>NC_083353.1:133311141-133611141 GCF_030254825.1 Meriones unguiculatus | reverse complement strand
TATTTGGATTTTTTTAGTTTTTGCCTCATGTTTTTCTCTTAGAGGATCACTGAGCTATTTTGCATTTAGTTGTCACAACTTCTTAAGATCCTCTTGGCCATATGTCAGTTTCCAGGCTTTGTTCTGGTTTCTTTATAGCTTTGGTGAGTACTTAACAGGTATGAGCTGTTCCTCTTGAAATGTGATGTCATGAGACTAGATTTATGGAGTTGCACATCCAGAGCATATTTGGTTTCATGAGGAAGTATTAAACTTTCACACTGGCAGTGATTGAGAGTTCTTGTCCTTCAGCACTCGTTAGCATTTTGAGGATAGCAGTTTTTGGACCAAACCCCCTCCAATAGGCAACAGTGGTCAGGGTACAGGGTACAAGTCATTTAGTTCTGTCATCATACTTTGTTAGCGTCTCTTAATATTTCTTTTGAAATTAATCTTTAAGTGCATGTGCTTTTTCCACTGTTACAGACGACTAACTGGTATTTATAACGTTAAAATTACTTATGTTCTTTGCTTGTGAGATACATATCACTGGTGTTAGGCTGTATGCTTGACCTGAATGTTTTAAATTTAATTGCTTTTAATTTTTTATTGTTTTCCATTCTTCAATATCATTTTTGTTTGTTTTTACTTTGTTCATAAAGATTTTTGTTTCTGTTACACTGTGTAGTTTTGTACGAATGGCTAGAAGCAGATCGTCATGGCAAGAGCCAAGATACTGCAGATACAACTTCAGGTAAAATGGTGTAAAGAAAAAATAAGGGGGGTATTAGAAATCATAATTCTGATTCACCCCATACCCCATCAGGAATGTTTCTTAAACTTGCTTTGATACAATTATAGATAATAATCATATTTTGTTCTCTCATCTGCATCTTAATTTTTATAAATACCTCATGTGCTTCATGGCTTGGAAAAATGTATTTACTATTCTAAGCTGTCTTGTCATGTATTTTCTATTTCCTTAGAAGGAGAGGCTTAATTAAAGCTCAAATTTAGTAGATTACCTGATAATTAGGCCTGTATATGGTTATAGCAAAGATATTGACATTACAGTTATCTTTTGGCAGTGGTAAAAATTTAACCTAAGGCCCTCATAAGTATATATAGATACTAAAAGAAATTTACAGTCCTTATTTGTTTCAGGACTATATTTAAAAGACGCACTTCAATTTATGGATGTTTATATACAGTTTCTATTCCCTGTGGATCCAAAATCTCAAACTCAGTCATTTTTCCTGATTAGTCCTATCATTAAATTCTGAGTTAGTGTCATATAAAAATATGCATTCAAAATGAAAAGAGTAGGTGGTTCTCCCAGCTCCTAGGTCCCTCGGGTTCCTGAAACTTTTTTTCCCCTCCCGGTGATGTTAATAATAATAGAATAGCTACATTCAGTCATTTCTAAATCCTTACCAGTGGTGTCAGAGTTTTGCCAAGACAGCTGTACATACCGCAGTGATCTTTCTTGTTGCTTTTTCTTCCTTTTTTTTTTTTTTTAAACAGTATAAGAGAAACTGGTGATAGAGTTAGGAGTGCTGGCGGTATTACGGAGGTGGTAGTGGTAGATGTGTTAACAGTGACACAAGTGATGGTGGAGGTGGTGATGGTGGTGGAGAAGGTGGTGGAGGAGGTGGTGGTGGAGGAAGTGGAGGAGGTGGTGGTGGAGGTGGTGGAGGAGGTGGAGTAGGTGGTGGAGGTGGTGGAGGAGGTGGTGAAGGTGGTGGAGGTATTGGAGGTGGAGGAGGTGGAGGAGGTGGAGGTGGTGAAGGTGGAGGAGGTGGAGGTGGTGAAGGTGGAGGTGGTGGAGGTGTTGGAGGTGGTGAAGGTGGAGGAGGTGGAGGTGGTGAAGGTGGAGGTGGTGGAGGTGTTGGAGGTGGTGAAGGTGGTGGAGGTGGAGGTGGTGAAGGTGGAGGTGTTGGAGGTGGTGAAGGTGGTGGAGGTGGTGGAGGTGGTGGAGGAGGTGGAGGTGGTGGAGGTGGAGGAGGTGGTGGAGGAGGTGGAGGAGGTGGTGGAGGTGTTGGAGGTGGAGGTGGAGGTGGTGGAGGTGGAGGAGGAGGTGGAGGTGGAGGTGGTGGAGGTGGAGGAGGTGGAGGAGGTGGTGGAGGTGGTGGAGGTGGAGGAGGTGGTGGTGGTGGAGGAGGTGGAGGTGGTGGAGGTGGTGGAGGAGGTGGAGGTGTTGGAGGTGGAGGAGGTGGTGGAGGTGGAGGAGGTGGTGGAGGTGGTGGAGGTGGTGGAGGTGGTGGTGGTCATAGAGGATACATGTTGTTTATGTGTGTTGTATTTTTGTGACATTCTTTATGGAGGTAAATTGGCTCTGTCTTGAGAAGGTTGGTTCCACAGGCAACAGACAATTATATTAAAAATGACACTGTAATGATGTCTCTGATTTATCTTCTGTCCCATTTATAACTTGATATTTGAGTGAAGATGTTACTATTTTAACCATGCACAGGCAGGAATTCATTAAAACTAAGTACTACAAATAGTTATATCCTGAATTATGCGCTGGTTTTTTTTTTCTGTTACTGTGGTATTTTATATTTTACTTATAGTTATGGATAAAGGTAGGCATTTCTGGGTCTTAGATTATGGGCAAAAGAGAGGGTTTCTTAGAGCTTTGCTATGACGGTAGCTAAGTCAGTAGCATAGAGTGTTTGTTTGTGTTCTTTATTTATTTATTTATTTATTTTGAGACAAGGTCTCTATTTAGCCTCAGCTAAATTCCTGGAACTCACTATGTAGACCAGGCTAGCCTCGAGCCCACAGAAATCCTCCCACCTCTGCCTCCCACGTGCTGGCATTAAAGGTGTGCACCACTACGCCCAGCCTTGTAGCATAGATTTTTAGAACCAGAAGACCATTTTCTTGCCTGCTTGCCTCCTTATTTATTTATTTATTTATTTACTTACTTACTTATTTATTTATTCATTCATTCATGGGCCTAAAGTGAAATCTAATCTTTTTTTTTTTTTTAAAACAAGAAAATTATCTCAGTATTCACACAAACAGCTTAAGAGCATCATTTATCCAGAAGTCAACAATTTGAATCCTGAATCCTGTGTTTGTCAGTCACATTAACTCATGGACTGGTTAATATTTATCGACTCAACTTTTGGTCATTGGGTAATCTAGTACCACGGTATAAAAATTGATAAGTTTTGAGGGTGCCTTTTTTTTTTTTCAATTCCTTTATTGAGAAAGGATTCACAGTGATCCTTATGCCCCTCAACTGCTTGGATCATAGACATGAGAAATCACACCTAGTTGCCTTTAACAGTTGCTCTCCTGGGAGTGGAAGCGCTCAACTCTTAGAATATGAAACTACATACTAAAAATATACAGAGCTGTGGTACTTAGCTAAATAAATCAGGAGAATCTAAAGGAAAATGATCAATTGTCAAGGACTTCAATTAGAAGCCATAGTTTAGTTGCTTTCAGCAAATATATTTAAATTTTATGCTCATAAAAGTTCCTGTATATTTAATATTGAATATTTCAATAATATTTTAGTGTGTAACATTTCCCTTCTGTGATTTTTTTAAAACTTTTACACAACTCAAAAGTATCTGTCAGCAGGGTATGGTGGTGCACACCTGTAATCCCAGCACTCAGGGAGGCAGGTGGATCTCTGTGAGTTTGAGGCCAGTTTGAGGTCTACAAAGCAAGTCCAGGACAGCCAAGGCTACACAGAGAAACCCTGTCTCGAACAAAAAAAATCTACCTTTTCATATTTTTCCCCAAGTGGAAATTGAGTCAAGATGGCAGTGCCGCTTCAGGTCGGGTGGCTTTGTGACACTTCTTTTAGTTGTACAAATGCTGGCAAACTATGTTGATATTTTTCTGTAACTGTAGCTTGTACTAACCTAAAAGTAGAAAAACATCTGGGCTTTTAATCCCAGCACTCAGGAGCCAGAGCTATATAACAGTCTCAAAAAGACCAAAAGGGGAGAAAGGAAGGGAGGAAGGGAGGAAAAGGAAAAGAAAAAAAAAAAAAAAAAAACACAGGAAATGATAACATTTCTTTGAGGTCTTCTAATCTCTTAATACCATCTTTTTTACATTGACTGTTTAAGATCAAAAACATAAAATAAATTAAATTAAAAAAAAAAGGCTGGCGGTAGTGACACAGACATTTAATCCCAGCAGAGGCAGGGGCAGGCAGATCTCTGGGAGTTTGAGGCCAGCCAGGTCTATAGAGCTAGTTCCAGGACAGCCAAGGCTACACAGAGAAACCCTGTCTTGAAAAAACAAACAAAGAAACAAATCCATCGGCATCAAGATGTTTTATGAAACTAAGGCATTTGGGAGTAATAAGTCTTACAGAAATAGTTTGGTCAAGGAAATGAAGAAAAACCTGATCACTCTCACTGTATTTTTATTTGCAGAGGTGGTGGTGGTTTCAAGACAAGGTTTTGTTGTGTAGCCCTGGCCAACCTGGAACTCACTCTGTAGACCAGGCTGGCCTTGAACTCAGAGATTCACCTGCCTCTGCCTCCAAAGTGCTAGGATTAAAGACGTGTGCTACCACCACCCAGTATCTTTCTAGAAATTTGATAGGTAATGACTTGAGTGAAGAATTTCTTTAAAAAGTTAATGTGTTCAGTGTGTTTTACCATCACCCAGCCAGCAGGGAGGTTTGATTGTGCTGACCCCATCACTGAACACCTGTGCCTGTGTGTCAGACAGTGCAGTGCCTGCTCTGCGCTGCAGCATTCAGTTTGTGTGTAAAACTTCAGTCTCGTGACCTTTACCTGAAAATACTTCAGTGAGGTGTTTTTATATAAATATTATCACCATATGTTGAAATGAGTATAATTCCGTAACACCAATGATATCAGTGTGTTTTGATTTTTAGTGTTATAAATACAGCTGAGATTTTCTAAAATTCAGATTTTAAAGTTTTTAAGTGCAGGGTTTTTTCCTTTTTCTTTTTAAAACTTTTTAGTTATTTTTTTGTTTGGTTTTTTTTTTTTTGAGACAAAGTCTCACCTTGTAACCTTGGCTAGCCTGGAATGGGACTCAGCACATAGAATTTACAGATCCCTGTCTGCCCCTGATTCTTTTTATTGCTAGTTCTTTAGTTGACAAGTATTTTTCAACTAAGGTTGTTAAATATAATCAATAAATGTTTTAAAAAATATATACTAGCCAGGCATGGTGGCACATGCCTTTAATTCCAGCACTCAGGAGGCAGGGGTAGGTGGATTTCTGAGTTTGAGGCCAGCTTGGTTTATAAAACAAGTTCTAGAACAGGCAGGGCTACATGGAGAAATCTTGTCTCTAATGATGTTTCTGGTTTTGCTTAATAATAATGCAATATTTTAAAAGTTATGTATTTTTAAGTTCCAGTTATTAATTTATTATTAATTATTTGTTGTAGGTGAAAATTTTGACCAGAGTCCTTTGAGAAGAACATTCAAATCCAAAGTTCTGGCCCACTACCCTCAGAACATAGAATGGAACCCTTTTGATCAGGATGCAGTGAACATGGTATATGTTTTTCTTTTCTCTCCATTTTTCTTTAGCATTCCTTTTAGTTTATTAAGATATGAATGATAAATGTGTAGTTTAATTTAATTAGTCCTTTAAGACTTATTTTTTCAGTGTGTGTGTGTGTGTGTGTGTGTGTGTGTGTGTCTTTCTTTGTATGCTACGTGTGTATGAGTGCCCACAGAGGCAGAAGATCCCCGGAGCTGGAGTTAGAGGGAGTTGTGGGAACCGAACTATCAAGTGCTCTTGAGCACAAAGCCATCTCTCCACAGACCCTAGAAATATAATAGTCTGTCTAACAGATGAGTGAACTGAGTCTCAGAGAAGTCAAGTCCTCAAATTTCCCACAGCAGTTACCAACAGTGTATTAGTTGTTAGTGATCTACAGCGGACCCTCACGTCTATTCTGTGTCCTCCTATTGAGCTGTGTTGGGTTTGTGTTAGTTCACAGATGCTTGGTAAACAGTGGTGACCTCTTTGCTTGAGGAAAGGAGTAAGTTTCTATATAAAGGGACATCAGGAAGATGGGAAGGAGCTTTAACACTATTTACTTATTTGTATATATATATACATGGGCTTAGTTATGCTATGGCATGCATGTGGAGATCAGAGGACAACTTTTAAAAATTTATTTCCTCCTTCAACTATGCCGTGTTAGTTCAAACGCCAGGTGCTCAGGTTTGGTTGTAAGTCCCTTTTTACCAATGAGCCATCTGACCAACATTGTTTTGTTTCTTTGACAGACAGCGCTTCACTCTAGTCCAGACCGGCCTTGTGCTTTTGGCAGTCTGTCTGCTTCAGCCTCTCAAGTGCTATGATCATCATACCTGGGATGAGCTCAAATGTATCATTTAAACATTGCTAGGAATTTGTTTTTAAGGCATTTGAATCCTTGTAATATGTTACCCAGTAGTGATTAAATTTTTTGTGGGCAGTAACCAAGAGACCTCTATTGTTATTAAGAAAGAAAATCCCAGATGTTCAATTTTACCAATAAAGACTCAGGAGTCAGATGCAGAGGTGAAAGTCTGCTAGCTCGGAGAGTCAGAGAAAGACCCCAGCTGATCTTCCTACTTGGCCAGCATCCCAGAAGGGAAAAAAAACCTTCCTACTCAGCTCACTCCCCAGAAGGGAAAAGCCCCCTCTCCTCCTCCACTCTGTCCTAACTACCCTTCTCTCAAGGCCCCTCTTTTCTGTTAATCCCTGTCAGCTGGTTTCTTGTCTGCCTCTTGACCTATGGTTAACCTCATTTAATCCTATTTACAGAAAGCTCTTGGATAAAAGGTGTGTGCTAGGGCTGAACCACACTACAATTAGAACAAGTTTTTTCAGTTCACAATCTCAGGATTTACAGTGGGATCAAATATCCTAAAACAAGGCTCAGTAAGTGAAAGTGCTTGCCATGCAGGCCTGATGACATGACTTTGATTCATAGTAGGAGAGAACCAACTCCTGAAAGTTGTCCTCTGACTTCAAAAATATAATGTCTACTTAACCAGTACCCGTATACCACATGTATGTGCACACAAACAAGAATAAATGTAATCTTTAAATAATTGTCTCCTTTGAGGAAAGGAAGGAAGGAGATAATTGTTTTCAGTGCTCTGGGAAATGTCCTGCTTAAAGGCCTGAGTAGTACTTTAGACCTTCATCATTCCTTAACAAACATAATTCAGAAGACCCAAAGTGAGCAAATAAGAGACTAGACAAGATGGCCATAGAAACTGTTGATGGCAGATGAGCTCTGTGATAGATGTAGTTCTTGAGAATTTCAAAGGTAGAACCAAAAAACATAAAAGGTACCATTGTTGCCTGGTGGTAAGGAAAAGGAATTATTTAGTAGATGCCTGCTACGTACTTGAGGTATGTTGTTTTCACAGATGTACAGTCTTAGGGTTTCATTGCTGTGAAAGGGCATCATGACCACAGCAGCTGCTATAAAGGACAACATTCAATTACATCTGGCTTATAGTTTCAGAGGTTTATTCCATTATTGTCATAGGGGGAAGGATGGCAGCATACAGGCTGGCATGGTGCTGGTGACAGAGCTGAGAGTTCTATGTCTTGATCCCCAGCTAGCAAGAAGAGACTATGTGCCATACTGGGTGTGGCTTGAGCATAGGAGACTTAAAGCCCATCCCACAGTGACATACTCCCTACAACAAGGCCACACGGACTCAAACAAGGCTACGCCTCCCTATGGGCCAAAAGGCCACACGGACTCAAACAAGGCCACGCCTCCCTATGGGCCAAGCATTCACACACATGAGTCTTTGGGGTGTTCCTATTCAAGCCACCACGTGCATTGTGATGGTCAGTCTTTCATTGACAGCTATGTTAATCTTTGAGCCATCTCTCTAGCCCTCATATTTTTTAAACTATTATTTAGAGATGTAAAGATCAAAACTACATGGGGTTGAAAAGAGCCAAGACAATTCCTGCTTACTTAAGACAACTTTACAAGCACACCCATGCATTTTAAATTTCAGAGACAGAGAAAAGGAGCTAGTCACTTAGCAGTTCCTGTTTCCTCTTATGGATGAGGAGAGACCCCTTCCTCCCACCACATTCCCTAGGATCCTAGCCACAGCATTTATGGTTCTTGTGCTCCTGAAATAACATTCATACTAGGATAACCTGGGATGCAGGTAGAGGAGTTTACAGAATACAGAAAGAGCAGGTTTATTTTGCCCATTGTCATCTTCCTCAGCTCTGCTTTCAGTTTGAAACTCTGCTCAGCCTGGCCTCTGTCAACAACACAGAGAGGGTAATATATGTGCCCACACCATGTGAGGACAATTCATAGAGTTGGTGGTTGTCTCCTTCCACCTTCATATGAGTTCCAGGGATCAGATGAAACTCGGGCCCTTAGGCCTGCATGACAAACACTTTTTGCCAGCATGACAGCCTGCCTGTAATCCTACCACAGGAGGATTACAAGGTTGAGAATTCAAGGTCATCTTTAGCTGTGTATTAAATGTACTCTATTCATGGCTTATGAGGTTCTGGGGTTCCAGCTGAGGATTTCATGTATGCGAGACAAGCATTCTACCAACTGAGCTATATTCCATCTCTGGTTTTGTTATTTTACTTTGTAGCCCATTCTGGCCTTATACTCTCAGTGATTTCCTGCTTCAGCTACACATACCTGGCTAGCATCCAGAGGGTTGACATTGAAATTAAAACAGACTCTCATTTCAGGAGCTAGAGCGATGGCTTAGCAGCAAGATGTTACTCTTGCAGATGGCCCAGGTTCAGTTCCAATCAGTCCCATGGCAGCTCACAACCAACTTTAACTCTAGTTTCAAGAGATCTGGGTTCTCTTCTGAATTTCTCAGGCACCAGTAACAGACATGGTATTCATATGTACATGCAGAAAGAATCCTCATGCACCATAAATAAATAAACAGGAAATAGAGTTTTAGAATTTATTACAAGTCAGTGCTTACAATACAATAGTAGAGAAGTTAAGACTCTGATTTAGTCATCAGTGTAGGAGACTGCCTATTTCCTTAATGTTGCAGCTGTGATGCCCATTTCCTTAATGTTGCAGCTGTGATACTAACTGACTTCTCCAACTCAGTATGCTTAAAACCAAATTCATATTTCTATCCATCAATTATGTTCAGTGAACAACTATCTAAATTGTTGTGTAAACCAAAACTCTTATATGTCATTCTTAAAATGTTAACTTTCTTACCTTCTGTACAGTCAGTTGTCTATTTTTCTTAGTTTCTATACACTATCTTGGTCCAAGATCATCAAGATCTCTCTCTCTCTCTCGGGTTTACTAATCACTGTCTAATTGGCTTCTGCTCCTGGGCAAAGAGGATAGCTGGAAGGCTGACTGACTCAGGCCCAGCTACAGGGCTTTGAGTTGGCCCACCCCAACATCTACCTCATCTATGAACCTCTGGAAGGTGTGAAGGGTCTAGTCCTACAGATCCAAAGCTACAGGGTCTCTATGTCACATGTCACAGACCAACAACAGGATCTCCGAGATGAGTCACGGTGAGAACCCAATATTGATAGTGTAGTAGAAGACAGAGGCCTCAACCAGAGAATGACTCACTGAACATTTACAGGTAAAGCTGTTTGGGCAAAAGGGTGCACTGTGGGACACACCGAGATACACTACAGTTTCCACAGTGAGATTTTATTTTCTTTGAATTATTTTTTTAATTTTTAATTTTTGTTTTATTTGGGGGGGAGGCTGTAAGGGGAGGTAGATTGAAAGGATGAGGAGATGTGTGGGATTGGGGTACATGATGTGCAATTGACAAAGGATTAATAAAAACTTTAAAAATTTTTTTCTTAGCCTAGCATAACTTTAATCCCTTTGGCTGAATACAGACACACCCTTGGAACACACCTTTAATCCCAAACAGTGTAGATAAGGGTAATTGATAGAAGAAAGCAGCCATGTTTGAAAGTAATGTCTAAGTGGTAGCACACGCCTGTAATTACAGCACCCAGGAGGCAGGGCGGGTGGATCTCTGTGAGTTCAAGGCCAGCCTGGTCTACAGAGGGAGTCCAGGACAGCCAGGGCTACACAGAGAAACCCTGTCTTGAAAAACAAATCAAAGAAAGGAAAGGAAGGAAGGTAAACAAAGAGAGACAGAGAGACAAAGTATTGAATCAGAGAAAGATTTGACAGAATAGGCTATGCCCAACTCTCCCAAGAAGCTTCTTGAGAGAGCAGCTTAGATAAGGCAGTTTTACTGGGACAGTTTTACAGAGCCAGGTTGAAGAGAGAGCAAGCTAGACACAGGTGAACACTGAATGAGCCAGAGAATGGGAAGGAGCCAGGAGATTAGAACAGATTGCCAAAGTTAGTATGAGGCCAGGCAGAGCAATTCAGTCAAAAGCTGAGAAGCCAGACTGAATCAGTCAGCCTGGCGAGGAGTTTTGAGCCAGGTAGCTGAGTTGAACCAGCCAGAGTTCAGAAAGAGCTAGAAAGGGTGAGCTTACTCAGCAGTAAGTCTCAGAGGCTGAAAACATTCTAGGCCTAGATTAGAATGTATGGAGGCTAGAAGCTTCTAGGACTAGGCCTATGCTGGCAGATGAAGCCTTGAACAGGACAGTTACTTCAAGAGAATAAAAGTTACTTCTCCACTTATTCTTTGCTAGAACCCTAGTTTTTTTTATTATATGTTTATTAATTACAGTTTATTCACTTTGTATCCACACTGCAGCCCCCTCCCTTGTCACCTCCCAGTCCCACCCATCCTCCCTCTTCTCTACCTTTCCCTAATCTCCAATAGGGGAGGTCCTCCTCCCCTTCTGTCTAACCCTAGTCTATCAGGTCTCACCAAGGCTGGCTGCATCATCTTCCTTAGAACCCTAGCTTTACACATAGTAGATGCTCAAACACTGATAAAGTGAGGGGATCCTGTTTGCTGATAATGCTTCTCTTTGTCTGTGTCTTTATGTTTTGCCCACCACAAAACCATCTCTGAAGCAACATAGTTGAATGATTTGTTCTTGCTCCTGGAGCATCTTGAGCACAGTCCATAGCAGCTTAGTTTATATGCCTGCTTTTCCCCCTGGACTATGAAATTTCTGACAGAAGGAATTATTTTCATATTTCTCTTCTAAGTCTGATACAATACATAGGATAAAATGATTTACTAAAGAAAGGAGGGAACGAAGGTAGAGAAAACGGGGATTTCATTGGATTTTCTGAATAATTTTTATCTCATTGGATAATGAGAAAAAGGATATGGAGTGTTAAAATTATAGAATATGAAAAGGGGAATTGCTAAAACTCAAGCCAAAGAATGTAATCCCAGCACTTGAGAAATACAAGCAGTAGTATTCTCATTTACTCATAAAGTCTGGCCTGGGCCACATAAAACTCTTTCAAGAGACCAACCAACCAACCAACCAAATCAATCAATCAATCCTTCAAAAAACCCAATGAACCAACCAAATAAATAAATAAATAAATCTTTAAAAAATCCAATAAACAAACAAACAAGCAAATAAATGGAAAAATAAATTCAATAAAATTCTAGCCAAGGATACTTAGTCACTCATAGGAGAAGAGGGCTGCAGACCACATTGTCCAATATTTAGTTAAAGACACATCTTATTTTTAGCTATTTTGTAAGATACTGTTAGTAAATAACAATATTGTGGGTTAACGAGAGACTTAAGAGCCATAGTAAGCAAATTATTATTTATGTCTCAGGTTTTCTGAGAAATACCATGTCTTTGTTCTTTTTGAAAAAGTCATCATATTTTCCAATTCACAATTCCAAGATTAGAAATACAGATTTTCCCTTTTTAATTTGTAGAGAAGCATTTAAGAAGAACTTTTACATCTGTTATCTGTGGCATAGGAGATCTTTCTTCACTCAAATATAACTTTTGGCAAGCTTTTCCTGTAAATGTTATAATGTGTGCTCAGAAAGCTACAAACTTTTAACTGAATATTTGGCTAATTTTCAAAAAAACATTGTACCGTGTTGATTCTCTAGTTTAGATGTTAAGAAAGCCTGTCAATAAAATTAAATTATAGCCTGCATAGTGACATAATCTTAGCACTTGGAAGAGAGGCAAAGGATCAGGAATTCAAGTTCATCCTTGGCTGGCCACATAAGAGTTCATGGCCAGACAGGAAAACATGAGACCCTGTCAACAAAACCAAAGTAACAATAACAAACATGCAAGTAAAAGAAAAATTAAGTTAAAATTGACTTTTAAAAAAAAACAGTGGCCTGTCACTACATTTCCATATTGCCTGCTTGATATACAAAGAGAAAGTTTGGGGAGATAAAGACATGTCTCAGCAGTTGAGAGCACGTGCTGTTCTTGCAGAAGACCCAGGTTCAGTTCCCAGCACATGCATGGTGGCACACAGCTCTCTAACTCCCATTCCAGGGGATCTGGCACTCTCTTTAGGCTGTCTTGGGCACCAGGCAGATACATGGTGATATACATATATACAGACAAATTATCCATGCACATAAAATAAAAATAAATCATTTCTTTTTCTTTAAGATAGAGAGTTAGCCATAGTAGCACAGGCCTTTAACCCTAACACTTGGGGAGGTAGAAACAGGAGGATTAGAAAGTCCAAGGCCATCTTTGGCCACATAACAAGCCTGGCTCATATCCCAAGACATATACACTGAAAATATAGTACATATATTTTTTTTTTGTATTAGTCAGTTTATTGACACTATAAATGGAGAGGGTTTTTTGTTGAGACATCACCACCAAAACATTTTTTTGTAAATGTTCTTGAAACTTGAGTTAAAAGTAAAGACTGTAAATATTCTCATAAATAGTTGGGAAGAGGAAAAATATTTTATTCCTTTAGAAAACGTAGGTATATGTCTTCCATTTTCTAAAATAATAAGCCAAAATGATAGCTTTTCTCATAATTTTAATCTGAAAAAGGTTTTTCATGGAAGAGTGACTGTAAACAGTTGGAAGAGTTCCAAGAACTGCGTATACTGTTCAGCTTACCTGAGGTTTCGCTTTGCAGAGACCACAGCATCTGGTGCTCACATTGATACCATCTGCTGAGCAGGCTGCTTCATCAGACCCATATGCTTGGGAGTAAATTGCAGATCAGTAATGGACGTTCTCCTGTCTACTAGCGTTCAGAGTTCACCACTGACTCTGTCCTCAAAGTTTATCATTTGATTTTCCTGCTATTTCTTCCCATACAGCAGCTGTTCAGTCAAAAGAACAGTGTTAATATCCAGAGAAAGACTGAGTCAGGTGGATGTCAACGGTGATGGGGCCCCTCAGGCTTGTGACTGGCATCTGTTTCTCCTCTTCTATACCTGAATTTAGAAGTTTTTAAATTCGGAGACTGCAAGAGGCAGCCAGTAAGAACAGAGAAGGGGGAAGGGAGACAGGGTTTTGTCTCTGCAGTTCTGGACAGCCTGCTCTGCCACTGAGGAGGAAAACTTAAACTGGCCACTTTTATGCAGCCAGAGCTGTGGAAAGTGGCTTCTAGCCAAAAACTGCAGGGGATTGTAAAAAAAAAAAGGGGGGGGTGCTCTTTGATCTGGAGATTAGCTCACTGGGCAAATAGGCCTCTTTGCAGAGATCTCCAGTATGCTAAAGTATGCCTGCATTTGTGTGGAGACCCCCGAGTCTAACTTCCTTGTGAATCTACAGGGGAATAAGAGATAAGAGAGAGAACATACACCACTCACACACATAAGCATTCAAGAGGAAAAGGTGTATGATTGTTACTGTCTTGGTTGGTTTTATACTTCTGAGACAAAGCTTTCTACATCAGAAAAGGAATTAACTCGTAGTTGAAAAGGCAGTTAATCACAAAAACAGATGAATTCAAACATACACAAACAGGTTACATGTTTTTTCATTAAAATGAAACATTTCTTACCTATGTACCCATTATGTAAGTTCATACTGAGATCAGACTGACAAAGGTTGACAAAGCCTAAAGGTTAATAGGGTCCAAGAGGTTACAGCAAGGTATATATGCCTGTTAAGTTAGACTGAGTTGGCTGCACATTTCCAGTTACCTTTTAGGTTATAGTGGGTTCAGGAAAATAATTTTATCTGTCTTTCATTCCAGGATACAAAGTAAATTTAGAATAGCAGTATATAATGCCATAAGCTGACAGGTATAAGGAACTATGCCTTGTTTATGTATTTTGACTTTAAGGTTTGTACTTAATTTAGACATTTGGTAGCCACATTATGTTTTTGGGTTCGTGGGAAGCTCAAGCCAACTTGCCTGTATTTGTGGTGTATACCAGGATTCCTGCTAGTGTTTGTTGCAGCCATAAGCTTTGTATCAGCTTTTAAGTTTGCTTGTAAAATAGTTCAAATAGAAAAATTCTATAAAGCTGTAATTAGGAATAATGAGATCATTGGTTCATTTGAACAGTAGCATAAAGGTCCTGTAGGAGGATTGTTCATTCAGAATGGGTAAATGCCTGGAAAGTGAGGGTCCGCACCATGCCAGAGTTTTGAGAGATGCAGCAACACAGAAAGAAGGAGTGTCAGAGGCCAGAAGCAGTTCTTGGGGTGCATCACAGTACAGACCTTTCAGAATACCAGACTGCCTTCAAGAAAGCCCACATTCCTACTGAACTTCTCCACTTCAGTGGCTCTTGGCAAGACTGGAAGCCCAAATTTGTCCAAAATCAGGATGAGCTCATGTCAGACACCATACAGATCCACTGTGTGACTTCCAGATAGCAGTACAACACCAATCTCCCTTTTCACTTGTATCTTAGACCTCACTGTGCATTAGTTAAGTGCTGTTAAGCCTTGACGTTCTTGGTCGCTGGAGCATGTGGCCATCTGGCACCTGTGGTAGTCAGAAAGCATCATAGATGTCCTTGTGGTCCACAGTGATGCTGTGAGCCACAAGCATGGCTATCGCCACCAGCTTTCTATTTGTTACTTCAAGACCTCAGTGTATATGACCAGTGAGAGAGGTGAGCTGCCTTGTCAGCTGTGTCTGTGTGTCATTTGTCACTGCTGTTGAACTTTATTATAGGGATGGTTGACTTTTTCCTCTTGTGCAAATTCATGTGTGTATTCATACTCAGTCATAACTGAAATAAAGGCATGCCAAGCCTATGTGTGTATTACACTATACGGGAAGTTGAGTCAGTCTGACATACTTGATAATCCAGAGATTCCAACAGTAACCTGACTCTAGGAAATGCTTGCTACTCTATGGCATAGACATTCTCATCAGCCTGTCTGGACTGGGGGTGGGGGATTTGCTCAGTCTCTTAATGTGCGGGCATGGAAAGAGTCTTGAAGAATATGGGAAACTAGAAGTATTACTGTGTCCATTATAAAATATAATCTTCCATAAAGTGAACCTAATTTAGGCCTTTTAAAAGACCTATTGCATAATCTTTGTTACAAATAACTTAAAAAATTACCTTATTCTAACTGTTTTATTAAATTAAAAGCTTTTCATTTTCAGAGTTTATTTTTCTATGATAAAACAGCATATTTATTCAAAATGGCAAAAAAGATGTCAGCATGTGCAGGGCCTATCAAACAAACACATCTTTATAGAGATTTCTACTCACACAAACCTGGACTTTTTGACTTTGTTCTTAAAATTTTATGATTGGCTTGCTATAGCAGAGTTGACTATATTAAGAAAATTTTAACAAAAAAGTGCTCAGGGAAAGAGTAAAATGACCCAAGTATGCATGTGGACTTTTCAAAGGAGAATTACACTTATATATCTTTAAAATAGTCACATGTGGGTGGGTGTGGTGGTATACACCTTTAATTCCAGCACTCTGGGAACAGAGACAGAACCAGGCAAATCTCTGTGAGTTTAAGGCCAGTGTGGTCTATGTGGTGAATTCTAGGAAAGCCAGAGCTACATAGTGAGGTTCTGTCTCAAAAAAATAAAAAGTAAACAAACAAAGCCAAATGTACGTTTTTGGTATCTTGTGAAGTTACAGCTCAAATTGTTGCCAAAGAACTTAAAAATGAGATAATAAAGTGATTCCTGTGATAGGATTGGGTAGCATTGCAGCTTGACAAAGAAAACCACCCTAGATTACAAGTGCTGCAGAGGAAGATAATTTTTAAAATTATTTTAAGTGAATGGGTGTTTTGCCTACATGTATGTCTATGTACCACATGCTTGCCTGGTACCAGTAGAGGCCAGAAGAGTGCATAGGATCACCCAGAACCAGAGACGATTGTGAACTGTCATGTGGGTAATGGAAATCCAATCCTGGCTCTCCAGAAGCGCAACCCAGTGCTCCTAAATGCCTTTCCAGCCCCATATGATAAAGTTCTTGATTTTCACCTGACGGAGACTCCAGTCAGACTCTGGAGTATGGGGACATCTCTTCTCATGTCTTAATTTTCTCTTCTTCTGTCCTGCAAAGGATAACTCTTATTTTTATTTTTGTAAACTTCTTTTTTACTAATCAAAAGAGCCTTCACCAGTTTTCCCTGAAAAACTGTCATAATCACTATAAAAATAGTCCTGGCTGGCACACTTTTTTTTTTTTTTTAATTTTTATTGATTCTTTGTGAGTTTCACATCATTCACCCCAGTCCCACTCATCTCCTAATTCCCTCATATCCACCCCTTTGCCCTTGCACCCAATATCCCTTCAAAATAAATCACAAAAAAACGAAAAAGCAAAGAGAACGTCTCGTCATGGAAGCTGTGGTGTCACCGTGGGACCCACAGTACACATCTCTGTCCACACGTCTTCACTTGCAAATGTTCCTAGCAGTGAGTCTTTGGTCTGGTTCGAGATCTCTGGCTTCAGTGACACCATCCATATTGGATCCTCACTGGGACTCCTCCCGGTTACCTGTTGTCCTGTATCATGGAGATGCTGCAGCTTTGGATCTGCAGGACTGTCCTTCTCACGAATCCCAACTGTTCACAGATGACAGAGAGCTGGGGTAGGCCAGCTCAGAGCCCTGGACCTGGGCCTGGGTGGTAGCTGAGCTGGTCAGCCCGCCAGCTCTCCCTTATCTGCACCACCAGGGTGAGTTCTCCAGCACCGCTCCAGCTAGGCCACCCACACTCAATGCCGCCATCAGAAGGAGGCAGGGCCAGTCTTCCTGGAGCTTGCTGCCAGGGCTGGCTCACCTAAGCCCCCTCCACAGAGTCAGCTGTGCTGGTGGCACACAGCTTTAGTCCCAGCACTCTGGGGCAGAGGTAGGTGGATCTCTTTGTGCCAGGCTGTATGGACCCTGTCTCCAAGAAATGTTCACCAGGTATCTCAGCACATGTTGTCTTCACGTCTTGTTCAGGGTCAGGGCCAAACCAAAGATCTTATTTTCTTTTAAAATTTAAAAATACCTTACACGTAGTGTGGGGTTTTGTGTGTGTATGTGTCATGTGTAATCACCGTGTGTGGAAGGCAGAAGACAGCCTGCAGAAGAAAGTTTGCCACCATGTGGGGGCGTGGGCTCTGCGGGTAGAACTCAGGCTTGAGAGCAGCTGCTTTGACCTGCTGAGCTAGCTCTGGCTCTTGGCTTCTCGTTCTTTGTGAAATTCCACACAGTGAACATTTTTCCATTTATGTATATACATCTATTTTTAAAAATTTTGTTACATTTATTTCTTGTTCGTGTATGTGCATACATGTGGAGATGGGACAGCTTGTAAAGTGAGTTCTCTTTTTACTGTATGGGTCCCAGAAATTGAATGAAGGTTTTGAGGTTTATGGTGGGAGGCAAGTACCTTAACCTGCTGAGCCAAATTGGCCCCACATTTGCTTCCTTTGAGAACATGTTGTCTACATGTAAGTGAGGAAGTTACACTACATTTCTAATTTAAAGCTATTACTAAAGTGAAGCTTGTCCTTTGAATCCTGTTAAAAAGAAAAGCATTCACCCCCTTTTCGTGTTTAAGTTTTTCATGCACTGCGTTCTGATGTTCTGATGTCCTCTCCCCCACTTCTCCGCAGCTGTGCATGCCGAAAGGGCTGTCTTTCAGGACACAGGCTGACAGTAAAGAACCTCAGTTCCACTCCTTTATAATCACCCGGGAGGACGGTTCTCGCACCTACGGTTTTGTCCTCACTTTTTATGAGGAAGTTACAAGTAAGCAGATCTGCACCGCCATGCAGACGCTGTACCAGATGCACAATGCTGAGCAGTGCAGCAGCGTGTGCGCGTCGTCCTCCTGCAGCATGGACTCGCTGGCCAGCAGCATCGACGAGGGTGATGCAACCTCCCTTTTGAAACTCCAGCGATACAACTCGTACGACATCAACAGAGACACCTTGTATGTTTCAAAAAGTATATGCTTGATCACACCTCTGCCCTTCATGCAAGCCTGCAAGAAGTTCCTCCTCCAGCTTTACCAGGCCGTGAGCTCGCAGCAGCCGCCGCCCCTGCCCCTGGAGAGCTACATCCACAATATTCTCTATGAGGTGCCTCTTCCACCTCCTGGGAGGTCCCTGAAATTTTACGGGGTTTATGAGCCTGTCGTCTGCCAGAGGCCTGGGCCCAATGAACTCCCTCTTTCTGACTACCCTCTGCGAGAGGCCTTTGAGCTCCTGGGGCTAGAGAATCTGGTGCAAGTGTTCACCTGCGTTCTTCTAGAGATGCAGACCCTTCTCTACTCACAAGGTAGGTGTGCTTCTGCCCTGAGCACGCACTGCACTCAGAAGCAGATAATGCTCCGACGTCTCTGCCAGTGTGCATGAAAGAATAGGCTTGGGCGAGATGAAAAGTTACAGGCTGTTTCTCGTTGAAGTGACAGTGGCTGCAGGATTAACAAGGAATCAAAAGTGTTGTGTTGCCCGTTTTCTTTAAGGAATACAATCCTGTTCCCACTACATATAGTTATCATTAGATGCATTGAAACTTGTTACTATAAGTGACTCAGAGACCTTCTGTTCTCTATAGTTCGTAGAGTTTCACATGACAATTAAGGTGGCATTTGAAAGAAATAAATGTTTACAACTTTATGAGGCAGACAACTTTGGACCTTTGCTTGTGGGAGCATTTCATGAGTTAGAAAAAAGCAATGTACAGGTAGGAAAAGATATGACACCCCAGACCTAGCAACAGATCTGCTAATGTTGTGTGCATTTGTGTCTTTAACATCCAAGTCTCAGAAGGTATTAACCTTTATTGTGTCTTTATTGCCAGCAAAGATTTATTAATCCACTAACAAGTTAAATTTTGTTTCACTTATATGTTTGGATGGGTAATATTGAGCCTAGACCAGGATACCTGTTTCTACCTGAATATGAATTTATATAAGGAAGAGAGATGGTTATGTCATAAGAGATACTAAATCATAGGAGACTGTAAATGTGCATTGTTGAAACTTTGGAAGTAAGGCCCAGCTATCTGGATTAGCATTCTGTGCGCTCATGTTTAAGCTGGCAGAACTGTGCAGCAATCTCCCTGCTGCTGCTGCTTCTGTCATGCTTATTTTTTTCACTTTCCTTTTTTATTTTTCTATTTTAACTTATAAATGAAGCTGGGCCAAGCAGGCTATATTTATGCTTCCCTGTCTTGTGTGTGTTGACAGCCCTTGGCAAGGTTTTCTCGGTTTATCCCACATACTAGTTTTCGACAATGTGCTCCAGTGTTGCTTGTTGTCATCCGCGAGTTCTCTAATGGCTTACTGGCGTTCTTTGCGCTCCCCTTGCTCTCATTCTCTCAGTGTTCATCGTTACCTACCTGTAGCTGAAACCCTTAGTGATCTCTTGTGCTTTCTTACCCCTTTCCCTGGAGTGATGGTAGGATTGGAGAGCTGTATGATGTCAGCTCTCAGTGTCAGATTTTAGACCACTTCAGATTTCAGGTTTGGGGATTAGAAATGTTTACACAGGATGGAGAAACGGCAGTGGTTAAGAGCGCTTGTTCTTGCTGTTCATGCAGAGACCTAAGTTTGATTCCTAGAACTCACATTGTAGTTCACAACTGCCCATAACTCCAGCTCCAGGAAATCTGAGACCCCTTTTTAATCTCCAAGGGCACCAGGCACACACATGGAGCACAGACATACATGCAAGCAAAACACTCATACACATAAAAGAAAATAATCTTTTAAAAATGTTTAACCGGTATTGGTTTTAGAAGGCATAAAAGCCTTCCTTTCACAACTCTGCTCTGCCCCTTATTAACTATAACTGTAGATGAGTGACTTAACTCTCAAGTGTTGGTCCCACCCTTCACTGATTAATTGTGAAAGTGAAATGAGAAGACCTGTATAGAATTCTTAGACTATTTTTGATGTTCCTTTTATTCAGGGGGAAATTGAGGCACAGGTGTGTTAATTAATCACAGCACAAGTAAGCAAACTGGTAGTTCAAAAATTGGGCTTATATCAGTCTCTCTCCAGATAACTAAACCGTGTTGGTAACTGAACTGGATCTTTCGTTACTGCAAATATTCTTTCTTTACCTGTCTCAGTACTTATTAAATTATTTCCTTATTCAGCAATATGATAAAGGCATCATAGTAAATATTTATGAAGTAGGAAATGTTTTTAATATTGTTAATATCTCTCCCTTTAGAGAAAGACATTGAAGTGAACAAAATAAAAGAATCACTGTATTGATTTGCACTCTGATGCCATTGTTTTGGTTTTGGTTTTTGTCCTTTGTGATTCTATGGAAGGGATTTAAAAGCTATTTGCTACTTCATTTCTTTTCTTTTCTTTTCTTTTTTTTTTTTTTTTGGATTAATTTCTTATTTTTACAGTGTTCTACCTGCAGGCCAGAAGAGGGCACCAGATCTCACTATAGATGGCTATGAGCTACCATGTGGTTGCTGGGAATTAACCTTTGGAAGAACAGCCAGTGCTCTTAACCTCTGAGCCATCTCTCTAACACTGCTACTTCACTTCTTATGCTTGATAAATATGTGCTGTAAAATTTAAAGATGTCTTAAGAACCAAACAATTACTGAGAAAATCCAAAGTGAATCTAAGCAGTGTATCAAAACAGATACTGAGACCCATAACCAACAAGCCTTCGGCAGAGTGTAGGGAATCATATGAAAGGAGGAATTAGTATATCCTAGAGGGGCCAGGGAGCCCCACAAGGTCCAAATATATCTGAGCACAGGGGTCTTCTATGAGACTGTTTATCCAACCAAGGACCATGCATGGATATAACCTACAACCCCTACTCAGACATAGCCCATGGTAGCTCAGTATCCAAGTGGATTTTCTAGTAAGGGGGACAGGAATTGTTTCTGACATGAACTCATGAGCTTCCCCTCTCCCTGATGGAGGAGCAGCCTTGCTAGGCCACAGATAAGGACATTGCAACCATCCCGAAGATACCTGATAAGCTAGGGCCAGACGGAAGGAGAGGAGGACACCCCCTCTCAGTGGACTTGGAAGGGGGCAGGGAGGAGATGAGGGAGGGAGGGGAAGATTGGGAGGGAAAGAGGGAGAGGGCTACAGCTGGGATACAAGTGAATGTATAAAATTATTTAAAAATAAAAAATATTAAACAAAAAACAACAACAATAAAAAAAACAAAGTGAATCAGATTTCAGTGATGAAAGTATTTATTAAACTGTTTGTAATTTTAGTTCACAACTTACCTAGACAGACCCAGTCTATTATCTAGAGAGTAATTACATCACAGTCTTTTTTTTTTTTTTAATGATAATTAGCTATAAATTTTTAAGTAGAGAATGCACCCAGGAAGTCAAGTCTCTCTTTTTTTCTAAGGCTCTTTTTTAGTACCTTCAGTCAAAGGATGAATGAGTGAAGCTCGCATGAAGCTGGACAGTGTAAGCTGAGAGTATGGTCCTCTGTTGAAAAGAACAGTGGAAGTATGAAAGATCGGGAACTTAGATACAAGTGTCTGCCTTTTAGTACCAGTAACCAAAGCCTCCAGAATACTTTCTGGCCTTTCTTGCTTGCCTCCTTTGGCTCTTGACAAAGGGCACAGCAGCCAGTGCCACCCATGCCGCCACAGGCCCCTCTGCCGTTCCTCCCGTGCTCTTCGCCGTTAGCAGTTATTGGAAAGTAGAAGCTACTTGGAGTTTTCTTGAGAATGTTAGCAGTCTTTTTATTGCCTATTGCTAGTCATTATGAAATAGACATAGTTTGTGGGTCACAGTTTATCAATCATAAAAACAAACCTAATATTTTGATAATAGCAACTATATTCCAAGATCTTGATCCAAAAGCAGAAGATTTTGACCAGTTTTAACTAGTATTTTAGTATTGGATTTTCACGGATGGGGGTTGCCTTGAACATGCTAGGAATGCTCTACTAGTGAGCACCTCTCCGGTTAGACTTACTTTATGGTACACATAACCTTCATATTGTTAAAATTGTCTTTTTATAAGATAGGGTCTCATGTAGTCCTTGCTGGCCCTGAGCTCACTATGTATCTGAGGATATCCTTGAACTCCTAATTCTCATTTCTCTACCTCCCACATGCTGGGATTTCATGCATATGTCACCTTGTCTAGCTCTGTTTGTGGTATTTTTGAAGTAGTAAGGCAGACTTATTTGGGCCAATTGTGACAGATAGGATATTAAAATGTCAGGGTTCCATCAGGCAGTGGTGGCATATGGCTTTAACTCCAGCACTCAGGAGACAGAGGCAGGTCTGTGAGTTTGAGATCAGCCTGGCCTCATAGATAGTTCTAGAACAGCCAGGGCTACAGAGAAGCCCTGTCTTGAAGAAACAAACAAAAAGTTAGGGCTGAAGGAATTAAAGTAGAAGTCTAAAGTGAATGAAATATATAAACAGGTTTTAAACAGGGAACTTTTTCTCTACATAATATGCTATTATAGAACAGAAATTATATAAATCGCCTTTCAAGCCATACTAATTAGACATGGGAATGAGTAAGTAAGGCTTCCTGAGCAAACAGTGTAAACCAGAAGCCGGCGTGTGGCACAGACAAACTGACCGTGCAGCAGCAGCTATGGCAGCCTCATTAAGTATCTGCACCTCCTAGTAACTACTACGGGGCAACGGGCTAAGAATCTCCACTTGAGGAGCAACTGTGGGCTTGCAGTTGGATATTAAGACAAACAGTTCCCATGGTTGAAGAACACCAAATAATGTTGAAACTTGGAGTACTCAGGCATCTTGTAAGGTCAGAAACCTCTCTGAAGGGAAAGCTGCATGATGAAATGGACAGTGTATACGGGATCTCACACGCTCTGGAATGTAGAGATTCATAGAATGCAAAGCACCTCTTTTCCTTTAGCACCGGCTACAACTGTTGTCACTTTCATAAGTGGCCGGGCGCTCAGTGGTCACTTATCTCAGTACTTGGGCACGTAGGAGTTTCTGCATTGACTGCTGCCTTCAACATGGCACCTCTCACCTGGCCAAAAGAGGCTATTTGGTTTTTGAATGGCTGCTCCAAAGCAAGTGAACATATCTTGTTTAGCCGTTCACTGTGACAACTGAGGACACTAGAAACAAACGAGCTCAGTGGGCTGACTAAACCACATGGTGTTGCTCTAGCAGTGAAAGCAGAGCAGACATACGGTAATAAAGATTCTTCTGAATCTTTACTAACTCATGTGTAACAGATTTGGTGCCTTAGCACGTGAGACACCTCTGTAAAGTTGTTCCAGAAAGAGGATTTATTGTACACAAGTTACACTGGGCCACAAGCAAACAGACCTAGTCCAGATTGCCAGAGGTCCCAGGCAGAGGCCAGCAGGACTGTTTTGGTTGTGGGGGAGGGGACAGGCAGTTTCTCAGGGGGTCTTGGCGAGGTGATGTCCCAGGTCCCCTGAGACGGTCCTGCCGACTCAGTGGCAGCACACAATCCAACCACTTGTACCAGCACCCGGCTTGCAGCACCCCTCACTCGTGCCCCTGCAGGCTTCGTGGTGCACAAGCTAATTTACTGTGCTTCTGCCTCATCTGTCTTCCCTTGCGCTTCAGCCTGCGCATTCGCTTCTCCCACCCCTTCGCTCTCGTGGTGCAGGGGTTTCAAGGTGATGGTGCTGAGGCTGAGAGCTTTTAGGCCTCTTTTAAGGGGTTGTGACAAGGGACACGAGCCCTTTTGTTTATCCTTAATCTTGATTATAGCCCAAACAGATTGTAGTTCATGTTTCTACTTAAGTTTTATTATTTTTTATGTGTATGGATGTTTTTCTGCGTATGTATATGCACCACAGTGTGCAGTGCTCCCAGAGGCCAGAAGAGGGTGTCAGACTCTTTGGAACTGGAGTTACAGACAGTGCAAGCTGCCTTGTGGGTGCCAGGAATTGAGCCCAGGTTCTTAGCAGGGCAGCCAGTGCTCTTAACCACAGCGCTGTCTCAGCCCATAGTCCACATTTCTATTGACAGCTTTGACTTTAAATTCCTCCAAACTGAGACAAAACAGAACTTGATTGGACCCTGTAATGGTGGAAAATATCAAGTGTTTTTTATTATTAACTAGATTGTTTTAACTAAAACCACATTAACTTCCATAGATTATATTAACTAAAATATTTTTAGTTAATCTGTCTTCCAGAGTGCTGTGTTAAGACCCTTGTTTAAATTTCATCAACATCTTTCTTGACATTATTTATTTTTATAATTTTTATTTATTCTTTTGGAATTTCATACATGTATACAATGTCTTGACTTTTTTAAAGATTAGTTTATGTGTATGAGTGTTTTACCTGCATATATGTCTGTATACCACCAGTGCCATGGAGGCCAGAAGAGGACACCAGCTCCTCTGGAACTGGAGTTAGACACTTGTGAGTGGCCATGTAGGTGCTGGTATTGAACTCAGGTCCTCTAGAAGAGTAGCCAGTGCTCTTAACATGTGGCTCATCTCTAGAGTTCCATGTGTCCGTTTTACAGTTTGCTTTTGTTATTATTTAACATTATGGGCATATGACCTACAGGTGTGTCTGTGTGACATGTGCACACCTGGTGTCCACAGAAGAGGGCATAAGATCCTCTGGAACTGGAGTTAGAAGCAGTTGTGAGCTGCCGTGTGGGTGCTGGGACTCTAAGCCAGGTCTTCTACAAGAACAGCCTGTGTTCTTAACCACTGAACCATCTCTCCAGTCCAATGTATCGTGATCTTATCCACTCCCTACTCATTCCTCTCACTCCCTACAACACTCCCAAGCAGGTCTCCTTCCCATATTCATATTTCTGTCTCTCCTCCCCTTCCTTTCCCTTTCCTCTCCTCTGTTCTCTCTCTCCTTCCTCTCTCCTTTTCCCTCCAGCCCCTCCCCAACTCTGTAACCCAGTAACTGAGGTAATGCTTCATGCTAGAATGTTGACTGAATGTTTAGGTAAAATGGCTGCAGTGATTCATGAGTGTAGACTGCGCCCGGAAGACAGCATTCTTGACAGCCTCTGGCTTTTACGTTTCTCTTTCCCTCTTTTACATGATACTCTCTAGCGTTGTAGAGATTTATGTAGATGTGTCATTTATGGCCGGGCGCTCAGCCGTCACTTATCTCAGTACTTGGGCATGTAGGAGTTTCTGCGTTGACTGCTGCCTTCTGAGGAAAGCAGTGTCTCCTGCCAAGGTTGAGGACAGGGCTCACCTGTCAGTGTACCCCTTTTGTTCACCCCATTTTGTTATAACCATTTTAAGCTTCCTCATTTTGTAAACAATTTGTTCTTATTTTGTGTACATTTGTATTTTGACTGCATGTATGTCTGTGCAAGGGCATGAATTCCCTGGGACAGGAGTTACAAACATTGTGAGCTGCCACGTGGGTGCTGGGTCCTCCTGCAGTCAGTTAACAGTCAAGACAAACCCCACAAACATATCCACAGGTAACCTAATCCAAAAAATTCCTCATTCAAGACACTCTTCCACAGTGATTCTCAGTAATTGAAGTTGACAGTTAAAACTAATCAGAACTAATAAGAACTTTTACCCTTTGTGTCATTTCACTGGCTGTGCTCTTCATATCCTTATAATTAATGTTTTATTAGCATTGTAACATGAGCAAACCCACTAAAGCTCAGGTTGTTCAGTTTATAACAATAAGATTACATGAAGTGCCCACATCAAATAAACTTTCATAAGCAACAGCACTTGGCAAGGACACTGGCTTACTCGGTGCACAGTATCCCAGCTACCATAAAGCTCGTGCCCACAGAGCTGTGAAACACGTGTGTGTGAATCAGCCTCTCCATATGAGTTATTCCTGTTAGCATTCCTATGGGAACCAAGCAGGTCTTACAGTGGTTTTCCTTCAGTCTGGCAGGCTGGCTGCCCCTTTGAGTGAGCCTGAATCATACGCAGTTGTCCATAGTGAGATATGGCTCCTATCTCAGTTCAAGCTTGTTCTGTTCTGAAACATTGGAACATAAAAGGCCAGCTTTGGTGGCACCTGCTTGTGATCCCCACACTTCAGAGGCAAAGACATGAGAGCCTCTGCAAGTTCATGGCTGACTTAGTGCATACAGTTGGCTACAGGCCAGCCAGGGCTACATAGCAAAACTCTTGTCTCAAAAAAAGTGAAAAACAAAGATACTGCCCCAAATTAGACACCATGATAAAGTCCTGCAAGATACTGATGTTCCACAAAATGAGAAGCTTCACGTTATATTCACTTAAGCTTTTTGGTTTTGCTCTTCTCCTGTGTGGACCACAGTCTAAGAAGTACTCTGCTGCTCTATGTGAGTTTACCCTGTGGATGGAGCTTTGCACCTGATGGTCAAGCTCAGAGCAACAGAAGCCTGGGCTTGTTCCAGCCTCCATCTCTAACAACACCCCCTTTAATTTCATTTTAGCTCTTAAATAACCGGGGGGGGGGGAGGATATGTTTCCTTATTTCATTATTGGTTTGCATTTCCTTAAGTAGCTGTAAACTATTTCCCAGGAACTGGATCCACTGCAACATTCCGTTGGTAATGTTTCCTTTTGGCGATTGATCCCAGCATATCTGACTCTATACATACTATGGGGACCATGGGACTACCCAGAACCATTTTTTCTTTTTATTTTCTTTTTATTGGGATCGGGGTTTGAAATGAGGTGTCACTCTGTAGCTCCAGATGACATCAACCTATCATGCCTCAGTATCCCCACATCCTACATAAGAGTCTCACCCTTTAATCTCCTGCTCACACTGCATGCCCACAGTTCTGGGCCATTCTAGCAGATCTCACGCTCTCTGGCACTACCATCGGAGGCCCTTTTCGCCTAGACACCAAGTCTGATGCTGACTAGGTGACGAACAGCTCTGCAGCTCTGACTACTCAGGGTTAACAGGCAACTCTGCAGACTTCCAGGTTCACTTTTGATTTTACCCATAAATGGAGTATCTAGGCTACCCACATTTCCTTCTGCTGACTGTTAACTTAGTTTTCCTGGTACCCTCTCACGCTTTGTTTTTATTGTTTTTTTTTTTTCCCTTTTTGTGGGATGGCTTGCTTGGCTTACTCTGTATATCCCTCAGGGGCCTTGGACTTGGGTCTTGCTGCCTCGGCTTCTGGAATGCTGAGGTTACAGATTTGTGCCACCAAACTTGGTTCCTTGCATTTGATAATTTGGTACAATTCACAAAGTAAGAAAGAGCACTTTATATACTTGTAATCAGTCTGTCGTGACGAATACAACTCAGGAATGGCTGGAGGGAAGGTGCAAAGCAAGTGGGAACTTACCTCCACCTTTGGGGCTGCTCTTCTTGCTCCTCAGGGTGTTCGCTGGGCTAGAAGCCCCCCCTGCCTCTAGTTTTCTTTTTAATTATGTAAAATAAATTTAAATTTTATTATTTAAATTTACTTAGTTTATGTGTGTGTGCATGTTCTCATACGTGTGTATGTCTGTGTGCGTGTGCAACTCTTAGTCAGTTCTCACTTTCCCTTTGGTTAGCTGGCCCGCCCTGACACTAGGGGGAGTTCTGGATCGTGCTGCCCCCTCTCCCAAGTGCGATGGTTACAGAACAGGCCAGGCTACACAGCTTTCATTCCATCTCTTAGTAACTGGCATTTCCATTTTAAACATTTTTTAATTTTTATTAAATTTGACCATTTCCCTTGCTTTTTCCCACCTTTTATTTATTGTCTCCTGTCTTTTGAATCAGATTAATTTTTTTCTCATTACAGTTTTGTGGGGTTTTTTTTGTTTTGTTTTGTTTTGTTTTTACATTCTCTTACGTTGGCTTTTATAAGCTCTTAATGCTTTTCTTAAAACATTCTTTAGATATGTTTTCTTTTCTGTGTATGAATGCTTTGGCTTGCATGCATATTTATACACCACGTGTGCCTGGTGCCCTCAGGTGACAGAAGAAAGTGGCAGGTCCCCAGAAGCAGGGATTACAGATAGTTGTGAGCTATAGGCTGGGCACTGGAGACCAGCAGGACTGGGTCCTCTCAAGAGTAATAAGTACTCCGTCTCCTTGGAATGCTTACTTTTGAATGGTTTGTTTTGTTTTGGTTTTAGTTTTTCTTTAAGTTGTTTGTGCTGAGATAGGGTCTTGGGGATCTAGGCTGGCCTCAGACCCATATGCAGCATAAGCTGCTCTTGAGTCCCTGACCATGCTCAACTCCTAAGTGCTGATGTTTCCCTGTTTTGAGAAAGGGCTCTCTGGGCATCCAGGATAGCTTGGAATCAGATAGTGACTGATCCTCCTGTCTCCAGTACAGGTCTTAGATACTGTACCAAGTACATGCCTCTACTACCACACCTACCGTGAGCACGTAGTCTGACACTAATCAGAGTCTTAAACTCAGGTAACTGATCATGTGTGTCTTTCTGCTTCTGGGACAGCTCACTCAGGATGATCCTTTCTAGATCCCACCATTTACTTGCAAATTTCATGATTTCCTTATTTTTCATTGCTGAGTAATACTCCATTGTGTAGATGTACCACAATTTCTGCATCCATTCCTCAATTGAGGGGCATCTGGGCTGTTTCCAGCTTCTGGCTATTACAAATAAAGCTGCCACAAACATGGTTGAGCAAATGTCCTTATTGTATACTTGAGCCTCTTTTGGATATATGCCTAGGAGTGGTATGGCTGGATCTTGAGGAAGCGCTATTCCTAGTTGTCTGAGAAAGCACCAGATTGATTTCCAGAGCGGTTGTACAAGTTTACATTCCCACCAGCAGTGGAGGTGGGTTCCCCTTTCTCCACAACCAGTAAATCTTAAAAAATAAAATGAAATGCTATGTGGGAGCTAGGCATGGTGTCATATGTCTTTAATCCCAGCACTCAGGAGGCAGAGTCAAATGGATCTTGAATTCAAGGCCAGCCTAGTCTACAAAGCAAGTTACAGCACAGCCAGGGCTACACAGAGAAACCCTGTCTTGAAAAACCAACCAACCAACGAACAGTAAATAAATGAGTGAGTAAACAAGCAAATAAATAAATATCCCTGTAGTGGTTTAGATAAAAATGGCTCCTATCACTTCATGTGCTTAATGCTTAGAGAGTGGTACTGTTTGAAGGGTTAGGAGGTGTGGCTTTGTTGGGGTAGATGTGACCTTGTTAGAGGAAGTGTGTCACTGGGGATGGGCTTTTGAGGTTTTCAGAAGTCCTCAGCAGGCCCAGTAGTTCCCTTTCCCTTTGCCTGTGGATCCAGACAGAGAATGCTCAGCCAGCTCTGCAGCACCACGTCTGTCGGTGTGCGTGACAGTGGACTGCACCTCTGAAGTGTAAGCCAGCCTGGTTAGATGCTCTCTCTGTAAGAGTTGCTGTGGCCATGCTGTCTCTTCAGGCGTAGAGCACTAGGGTGGTGCTGGATGGGAAGATAGCGCACTCAGTAAAGTGCTTGCCACATTAGCATGAATACCTGAGTTAACGTCTCTGTCACTGTGTAAAAGCCCGTAGCTGCAGCTCTGAGGGACGGAGCAGTACAGACCGGTCTCTGGAGGTCAGCGGCCAGCCAGGGTGGCCAAATTGCTGATTTCCAGTGGGAGACCCTAGCTCACAACATAATGTGCAAAGCAACTGAGGAAGCTACCTGATGTCAGCCTCTGGCATGCACATACAAAACACATACCTATGCAAACGTGCGCGCGCGCACACACACACACACACACACACACACACACACACACACACACACACGGGTAGAACCAGGATCTCATGCATACTAGGCAAATACTCTACTAATAACCTACATTCCTTATCCCAGTTACAGTTTATTCTCACAATAGATCAGATTTATTGATATACCTACCAGGTCACAGAGTTTATTCTCACAATAGATCAGATTTATTGACCTGTCTACCTGGTCACAGAGTTTCTTCATTCCTGACAGCAAGTCTCTTTTTTTTTTTCCTTTTGGATCTTTCAAAACAGGGTTTCTTTGTGTAGTCCAGCTGTCTTGAATCTCACTCTGTAGACCAGGCTGGCCTCGAACTCAGAGATTCGCCTATTTCTGCCTCCAGCTGCTAAGATTAAAGGTGTGCACGACCACCACCTAGGTAAACCCCGTTTATTTAGGTTAATTCTTGAGGTGGTTCCTCTGTTCGGTTTGACTGACTAAAGAACGATGATAAAAGAATTGGGGGTGTTTTTTTTTCGTTTTTTAATTTTTATAATTTTCTTTAGAATATGATGAACAATATATACATAAATCTATTATTAATTACTCTAAAACTGTATCTAATTTGCAAAAGAGATGATTTTTTTAGAAAGGTAGTTGAGGCCAGTGAGATTAGCTTACTGGATAAAGCCTGGTGACCTGAGCTCAATCCCAGAGCTCTGTGCACTCTGGGCCTGAAGGAGAGAACTAACCTTCAAGGTACCGTGGCCGCTTGTGCTGTCCACACAAGGAACCATGAAAAGAAAACTTGTGATGTTAAAATTAGTTTTAAGTAGGTCTCTGAGCAGGGCAGCATCTGAATATGCATAGTCAGAGCAGTTCTCCACATAGTGGATGATAATCAGGCCTTAGTCATTCGTGTTTGCATTTTCCTTAGAAATGTGCTTAGGCATGCAGAAAATTAACAGGTGGATATCCCAAGAGATAGGGAGTGTACCCGGACCTGGAGGCAGCCAGAAGGGGAGGTGAGGATTCCTGGAGGGGAGAGAGGAGTGAGTCAGGTGATGGTCAGCAGAAGCTCACAGCTCTGACTTTTAGCAACCTGATGCTTCTTTATACAAGTTTCACAGAACAAAGACAAACTAATGATTATCCAACTGCTACAGAGTATGCGTTTGATTGTTCATTACATGTCCAGGGTTACAATTAGAAAATACAAATAGAATAGATTTTATTTTTATCATCAGCCCTATAACTCTAATTAAAAGAATCTAAAGACCACCTCCTCCAAAACAAACACATTTATTATATGACAGCCTGCTTCTAGACTGGCAATGTTCACAGTGTGAAAGAACCCCAGACAGAAAATATGTGAACTAGGCTTTTTATGAATAGCAAATACTAATACCTAACTTCTTCTTAACTATGTATTTCACTATCTATGCAATAAAGTAGAAAAAGATTATTTTAGCCAATTAATCTTATTCAATGAGTCCTATTCCTTTGGGCGTGTACCCTGTTCAGCCCCCTATCTTCAAACTACATTTTCAGAGTGTTCTAAGCATATGATAAAAAGAGACCTTGAATCTGTAACCTATTCCCTTGGCCAGTCAGGGTTTGTCAATTGTCTGTGTTTACTCTGCACCAGTTATACTGTTTGAGTTAGCTCAGGGCAGATGCCCCAAGATCTAGCTGTGTGCTTCTCTGTGCTTAATGATCTCCAGGGCATAAGGAAGACTTCCAAATAGTGCTCAGATAAAGTTAATTTTAGGATTTTTCTAAAAAAGACTCAGACATAATTTCCTCAGGAAAAGACATAGAGTAAATCATAATGCAGAAAGTCCACAAGAATGCAACAAGGGATCAAAAGTTAGAGATAGAAAGACAGTGAGTGTAGCAATCGCTGAGCTTTGCTGAGCTGTGTTAAGCAGCTGTGCTGGCTTCATGACTCTCACTGTGGATATGGCTATACCAAGGTGGTATGACTTTTTTTTTCCCATTAACAATTTATTTTCTGAATAGTTCTATATTTTCTCCTACTGAAAATTTGATGTTTTATTTATTTTAAAAATATTTATTTTTGAGATAGTTTTTACTGTGTAGCCCAGGCTAGTCCCAAATTAGCACTCCTTCCTCAGCTTTCCAGGTGCCACCATGCCTAAGTAGTTTTTACCCTCCTAAGGATACAAATCTACTTAGAGGTGACTGGGATTGGCCTGATCACACCACAGTGTGGCCACTTGAGTTCTTACAGAGATTGCCTCAGTTTCTACCATTCCCCCAACGATTGCCTCTTTCCTGATCCAGGGGGACCTGGAGACTCCTGATTGGAGGTCACTGGGTCATTCTGAGGTGGGGGTGAGAGCCCAGGGGCTGCTACTGCTGTGGGAAGTCCTTGCCTCTTGTAGGCCCAGCCTTAATGTCCTATATCCCAGGAAGAGCAGCCCCTGCACACGTGGATATCAGTCACTACTGTGAGGAGTAAGTAACGAGAACAGTTTTATCAAAGAGAATGAGAGACCACGTCATGTCTGCCTGTTACATTGATTTGAGTGCGCCCTTAGAAAACTGAATGTAGATGATCAGTTCTCACTCAGAAAGGCAAACCAGACCGACATCAGAAGAGGAAGAAAAAAGGGAACAGGCCAGGAGCCTACCACAGAGGGCCTCTGAAAGACTCTACCCAGCAGGGTATTAAAGCAGATGCTGAGACTCATAGCCAAACTTTTGGCAGAGTGCAGGGAATCTTCTGAAAGAAGGGGGAGACAGAAAGACCTGGAGGGGACAGGAGCTCCACAAGGAGAGCAACAGAACCAAAAAATTGGGCCTAGGGGGTCTTTCCTGAGACTGATACTCCAACCAAGGACCATTCATGGAGATAACCTAGAATCCCTGCACAGATATAGCCCATGGCAGTTCAGTGTCCAAGTGGATACCCTAGTAAGGGGAACAGGGACTGTCTTTGACATGAACTCAGTGATTGGCATTTTGATCACCTACCTCTGAGCGGGCAGCAGCCTTACCAGGCCACAGAGAACAGTGTAGCCAGTCCCCATGAGACCTGATAGGCTAGGGTCAGAGGGAAGGGAGGGAGGACCTTCCCTATCAGCAGACTAGGGGAGGGACGTGGGAGGAGATGAGGGAGGGAGGGGGCTACAGTTGGGATACAAAGTATATAAACTGTAATTAATAAATAAATTTTTAAAAACTGAATGTAACACAAACCCAGGACAATTTTTTGGAAATTGTATGTGATTTTTTTATACAAGCACTGTTTTATTAATTATATAAAATAGAAAAAAGGATACAAATCTAAGCAATTAGGTATACCTGTGAAATTATATCCTACTAATTCATTTATTTGCAAAAAATAAAAATATTTCCTGTTATGTACCAGTAGGTGTAGTGAGGTTGCAATAATGGTTGGAATGGATGGTTACAAAATAGAATCTAAGGACATTTTTTCCCTCAGTTTGCTCCTTTTGTCAGGGGTGGGTAGCAGTGTTGAAACTTGGTTTCAACTAAATAACACAGGCTGCCCTCTACTTCATGATTCTCCTGCCTCACCTTTCCAGCTAGCTAGGATTACAGGCAAGTGGCACTATGTCTTTTCTGGATTTAATCCTTTTTATGGTTAATTACTGACCTTCATATTCTGCCTGGTGTGTGTGTGTGTGTGTGTGTGTGTGTTTAAAATTCTATTGAACAAAAGAGGAAAAAACATTTAGTGGCACTAATAAATTTGGTCTGTAAATTTTATTCATTACTGGTGATATGCTTTGTGGGCAAATAATCCTCTTCCCAAACAGAATTTGCAAGGAGACAGTGTCATGGAGTAAATGATATAATGGAGCAGAAGGAAAGTTAGTTAGACTAGTCCATGCTTCCTAAATCTAGGCTCCACTCAGCGACTTGCGGAGTTTTCAGATATCTTGCTGATCACCAGCACCTCACAGCCCCAGCTTTCCTAGTCCAGCTTCTTCTGTGGACCTCAAGTAACTACTTGCTCATCTGTCCAGCCATACGTAGATCAGCTCTTTTTACCTCTGTGACTGACCCCTAACCTTCAGGCCACCTGATGTTTGTGTTAGGGAGTATTCATAAAGTAATGCACCTAAAATTATAGTCTTAATAAGCAATCAAACAATGAAGATTACACATGTAGTTGGGATGTTATTAACTAATCGTTAGTTTAAACAACAGTGTTGAAGATTATTAAAGGTGATCACTTAAATGATTGTTCAGTAAAAACCGGATGAAAGGTTTGTGCATTACAGGTCACGTTGCAAAGGAGTGTGTAGAATTGTTGTCCCAGAATGCATCCAGTTGAGGCAGTGTTACCTGATTCTCCAGGATAGTTGTAAAATACAATATCCTCTAAAAGAGTTTGCTTCGGCAGAGGGGGTCAGGCTGGTAAGACAATTCAGCAGGTAAAGGTGCTGCCTGATCCCCTGAATGCAGTTCCCAGGATCCTCTCCAGTTACCTGAATTATATAAACAAATTAATTTTTTCTTAGTTATAAATTGATTTTGTTATATCGGAATGAATGTCTTATGGGCGTATATGCGTGTGCACCACATGGAAGCCTGGTGCCCCTGAAGAAGTTATCTAAGGAAGCCATTAACTAGAAGTCTTAGGAACTGTAAGAAAGATGCTGAAGTATAGCTCTTCACAGTTGGTGGCTTCTGGCAGGGCGTGGGGAAGGACTCAGTTTTCTTCACAGGACTGGCCACTGGGAGTTTGGCTGTGCGCCAGTGACTGTATCAGCAACACAAATTGGACTTGGTAATTTTTTTTCTTTTTCTTTTGTTTTGAGAGCGGTCACAAGGATGGGCGTGGACCTGGGAGGTCTGGGAAGGGGGTGTGATTGGCTTATTATGTGACATCCCAAAGCATTAATAAAAACACGATGTTTTAAAAACAGGGGAGATCACTGTCTCCTAGAGTTATGGGTTGTAAGCCACCGTATGGTACTAGGGCTCAAGTCTGGGTCCTCTGCCAGCACCTCTGAGCCACCTCTCCAGCATCAGTCAAGAGCATACACTTGACTGCTCCTAACCCTGCTCCTGAAGAGGAGCAGAGTTGAAGTCCCAGCACCCTCTTCTGCACTCCAAGGACAGCTGCACATACCCATCCATTTACATGTGTGTGGGTATTATTTTATCTTAAACTAATAAAAATACATTTTAAAAACATCTTAATGATAGAATGGCACATTATTTTTAAGTGAAAAACATTCGTTTTACGCTTTGTCAAATGAACCAAGTAACAACTGATCCTTAACCTTTTGCAAAAGATAGTTATAAAGTCTTCCCCAGGCTTTATTGTCATTATGTACACTGAACTCTGTGAAATTCTTACAAGTCCATAATCCCTTATTGTCAATTCTCAAATCTAAAGCCATTCTGAAAATGATTCTTTTTGTAACTGATTTATCAGCAAAACCAGATGAGAACCAAAGTAAACTTATTTATTTATATTCTCTCTACTGTGTGGAGCACTCGCATGGCTTGCTCTGAGAATGTTAGCGCTGTCTCTAGGCAGCATCCCTGTTGGGGATGATGATAGAAGCATGTTACTACCTTTCAGAGTGTTTTTAAATCTAATTGCAAAACATATAGATCTGCCTCCAAGGGGTTAAGAAGGGATTGTGAACATGTGTAAGTACAAAACAGTTAGACTGTCTGGCAGACTGTCTGAGATGGCAGCATAGTATTGTGGACGATTGCTACTTTTGATAGATCAACCCAGTTCACGTAAAGAAACAGCCAGGACTGGATGTGGTGCACACCTTTAATCCTAGCACTACGGAGGCAGGGGCAAGTGGGTCTTTGTGAGCTGGACGCTACCCTGGTCTACAAATTGGGTTCTAGGACAGCCAGGGCTGATAGAGAAACCCTGTCTCAAAAAAAACCCCAAAACATTCAAAAATCCAGCCTAAAATTACATGGTGATTCTTTTTATCCTTCGAGGTGATACTCTGTACTTAGGAGTTAAACATAGAAAGTGTGACTGATTGCTTACATCTGTTTGATTTTTTTAAGTTTTATTTATTTATATATATGAGCACTCAATTTGCATGTATGCCTGCATGACAGAAGAGAGCATCATATCTCATTATAGATCCACCATGTGGTTGCTGGGAATTGAACTCTGGACCTCTGGAAGAGCAAACAGTGCTCTTAACTGCTGAGCCATCTCTCCAGCCCCATGTTTAATTGTTTTAAACCATCAAAATAAGTGCTAAAATAAGTATAATCAGCTTCTGAATTAGAGATTTATAAGTATATACATATGTAAAAGAGATTCATAGGAACAATCTTGTACTTTTTCAGAGGCTAGATACCAAGAACAATCTTAATTTTCATTCCTCCACATCTTAAGAGAATTCAAGGCTGTGTATGCATAATGGCACATGCCTTTGATCCCAGCACTGGGGAGGCAGAACAAAGACAAGCTGATCTCTGTGAGCTCTGGGTCGGCCTGGTCTATATATTAAGATCTTGGAAAGACAAAGAGGTGGGAAGGAGAGGGAGAGGATGAAAATGACTCATGTACTACTCATTTCAAGAAGCAAAGAGCAGTGATGCTGTTTTCACACTTTCCACAAGCTCTTCATGGGAGTAACTTAATTCTTTAATTATGATGGCTTGGACTGACCACTTTCTCCAAGATCGTGAAGAAATGCTTCTCAGTTTTTAAAGGTTTATTTGTGTTTGGCCATTGTGCCTGCATGTGTGTATGTGTACCATGTGTCTGGTACCCTCAGGGCAGGGAGTGTCGGAGCCTCTGGAGTTACTGACCTTTTTTTCTTTTTAAAGATTTATTTATTATGTATTATGTGTATAGTATTCTACTTTCATGTACACCTGCACACCAGAGGAGGCACCAGATCTCATAGATGGTTGTGAGCCACCATGTGAGTGCTAGGAATTGAACTCAGAACCTTTGGAAGAGCAGCCAGTGTTCTTAACCTCTGAGCCATCTCTCCAGCCCAGTTACTGACCTTTGTGAGCCATCATAGATGTGCTGGGCATCAAACCCAAGTTCTCTGCAAGAGTAGTAAGTTCTTTAAATCACTGAGCCAGCTCTCCAGTGCAAAAACAACAAACAAACAAACAAACATTTTAACACAGATTTTTCTACTATTGTTAGGCTTACTGCAGCTGCTGTGCTCACTTGGATTCCTCCCTGTGTTTCTCTTGTTCTGTACAGATTACCAGCGCCTGATGACAGTGGCAGAGGGCATCACCACACTCTTGTTCCCATTTCAGTGGCAGCATGTTTATGTACCCATCCTCCCTGCCTCTCTGCTACATTTTCTTGATGCCCCTGTCCCTTACCTGATGGGTCTTCAGTCAAAAGAAGGAACTGACCGGTCTAAGTTAGAACTTCCTCAAGAGGTAAAAACCTGTTGTTAATGATGAAGAATGCTATTTGTTGGCTTAGGTCATGGCTTCATTTATTAAATACTGTCTTTGTCTAGTAGTTACATCTGAACTTCCCAGGTGCTGTGGGGTTAGGGCCTGAGCCCTACAGACTGTTTCTTCTGATATTTGCTATAACAGAACTACTAGTTAAATACACTTCAGAGAAGGACAGTAACAAACTTTCAAAACTATACATTTCTGAAGGTGGTTCAGTAATAGTATGGTATTACCACTTTATTATTCTAAAAGCACTTAACGGCTCTTCCACCCTCATGCTATAAATTTTGATTTTAAGTAGTGTGTTTTCAGAGTTGTGTAGAGCAACAGACCTCACAGAATTATTATATATAGACAGGGGATTAGTGTGAGTCACTGGGTGTGGCCAGCTAGTCCCAGTTGCTGTCTACCAACAAAAAGTTCAAAAATTCACTAGTTGTTCAGTCCACAGGCTGAGTGTCTCAGCTGGTCTTCAGTATGTGCTGGAATCCTGAAGGAGCGGGCTCTCATGCCCGTGAAGGAGTGGGCTTGCTATTGAGTGGAGCGCAAGCAGGCAGAGGGAGAAGCTTCCTTCTTTCATGTCCTTGTACAGACTTCTAGCAGATGGCGTGGCCAGGTTAGAAGTGGGTCCTTTCACCTCAAAAGATCTGGATTAAAGGTACTTCTTCAAAAACCTAGGTTGTGAGTGGATCTTCCCGCTTCAAATTAAGTAAAATCCATCACAGGTGTGTCCCTCCATTTTGGAGGTTTTAGTTAATTCCAGATGTTGACAACTAAGAATTACTATCAACAAGCAATATAGTCCAGATTTAACATTCCTTTAAAATCGTTTTTATTAACTGAGTTTAGTTTTTTTTTTAACCTCCATTGAATGGAAATTGGGGATAATGGAAAGAGCAAATGCTTTCCTGCTTGCTGTCTTTAGATGTAGGCAAGTTATTAGCCTACTCTAAATGTCTCACAGACATTGCTAAATTAACAAAAATTGTAATCCTAGTTTCTTGGCACTTTAACTTTCTCTGCATTGTGTTTTCAATTATTTAGGAAGAAAGAAGAATTCTTGAAAGCATTTTAAATTTAATTTTTATCTCTTGTTAATGCTACTCAAAATTGGAAAGCTTTGAAATAAAATATTGATGAGAGTGGAATGGCCTGTTTAAAACATAAAATAGCTAATTGCATTATTAGCTCTTTAATTAGCACCTTTCTTGATAAAATGGCTCGTACTGAGCTCTTGCTGTTCTTATTTCTCATAGGGTTCTTATTTTAAGAAGTGAATTAAAATAACACACTAAGCCCAGCCGTCAGTGAGTAGTGAGCCCCGTAGTGGGTCTCCACGCCGCCCTGCTGAAATGGCCGCCTTCCAGGGAAGGAGCGTGACGGAGCCATGTGGAGCGTGCATATTGTCATGTCCTTCCTGGGGGCGGGGCATGTGCTCTACACCCTCCTTCTTAATTTGCCTTCTTTCTCCCTGAATTTTCTTTTCTCCTTAATTATGTTAATGTTGGTTCAAAGAATTAAAATCTTTGCATTTCCAAAGAAAAACAAGTACACTAATCAAATGAATTTTTGTTTAAAAAAAGACTGTCATTTTTAGTTTCTTTATTATATATGTATCATTGTTTATCAAATGATATGAGATATTTAAATATATAAAAGTTTTTCCCACTTTATCTGAATACTTGTTGAAATACTGTAATGCCAGTGAGTATACATACATTGGAAGAGCTTTATCTGCTTGTCTTGTCTGAGTCTAAAGAGAAGCCAGGTATATTTTCTAAAAGCCTTATAATGATGTCTGTGGTTTTCTGGTTTGTTTTTGTTTTTCCAGTGCACAAACTCATCTCTTCATATAATGGGATAATATGAAGTAACATGAATCAACTATAAAAATAAGCACTGTTTCTGTTTAGAAACCATACATTAAAAGTATCTTAGGAGAAAAGGCTAACAATATTTCTCTTCATTCTGGAAGCATTTTATAGTGAAGTGGAATAAACAGCTTCACGTAATTTTAAGGAAGAAATAGACATTAAAAAAAATAGTTTCAGCCGAGCAGTGGTGGTGCACACCTGTCATCCTGGCACTCTGGAAGGAAGAGGGCAGGCGGATCTTTTTGAGTTTGAGGCCAGCCCAGTCTACAGAGGGAGGCCAGGACAGCAAAGGCTACACAGAGAAACCCTGTCTCTACAAAACAAACTGTCTTTTTAAGATGGGTGTAGTGTTGCATACCTTTAATCCCAGAACTTGGGAAGCAAAGGCAAGTGGATTTCTGAAAGTTCGAAGCTAGCCTGGTCTACATAGAGAGAGCCAACAAAGCCAAGGCTACATAAAGAGACCCTAGCTCAAAAATCCAAAAATATATAATAAAAATAAGTCTTTTTAAAAGAGGCTTGCTTAATTGTGCTGTGCAGTGATGCCTCCCTCCCCTTTCACTGAAAACTCTGAAATAAGATAATGACTAAATCCAGCAAGGAAGTTTCTAAAAATAGTTGTAAAAATGGCAAGCCTACAAAATGATTATTTTTAGGAGGGTATGATTTTAGTTGTTAAGTCGCTAATGTAACTGCCTAGACTTATAACCTCCTACTCCCTTTCCTCATGATTCCAGAATGATAGGTGTTAGTAGCTGTTTGTTAGAGTATTTTTAGGGACGGTGCGTGGAGGCAGAGGGTGGAAGGATGCAGCAGTAAGCATCGGTCATGAAGTCTGGTACCTCCAGCTGCTCTTGCTCATCTTTACTGTTAGGAAAAAAAAAATTAGTGTCTGGAGAGACAGCTTAGCAGTTAAGAGCACTGGCTGCTCTTCCAGAGGTCCTGGGTTCAATTCATTTCTTTCTTTCTTTCTTTCTTTCTTTCTTTCTTTCTTTCTTCTTTTTTCTTTCTTTCTTTCTTTTTTTTTTTAAAAAGACACCACTGAGTAATTCTGGCTGTCCTGGAATTCAACCCATAGACTAGGCTGATCTCAGACTCAAAGAGGTCTGCTTGCCTTGAGTGCTAGGACTAAAGGTGTGTAACACCATGCCTGACATTGCTTTTAATTAGAGCTATAATATCGTGAAAGTTGTAGGCACTGTTAGAAATACAACAATATTTAGTGCCCAAACTTTGTCAGACTGAGATGTGAAGTGTTTTTCCTTTATCGTGTGTACAATACTTCATGGCCTCTTGCAGTACCTGTCTTTTGAACAAGGGAAAGTCTTGGAATATTATTATTGAGGTTAACTTGAGACTTCACTTTACTTCTTGATCAGAGTTGTCTAATGGGAAGAGCAGGGATGGAAAAATAAAAAGACAGACTCAGTGTTTGCTTCCTCTTCCATCTTAACCTGCCATTCAAGAGGACAGCATGAATTCTCTCCCTGGTGGCCTGGGGGGGGGGGGGAGAAGAGAAGCAGAGTGAAACGTTCTGTTTTGTTTATTCCAGTCCCTTGTCAGCTCAGCAGACAGAACTGACTCCGATCATACTGGTGGTCATGTCGTATTCCATCGTGCAGCCGTTGGTTTTCTCTGCTGAACTGTACTTTCTGCTTTCCTGCTTTCACTACCCTCTCCTGCCCACCCCCATGCTAGAAGCTCAGTCTTACTTCTCACTGAAAACTTGTTCTAATTAAGAGGTACAGAACAAAAAAGATAAAAGACTGTTTGGAGTCTTTCACTTTGAGGGACCTGAAAAACACTCAGATTTTTATTCAGGTTTTTGACCTTTTGAATTTTCAGTATCATCTTCAAACAATTATTAGAATATAATAATCAAAGTTATAAACACACTTAGAAAATACTTGTGATTTCTGCATACCTTTTTATCAGCTCAAGAATATCTTCTGATGTTGGGAATATAGCCCAAGTTAGGACATGCACAAGTCCCTGGGTTCTATTCCCAGCATGGTGATAGGTGGAAAAGTAATTTGGGGCAGGGGGCGGGGAGAGAAAGGGAGAGAGTCTTAGTTAGGGTTCACTGCTATGAAGAGACATCGTCACCAAAACACCTCTTGTAAAGGAAAACATTTAATGGGGCAGGCTGACAGTTCAGAGGTTTAGTCCATTGTCATCATGGCAGGAAGCATGCAGGCAGACATGGTGCTACAGGAGCCAAGAGTTCTGCATCTTGATCTGCTTGCAGCAGCTGGAAACTGTGGGCCACACTAGGAGTGGCCTAAGCATATGAGATACCAGAGCCCACCCTCACAGTGACACACTTCCTCCAATAAGGCCACCCCTCTTAATAGTGCCACTCTGTATGGACCAAGCATTCACACACATGGGTTTATGGGACTAAACCTATTCAAACCGCCACATTCCACTCCTTTCCCCTATAGGCTTGTAGCCATAACATAATGCATTTAGTACAGCTTCAACATCACAGTCTCAACAATGTTTAAAAGTCCAAAGTTCAAAGTCTCTTCTGAGATTCATGGACTCTCTTAACTGTAATCCCCTATAAAATCAAAATAAAAAAGCAAAATCACATGCTTCCAGCATATCATGGCATAAGACACACATTACTGTTCCAGAGCACAAGGAAGGGAGCACAGTGAGGAAATACTGGACCAAAGCAAGACCAAAAACCAGCCGGGAAAATTCCAAACTCTGTGTCTCCATGTCTGATGCCTTCAAGATCTCCAGCTTGTTTCAGCCTCAGCAACTTTCCCTAGGTTTCCATGCAGGAACACCCCTGCCACAATCCTGGCCTCTGCAGGTGGAGAAAAAAAGGACCACTGTGTTCTCCTTGTGGGAATGTCAATTGCTAGAGCCAATATGAAGGTCCCTAAAAAAATTAAAAATAGAACTGGAATATGGCTCAGCTGTAACATTTCTGGGTGCACACCCGAAGGAAGCTGAGTCTGAGTGCTGCAGAGATTTCTGCACCTCCGTGTTTATTAATGCACTAGTCATGATAGCCAAGACAGGGAGTCAGTGTAGTTGTATATGAACACATAGAATAAGAAAAATGTAGCTTGCATACACAATGGGTTTTATTCAACCAGAAAAGGAAGCTATGTCACTTGATAAAAAATGAATGAACTCGAGATCATGTTAAATGAAATAAGCCTGCTCAGAAAGACAAATATTTTTTCCTTTTTTATATGGAATCTAGATTTTTTTTTAGTACACACACACACACACACACACACACAATGAAGGTAGAGGGAAGGCTGTGTAGGGAGAGAAATGACCTAATGGGAAGACTGAGAGGATAACTGAGAGGAAGACAAAGTCTTATGCAGGATCTTGATTTAATAATCAATGCAGATATATACTTATGACAAAATAAATGCGGTATGGTGGCACACAACTGTAAGAGCGCTTGAGAAGTGGTGGCAAGAAGATCCGAGGTTCAAAGTAAGCTCAGTTGCCCAGGTAGTTTGAGGCTAGCCCGGGCTCCCTGGGACCCTGTCTCATTTTAAAAATAAATAAATAAATAAAAGTAAAAGATACATTATTAAGCCAGGCACGGTGGTGCAGTCCTGTAATTCAGGGGGGTAGAGGCAGGCAGATCTCTGAGTTCAAGACCATCCTGGTCTACAAAGCAAGTCCCAGACAAGGCTACACAGAGAAACTCTGCCTCAAAGAAACAGCAATAAAAAGACATTACTTCCAGGGACTAGGGAGTCCCTTTTGCAAATCCTTAGTCTCATAAATAAGACGACTCAGAAAGAAACTTAAAGGCAGAGTTTGAGAGAAAAACAACGGTAGGCACACTGAAATCTCAGCAGTGCTGGGAAGATACACACACGACAAAGTTAATGTGTTTTGAGTTAGAAAACAGCCGACTCAGGAGTGTAATTCCCCCCCCTCCTCCTCCTCTCCCTTCCCTTCCCCCTCCTCTTTCCCTCCTCCCCCCACTCCTCCTCCGGAGACAGGGGCTTCAGGAAGACAGGATGCCTGAAAGTGAGTGACTTAGAATGTTGGCCACCATCTGAAAAGGTTAAAAAAACAGAGAGGGGGAAACAGATTGCAAAGGCTTAGCATTGAGGATATGTAAGCAAATAAAATTCTTTACTTTAAATGTCATCATAAACATACAGTTCTCACTTTAAAGGGAATAAGAGACAGTTTATTCTGGAGCCAAATTTGAGTGCCTATTACTTGATTTTGACCCCCAAGTACCACTTTCTAATACGATAACAGTTTCATGAATTTTTTTGTAGGAACAGAACAAAGGAAGTTAAAAACCAAGGTATTTTTTCAATGCATTGGTGGGAAAGCAGATGGAGTTCTCATTGGTACATTTCCAAAAAGGATTTTAACCGATACTTATAAAGTAGGCCAAACATAGTGGGAAATAATGCTATTTAGGAGGCAAAAAACAGCTCAAGATAATTTGGTTCTGAATCTAAAACATTGAAGCCCTCTGAACTCACTGAAGTTTTAATCAGCCTTGTACAAGTTCACAAAACCTTGTGTTTTTGTTTTCCATTTCAGGCTAATTTGTGCTTCGTGGATATTGACAACCATTTTATTGAACTGCCTGAAGAATTTCCACAGTTCCCCAATAAAGTGGATTTTATCCAAGAGCTGTCTGAAGTTCTTCTCCAATTTGGGATTCCTCCTGAGGGCAACCTACATTGTAGTGAGAGTGCCACCAAACTGAAGAATATGGTTTTGAAAGATTTGGTTAATGACAAAAAGAATGGCAATGTCCCCACCAATAACATCAGCATGTATGAGATGCTAAAGGGCAACGAGACAATAGCCCGCCTCCAGGCTCTTGCCAAGAGGACCGGTGTGACTGTAGAAAAAATGGACCTCTCAGCTTCTCTGAGTGAGAAAGGAAAGGATTTAAAGTTGCAGTGTGAAGAGGCAGAATTGAGGGACTACCAGCTCAACGTGCAGCTTCGAGAGGTCTTTGCCAACCGCTTTGCACAGATGTTTGCCGATTATGAAGCGTTTGTCATTCAGACTGCACAGGACATGGAGTCCTGGCTGACCAACCGAGAACAGATGCAGAACTTTGACAAAGTAAAAAGAGCCATAGCTTTCCTCTTTATGATTATTAATGGCCCATATTACCAATCTTTTTAACTTTTTAAGGCAGGTTCCCCCCCCCCCCGCCCCGCTCCAGCCATTTAAGTATTTTATGGTAAATAAAATAGTTTCTCAAGAAAGCAAATCCTTGGGAGGTAAAAAGCAGGAGGCTCAGGAGTACAAGGCCATCCTCTGCTAGACAGTAAGTTTGAGACCAACCTGGGAAACTTGAGGCCCGTTTCAAAAACAAAGGAGCAAATTGACCGCTCATAAAGCTGGCCTTTGAATTGGGTATTAAGTTTCTATAATATCTGAATTTTCTGTATGTGAGCAATGCTTAAATTATAAGAAGTTGATTTTCACAAGTCTTATTCACTCTTGTTGTATGACCAAGTCTAGGAAAGTTAAGACTGTTCCTTTTCTAAAAAAATTCTCACTGACAGTTTAGTTTTCTCCCAGTGATGAAGGTCATAATTTGTTCGTGTAAAGGGAAGAACTAGTTTTATAAACCTAATTTTCATATCTTTTGTACTTAAAAGAACAAAGGAGTAAATTGGGTTTCATGACTTGGTCTAAGATTATGTTCCAAAGTTCTTACAAGAGGAGACTAGAAAATGTCACAGCTTCTTACTGTTCCGCAGAAGCTCCTTTCTAAGGTTGGCTGTATTCTGTCCAATGTTCTTCATGTACCCAGACTTCTCCAATAGGCAAAAGCACTAGAGAGGGCTATGAAGTCTTCTAGACCGCTAGCTCAGCCTCTTATTTCTGAGCAAGTATTGTTCTGTTGCTAGGCTGTGTTATACAGGAGCTCCCAAAGGAGCTAATACATCCCAAGATGCTAAATGTTTAGTTTTGGAGCATCTGACAAATAGGCATTTACTAAATATTTGTATAATATCAGTGACTGTTTTCTGATTTCATCAGATCTTTTTTCTTACAGAGGTTAATATACTAAGTGTATCATCAATTACTGGTATACTTTATGCTTAATTAAACCTGTTTAATCAAGTTTTTTAATATTGAGAAACCAGTTTTCAAATGTATTTCTGCTCTAGGGCCTGTTCTCATTTTTGTTTAATTTTTTTTTTATACTTTTTATTTAGCTTAAGAACTAATCATATATATTCATGATCTTTGGAGCACTTCTAATTCTGATTTAGGTTCATATCCTAGTACCTTGTTCATTATTACTGTCTATGTAGTTTCATACTAGAGGTGCAATTCTTTGTGTATAACCCCTAAGGAAATGAAAATTACATGATGAATTCTATAAGGCTTATTTTTCACAAAGGAAATACGCAGGGCATAGTAGTTTTGCAAGCTGAGTTCTAGTTGATTTTAAATATTTTTTTAAAAGATTTATTTATTTATTATGTATACAGTGTTTTGCCCACATGTATGCCTGCATACCAGAAGAGGGCACCAGATCTTCGTTGTGAGCCACCGTGTGGTTGCTGGGAATTGAACTCAGGACCTTTGGAAGAGCAGCTAGTGCTCCTAACCTCTGAGCTACCTCTCCAGCTCCCTGATTTTAAATCTTATAGAATGCAAGATTCTACACATCAAAAGCCAGATGTTTTTTCCATTTATTAAATGTGGGCTATATCTGTCCTATAAAATAAACTTGATGTCTACCTGTGAATAACATTGAAGGAGATGAATTGATTTCTAAAGATTGCTGAGTCTGTCTGGGTACTTGGACTTAGGTAAGTACATTTAAACTACGGAAGCCCCTGTAAAGAAGCTTTTACTAAAAGTCTACTAAATTGTTAAGCTAGAAAAATTAAATATGCTAGGAAGAAGACGGTGAGCATTGAGGTAGCTGTCCTCCCCTCTGTTTCCTTTTGGACCTGACACGTCGCATCTACACTAAAGGGTGAAAGAATGAAAAACAAAACAAAACCAGTGACTAAAGTAGGAATTCACTTAAAAGTTTGAGCTAAAGTTTTGGTTTGGTTTGGTTTTGGATTTTCAAGACAGGGTTTCTCTGTATAGCCCTGACTGTCCTGGACTCCATTTGTAGCCCAGGCTGGCCTTGAACTCACAGAGATCCCCTGCCTCTGCCTCCCACCTGCTGGGATTACAGGCATGTACCACTTGCCCAGCTGTTTGAGCTAATCTTAACCAAGATTAGAATTCCTACATACATCATACATGAACCTGAAGACCACAAAAATATGTGAGCACTTCGGATTAGAAGCAGCTGTGTTACTGCATCAGACAAGCATCAGAGGAAAGAACAGCTGTGTGTTCTTGAGGACATCCTATCTTCTCATTCTCTTTTTGCATTCAATTGTGTCAACACAGGTATAGAAGGAGTTTGTTTGAGTTAACAAGAAGAGTAAGCCTAGAAAAACGTCTTTTTTTTCTTTTAATTATTTATTATTTATACAGTATTCTGCCTGCATGTGTGCCTACAGGGCAGAAGAGAGCACCAGATCTCATTATAGATGGTTGTGAGCCACCATGTGGTTGCTGGGAATTGAACTCAGGACCTCTTAGGAAGAGCAGCCAGTGCTCTTACCCTCTGAGCCATCTTGAAGATCAAAATAATTTTACCCATAGGCACAAATACCTTGTTGTCATTTTAAGTTCCTGTGTAAACATATGCAAGTTATTGTGATATATATATATGTGCATGTATGTATGATATGTGTGTCGGTTACTCATCATGCAGACTTTTGGGAGAGGTTACCTTCCTAGGCTAGGAACAGAAGAGATTACTCACTGGGCACAAGAATGAAAATGTAATGGTAGGTGAAGTAGATGGTTGAGTGTCCAGTGTGCAGCAGCTTATCCGCCATCATTCATTAGGATGTCCTCCATACAGTGTAATGGTCATCAGGGTACTAATTTAAATCAGTTTTGAAAGGTAATACCAGTGCTAAAGCCCTAACGCTCCTAAAAATTTATAAATTTAGAGGAAAGGATAAACAGATTTGTAAGACTTTTAAAATATCAGATAACAGCTTTGTGTTATAACTTTGAAAAGTAGTAACCTTAACAACAAACTATTCAGTTTCACCTTATAGAATATTAAGGTTATGTCATGTAAGTAACAACTTCCTGATTCTCTCGTGGCAGGCTTCTTTCCTCTCTGACCAGCCAGAGCCGTGCCTACCGTTTCTTTCGCGCTTCATTGAGACACAGATGTTTGCCACCTTTATTGATAATAAGATCATGTCCCAGTGGGAAGAGAAGGACCCTCTGCTTCGGGTCTTTGACTCTCGGATTGAAAAGATGAGGTTGTACAGTGTGAGGGCCCCTACCCTGCGGACGTCGATATACCAGAAATGCAGCAGTTTAAAAGAAGCAGGTACATACACCTTTGTTAAAAAAGGAATGATCTTTCTTTATAAACTGTTGACTTTTACAACACAAAGTTAATTGTGGGGTGGAGCCACAGGGCCTCGAGACAGTTTTTTTGTGTAGCCCTGGCCATCCTGCAATTTGCTCTGTAGTTTGCTGCCTCAAACTCAGATTTGCCTGTCTCTGCCTCCCGAGTGCTGGGATTAATGATGCGGGACAGTACTGCTGGGCCACGAAGTTAATTTTCATTTTGGGACATCATAAATAATCCTAGTGTTGTCGAGAAGTGGTTTTATACTTTAGATTTCTGTGACTCCCTAGTCCTATGGACATTTATTTTCCTTTATTCCAAATAGAAAATAATAATAATAAATAGAGTTTGACAAGAAGATAAGGAATTTTGTTATTTTCTTGTGTTGGAAAAAAAATGTCAATTTCTCTCTTGCTGCTAATGTTGCCTTTTTACCTGCCACCTCTTATGTCTAGCTATTAACTTAAAATAGTAAACCCAAAAGTGGGCATGGTGATATATGCCTAAATCTTAGCGTTCAGAGGCCAAGAGAGAAGGACCAGGAGGTTAAGGCCAGCCTGGGTAGTGTAGCAAGATCTTGTCTAAAATAAAAATGAAACAAAACCAAAAGGACATCTGAGATACTGTCTGGTTAATATAACTAAAACAGTACATACTTGCTTTGTGGTACAGTTACTTATATAGTTTCATTTCTTGAAATTAAATTGCTGGATTTTTTTTTTAATTCAAATTAAAGGGTCTCTTAACCCTAACACCAGTTTTCCTCAAAGAGTGAGGAATTTTCTTGGTCTTGTCTAGTAGTGTAATATATTCTGTTAAATAAATGATCATAGTCAGCGTTTGAACCCTTCCTATGTGCCAGTCACTGTGCCGGTGTCTCTTGGACGTGCTTTTACATGTGATCTTAGTGATGGGCGTATGCACAGCTGTGTTTTGTTGCTTCATCACTGTCCTCACCCACAGATTAGGAAACAGGTTAAATAAAGGTGTGGTTCTGTAGCGAGTTATTGATGGGCTGTAGGTTGGATCACTGGTCTCTAATATCTAAAGCCTTAGTCTTTTATTAGTGGGTTTATTCATTAACAAATAAGCAAAATGTAGGGATTTCTGTAGTTTTTGTACATCTGTGCCTAGTTCCCACCCCATTCTTTGCTGAATAGAGATACATACCAAACAAGTGCCTCTTTTATTTCTTTCCAGTCAGTAAAAAGTGGCACTCTTTCTTTGAGACCACATTTCCTACTGGATAAAAGGACACAGGAAATATGTGGCTTTTTCTGCTCTGTTTTTATTGCTTGCTTACTTTTCCCTCTTTATTCGGATAGCTCAGCTATGGGAGTAATAAAGTTGTACTAGCATTTTTAAGGAAAGAAGTATTAATTGATAACTTTTATGAAGTGCTTGTACTTTTCAAAGCATTGCTCTGTTTCCATGTGTAAGGGCAATTCCTTGGAGCCCCTTCAGGAAGAGGCGGGTACCTCTGTGTTTCTAGGAACTGAGGAGACAGAACAAGTGAAGTTGTTTGCTCAAAGAATTTGACTTCCGATCCTATTGATAGTTATGTGAAACCCTCATTGGTAAAATTTCATTCCTCTTTTCCTCACAGAATTTTAAAAATGAAATTAAGTACCAATTTCTAGCTTAATGTGCCTCTGGAAAATCTTACCAGTTAAAATGCATTTTCTTTCTGCCTCTTGGAGCTTGACAATCCACTGTCACCACAGAACTTACATAAACCTCTTAAATAAAGACACTGTAGACTTAGCATGTCTGATGGTAAGATTAGGTTAAGACCATAGTTACCCCAGGAACTTAAAAACTTTTGAAAATGTTTATGGCTTCCCCATTTCTCACAGATATTAGTTTGCATTGGTACATGTAGAAGTCAGGGGACAAGTTTCAGGAGTCAGCTCTCTCCTTCCATGGTGTGGGCCTGGGATCCAACTTAGGCAGTCAGGCTTGGTGGCTCGTATCTCCTTGCCTGCCGAACCGTTTTCTGATCTGTGAGTTTCATCAGAGTTGCTTAGGAGAATGGTATGGTCAGTTACACCACTAAGGAAATTTTCTCCTTATGGGCCAGCTGTGTGTGTGTGTGTGTGTGTGTGTGTGTGTGTGTTGTGCACACCTTTAATCCCAACACTCAGAAGGCAAAGGCCGGTGAATCTCTGTGCTCTGAGTTCGAGGTTAGACTGGTCCACAGAGTGAATTCCAGGACAGCCGGGGCTATGTTAGAACACTGCCTCCCATTCTGTTGTGGGCCCCTTGTGCAGTTGCTGCCCGAATGGAAAACTTCAGTGAAGTCAGTAATCTCAGCTTTAACCTCTAATTAGCATAAAACATGCCAAGCTGTCACAGATCAAGGATCAACTTGAATTAAGATCTGACTTCCTGTTGGGTATGGTAATGCACACCTTTAATCCCATCACTCAGGAGGCAGAGGCAAGCGGATCTCTGAGTTTGAGGCCACCCTGGTCTACAGAGTGAGTTCCAGGACAGCCAGGGCTACACAGAGAAACTCTGTCTCAAACAAACAAAAAACAAAAATCTGGGTTGTTTTGTTTTACTAGAGAAGTAAATCACTTTCTTTGAGATAACCTCCAACCCCATTAAATTTAGGGTATTTTAAAATAGACATGTTGAGAAATCCTCTTTCAACTTTGACCAATTTTATTCTTGAAAAGTTCGAGGTTTTTTTTTTTTTCTTCTTTTAAGCTGGACACTTTTAAATGCCTGCTTTTTATTTCTCTCTTAATCTAATAAACACACATAAATGACTTCTACTACTAAGAATGTAACTGTTACCTAAAATGAGATAATAGCCTTCACAAAGCTCTTTGTTTTCACAGATGGTGAACTGTGAATATTTAATGCATCTTCGCACAAAGAAATAAAGGGTAGGGCAGCTGGGCTCACCTCTTCCTTCCCTTTACAGGGCCAGCTGAAGAGTGTATTGGCTACTGTATTTTTAATATTGTGCTTAGACCTATATTTTGGTTCAAGGATATTGGGATTCCCACTTAAGAAAAAATGTTTATCCTTTAACCCCAGCACTGTGAATTCCAGGAAAACCAGAGTCACTGACTAAGACCCTGTATCAGAAGGAAGGCAAGGAAGGAGGGAGATGACTTAATCATCTGATACTCACTTAACCTTTCTCTACTTCTATTTCTGATTACCTAGATGTTCATAAAACCTCTCAGAGTGTCAGGACAACTGAGTTTTCTATAGGTGCATGAGTGTATGGTGCAGTATTTTTTGTAGGGATGATACAAATTTTTAAATTTTTTAATATTTAAAATGTAAAATTTATTCTAATTTGTTATGAATTTAATTTATAGCCCAGTCAATTGAGCAAAGACTGCTGAAAATGGATCATACTGCAATCCACCCACATCTACTTGATATGAAAATTGGTCAAGGCAAATATGAGCAAGGGTTCTTTCCAAAGTTACAGTCCGATGTCTTGGCAACAGGACCAGCCAGTAACAAGTAAGCATGTGTTTTACTTAAGTGATTAGTTGGATGAAAGAGGTAAATGTTGTACTGTGTTAACTAGGCAGTGTGTGATCATTAAATATCTTTTACATCTTTTTAAGAGCACATTAATCTATTTAAATTGAATCCACACTCTTAGGCACTTGACTTTTAATTCTGTTATGTTAAAAAAAAAAGACTTTAAAGACCAGAGGTTTTGTTTTGTTTTGTTTATAGAACTGTAAATAGACACATTTGTTTTTGTTTCTTTTTTTTAAAATTTGTGTTTTTGTTACTGTTGCTGACAGGGCCTCAGTAAATAGAGTTCACTCTTGACCCCAGGCCAGCCTCAAGCACATGTTCTTCCTCAGCATTTTTTTTTTTTATTTCTTTTTATCAAGTCTCCCCCTCCCCCAACTGCTAGAGCTAAAACCCAGGTCTACATTTAAATGACTATATTAAAACACTGTCTTAGTAGTAATCAGATGTGATGACTTTTCCAGTAACCCTGACACTTGAAAGGCAGACCTAGGAAAATTGTGAGTTTAAGGACAGCCTGAGTAGCATAGCAGGTTTGAAGATAATACAGGCGAAATAGTGACCCTATGTCATAAAGCAAAGCAAACACTGCACTTAGAAATTTACTGTGGAGTTCAGTATATTCCCTTTTTAAAATGACTTAGGTACTGAGTGTTTTGCTGCATGTATGTTATGAGCACCGCATGCCTGCCTGGTGGAAATCAGAAGAGGCATGGGGTCCCCTAGACCTGGAGTTGGATGATTGTGAGCCGCTGTGTGCATGCTGGGAGCCAAACCCAGGTCTTCTGTAAGACCAACAAGAGTAACTCTGAGTTGTTGTTTTTTCCTTTTGTGACATGACCTTGTATTCCTGGACTGGCTTTAGACTTTCAATTAAATTGCTCTGAACTTCTTTTTCACATGTTTCCTATGTATTCTTTTAGAATTTCATACATATGTACTATGTGTTTTGATCATATTCACCCCCTTCTTGCTCTCCATCAATCTTCCCTGTGCCCGACACACCTCTTTGGCCAACAATTCCCCCACTGCCCCTGGTATACACACACATGCACGCACCCGCATGCACATACACTCTTTCCCTGGCTAATGTTCTCCTTGGTTTTGGTTTTGGTTTGTTTTTTCAGCCCAGTGAGTCTAGTCAGTGCTGGCAGTATGTGAAAGAGTAGGGCAGTCGGCGGAGAGAAACCGGCCCTCCCTCCCCCACTGACACTCTTCACCCAGGCAGAGCCGGTGCTCTTGTGTAGGCGACTGCAGTTAGGAAACTCACTTGTGAAATAGGCCTGTCCTGGGTGGGTGGCCGTGTTGCAGCAGTCCTCAGCGTCTGGCTCTTGAACTTCTCATTTTCTCTGTCTTGCTCTCCCTCAAACACGTTTGGGTTTTTTTTGTTTTGTTTTGTTTTTTGTTGTTTTCACTTTTTTTGTTTGTTTTTTGAGACAGAGTTTCTCTGTGTAGCCTTGGCTGTCCTGGAGCTCCCTTTGTAGGTGAGGCTGGATTTGAACTCACAGGGACTAAAGGTGTGCGCCACCACTGCCCGCTCCCTCTTTTCTACAGTGGTCCCTGGTGACAGGGTGTGGATGGACAGTCCTGGTAGAGCTGAGCACACGTCATCCTAACCCTCAGTGTCTGGAGGGGGTTGCAGATGTGCTGTGCCACACTTGTTTTATGTAGTGCTGGGGATGAGATGCCTGTTTTTCATGCCCGGTGAGAATTCTGCCAACTAAGCTATTTCTCTAGATCTCACATTTTATTTTTCTTTTACTTATAAAATGTTCTAATTGTGGGTTGGAGAGATGGCTCAGAGGTTAAGAGCACTGTCTGTCCTTCCAGAGGCCCCTAGTTCAATTCCCAGCAAACACATGGTGGCTCACAACCATCTATACCCTCTACTGCCCTCTTCTGGCATGCAGGTGTACATGCAGATAGAGCACTCATAAATAAATAAAATCTTTTTTATTCTAATTGTTTGAATCACTTTGCTATAAATGAGGTGCTGTTGTCCTAACAGGTTTTGTTTCCCTTTGATAGCATCATAGTTTCCATTCGTTCATTTGCTGAGTATTGGCGACACCACTAGTGTATATGCAGACTGTCCTGGTTAAAGATGCACAGTGAATCAAGCTTGGTGCTACATTCCTGTAATCTGATCATTTGGGTAACCGCCAAATTCAAGGCCAAGCTGGGCTACATAGACTGTTTCAGAGGAGAAATTATTTAGCAATGAAATGAACATAGCAAAAACAGTAAAACATTTTCAGTCACAAGAAAACAGCAATAAATATATAGGTATATATGATCTATATCAAGCAAGGTGGCTTACACTTATAATCCTAGCACCAAGAAGTCTGAGCCATGAGGAGCCCGACTTCAAGAACAGCCTGAGCTACACAAGTATGAGGCTAGAGACCCCTGAGTACCTTTTTCAAATAATAATAAATAATAAAATAAGCAGTGAAGGAAAACAGAGCACTTAGGAGGGAGGAGTGCTGGTTTCAGTGACAATGGCCCCACATACTCAGGGGCTGGCATGCCTGGACGTGAGGCTGTGTTGGAGGAAGTGTGCCACAGAGGTGGATTTAGAGGGCTCAGAAGCTGAAGCCTGGCCCAGTGTCACCCCACTTCTGACTGATCCAGATGTAGAACCCTCCACTCCTTCTCCAGCACTGTGTCTGCCTGCATGCTGCCGTGCCTCCTGCCCTGATGATATAGGCCTAAACCTCTGAACCTATAAGCCAGCCCCAATGAAATGTTTATAAGAGTGCCGTGGTCATGGCGTCTATTCACAGCAACAAACACTGACTAAAACAAAGGGTTTCAGTTTTGGAATCTTATAGCCATGTTTTTTTGTTTGTTTGTTTTTTTAAGATTTATTTATTTTATGTATATGAGTGTTCTATCTACATTTAACGTCTACCAAAAGAGGGCACCAGATCTCATTATTGATGGTTGTAAGCCACCATGTGGTCGCTGGGAATTGAACTCATGACCTTTGGAAGAGCAGACAGTGCTCTTAACCGCTGAGCCATCTCTCCAGCCCTAGCCATGTTTTTTTTACTTTTAACTGTATTTATAATCATAAGGTTACCCACTTTCACTAAGCTTGAACATTACATTTCAGGCAGATTTTTTTCTAGAAGAAAAAAAAATCTTGGATAAGCAGAGCACAGTGGTACACGCCTGTGATTCCGATACTCAGGGAGGCAGAGGCAGGGGGATCGCCATGAGTTTGTGGCCAGCCTGGTCTACAAAGCAAGACCAGGACAGCCAAGGCAACACAGAGAAACCCTGTCTGGAAAAAAAGAGAAAAAAAACAACTCAGATTTAAGCTTATAAATATTCAGTCAACTGTTACCAAGGATTTAATATACAGGACAAGGAGTCTGTAGTATTTCTTCAACTGTGGTCAGCATTGGTAAATTTATGCTTAATAGATGAGGTTTAATATTGGCTATAAAATAATCATTTAGTGGCGGCTGGAGAGATGGCTTAGCAGTTAAGAGTACTTACTGTTTTTCCAGAGGACATGGCTTCAGTTACCCGCACCTTCGTGGCAGCTCACAACTATCTGTAACTCTCATTTGAGCAGACTCAATACCGTCTGGCATCAGTGGGCCCCAGCACACATGTGGGTACACATGCAGGCAAATCATCCATATACATAAAATAAAATTTAAATTTAATTTTTAAAAATTACTGAAGACCAGGAATGTATGGGCTCCATAGTAATTTTCTTCCCCTCCCCCCAGCAGATTTTATTCACAATTTAGGGATATCATACAGTACACCCTGATCACATACTTCCATTCCTCCCCGGTCCACCTTCCCACCTTTTCACACACACACACACACACACACACACACACACACACACATGTTATTAAAAAAATAAATCGTGGAGAGGAGAGGGAGGGAAACTGCAGTTGGGGTATAATATATGAGAGAAGAATTTTTGAAAATAATCCTTTTTAAGTGAAAAATTAAATTTATTTCTTTTAGGACACTGCACTTACATTGTTATAAATTAAAGACTTTGAGAATATTCTCTTTGCTAAAAATACTTACCTATAATACTTGCTTGGAACACAGCAAGGAGGCTTGTATACATCTGACATAAGGATCCACTTGAATTAAGATCTGGCTGCTTGTTGGGCATGGCGGCACATACTTTTAATCCCAGCCCTGGGGAGACAGAGACAGGCAGATCTTTGTGAGTTCAAGATTAGCCTGGTCTACAGAGTGAATTCAGGGATGGCCAGAGCTACACAGAGAGACCATGTCTCAAACATAAAAATAAAAAACAAACAAAAATAGAAGGCTGAATTGTTATTGTGTGTGTGTATTTAGCCTTTAGTACCAGCATTTTAAAATTTCAACTTTTTATTTACGTTTTTAATGTCTGTGTGTGTGTATGCCTGTGGAGGCCAGAAGTGAGCATCAAATCTGGGAACTGGAGCTACAGGTGGCTTAACGGTGGGCAGCATAGATGCCGGACCCAAACTCAGGAAGAGCAACCTGTGTCTCTCCAGTCCCCAATCTCCATTTTAAAAAGTGTTAATTGAGGTGATGGTTGTGAATATACTAGAACCTACTAGATTGAGTGCTTTGAATGGGTAAATTAAATGGTATCTAAAGTTCCCTGAAAAGAACTGATTGAAAGATTCCATGTATGGTGGCACAGGAGACAGGAGGCTATGATTTCTAAACTGACTACCCAGGAAGACTGTCCAGAGTTAAATAAAACAAGCGAAAAAGAAGAAACAGCTGTTACCAGCGTTTTGTAGAGAATGGTTCATTCTTTCTGTTTTTAAGAAAATGAATTTTCCATCTTTTTATTTGGCTGGCTTCTTAATCTCCATTGTCTTGGGTGTGTTCGTTCCCCAGTCGCTGGGTGAGCCGGAGCGCCACAGCACAGCGCAGGAAAGACCGCCTTCGCCAGCACTCTGAGCACATCGGGCTGGACAGTGACCTACGGGAGGTACGTGGTCTGTGCGCCCGCCGTGCATGATGACCGTCCCAAAGCGCACCCAGGAGTGGTCACGACGACAGCGTTGTTTGTGGCAAACTTTTGGTCAGGGGGTCCACTGAAGGGAGAAACATTGAGATACACATATATCTAAGTTTCCAATACAATTTAAGGTTAGAAAGTAAAACTTTATTAAAGTAATATTTTCGGTGGCTTGCTGATACCGTTTTTTTTAAGTTTATTGCAAAGATATTCAAGTATCTTTTATTGTTCTCCATAAAGTTTTAATATTCAGCATGCTAGTGTTAAAAGAAGAAATCTGATCGCAATGCTTTGTTGGGATCCAGACATAATAAGAATTAAGGAGAATTTACAGGTTAAGCATCAAATTTAAAAGATAAAAAGATTTTGTTGGTCAATTTCACAGTTCTCCAACTCAGTGTTTGTAAGATGAAAACACAATCCGTATCTTGAAGCAAGAAACTTTGACTCTTGTTGATTGCTTTTGGAAGCTGGAGTTTTGGACATTCTTGTCAAGTTTAGCTTGGCTGACACCGTTTTTAGATGTACTAGAGATGATTAGATTAAGATCCATTTGTATTCATTGAAAATAAATTTTAAATTATGTTTAAATAATTATATTTTATTTCTTGTAATGAAAAGAAAATGCAAATGAAATTTTGTTAACTACTTTATAAACTCATTTGTGTAGAAATACAACAGAAAACATCGTTCCAAACCTCCCTTCTTGTAAATGTTTTCATACAAGTGTGATTTTAAACATTAAGAACTGAAGCCTTTCTTGCTGGTTGCCTTCCCTTGCCCCCACTCTTGCTGCTGTGGTCTTACCATGTGCAGGTTTTGCCTCTCTATCTTTTCTTTGTTTTCCTTTTTTTTTTTTTTTTACTTTTTGGTCATTGAAACATCGCCATCATCTTAGCCTTCGGGGGACCTTGTGGTCTGTCAGAACTCCATGGCATTCTGGGAGTGGGATCAGGGCCCAGCTCCTCCTGCACGGCTTCCTAAAAAGTCCTTCTCTGAGTGCTGCCTGGTATGTCCTTGCCTTGAAAGCACCTCACAAGATTCCTGACCCTTGTCTTTGCTGTTTCTTGAGTGGCACACATACACACATACACGAGAGTGCATGGAGTGTGTCTTGATCTCTGTCTCATCTCGTACGTGGGGCCTGTGTGTGCTGGCATGTGCTCACATAAGTAATTCTGTGCTGTTGACAGAGAAACTGACATTCAAGTCCTGGGTCTTTGGGGATCTGTATGTGTGTATATATATATATGTATGTATGTGTTTATATACAATGTGCTTTTCTTGAGTGAGAAAAGAATGTATTGTATATTCTTTCCTTTTTTTTTTGTTTTTTGAGACAGAGTTTCTCTGTGTAGCCCTGGCTGTCCTGGACTCACTCTGTAGACCAGGTTGCCCTTGAATTCGCAGAAATCCACCTGCCTCTGCCTCCCAAGTGCCGGGATTAAAGGTATGGACCATCATGTCCTTCAGATTCTTTATTTTAAGCATTTTTTTTTCCAAGTGTAGAAATGGCTGGATATCAGCTTTTCTTTTGCCAGATGTTTACTTTTCTCGTGTATGTTTTGTGTTTCAGAAAACTCACTCCTCACTGTGGAATCTTAGTGCTGAGAGGAATCTTTAAGGTCCTCTTATCTAGCATGACATAATTTAGCTGACAAGCAAGAAATTTGTCCACAGTTCAGTGGACAACAAAGGCAGAAAGGCAGAGCTGAGCCGACAGCACAGGACTCCTAAGGTCCAGCTAAAACCCCTCCATTGATCATGCCAGTTTGTTCTCACCACTGCCCACCTGAGGACAGATACGCTAAGATTTACTCTGCCTTGCAGCTTTTCCTCATCTAGTTGCTTGTTTATTTACAGTAGTCTGCTCTTCCAGTAAGTTAGCACCAGTTAAATGGTTAGAATATTTATTAGAAAATTGTGGATAAGGCTGATTAAAGAATGCTTAGTTCCAAAGTCAGTGGTTGCTGAACAAGATTTCGATTTCATACATATTTCCCATGACTTATTGCTTTATTTATTTTCACTTTGTTGGGTTTTCTGTGTTGTTGTTATTGTTTTGGGTTTGTTTGTTTGGTTTTCGTTTTGTTTTGTTTTTTTCTTTTTGAGACAGAATATCAAACTGGCTATTGTGGAACTCACAGAGATCTGCATGCCTCTCCCTCCCATGATCTGGGATTAAAGGTGTATGCAACCACATCAGCTGTTTTTTCTTTGGGGGGGAGGGGGAGTTGTCTATCTATTTATCTGTCTGTCTGTTGGCCCGTCAGTTGGTCAGTCAGTCTGGGTATATGTAATGCCAGGATCACAGGACCCTCAGAGACCACCAGGAGACTACTTGATGCAAGAGCAAGAGAGCTTTATTATGAGAACAGTCAAACTCGGGACCCAAGTCTCACTGATGCAGCAGTAGAGAAATGGGACCTCGAGCTCTGAGTGAGCAGGATTTTTAAAGGGAAAGTCTGTGAGCAGGGGGTTTCCATGAAGCAAGCAGAGGGGCATATGTTTCCATGACAGCAAGTGGGGGGGGCATGTCTTGATGTTACACGATTGGGTGAAAGTTAGATGGGCGAGATGACCTTCTCTGAAGCACATAATCACAATGGCTAAGGCATATAATCACAATGGCTATTCTTCTAAACTATTTCTGAAACATTCCCCCCTCCCCCGATTCTCATCCGATTCTCATTGATTATTACAAGGGAGATTGTCTCTTTTTTCTATAAAGTATTTATTCTGTGATAGTTCCTGGAGGCTGTTGCTAGGAGAGTTAACTTTGTTTTCTGCCAAGTGTACATTCTGTGATATTTCCTGGTACCTGAATTCAGCTCCAGTCAAGATGGCTCTTTATTTCAAAATGGAGTTATACCCGGGCTAACTTGAACCCTTCAAGTACAGTACCCTCAGAGGCCAGAAAGGAACACTGAATCTCTTGTAGTTTAGTTACCAGCAGTTGGTGGCTGCTGGGGAACCATATTGAGATCCTCTGCAAGAGCAGTTGGCTCTCTGCTTCTGTTTTGAGACAGGGTCTCATGTGTTCTAGCCTGCCCTCAATCTGGCATATATATTAAGAGGCATATATATTCAAGGCCAGGTAGGTCTTCAAAGCAAGTCCAAGGCAGGCAAAGCCCTGAGGAAAAAAAAATGTTGAGCTTCTAAGCTGTCTTTCCCACCTCCTAGTGCTAGGGTTAAAGACATGTATCACTGTTACAGGGTCCACATAGATCCAGCCCAATTCAAACACCAAATTGATACAGAAAACAAAAATTTATTATAATCAGGCTGCTGCTGATAGATCAGGGATGAAGAAGAGCCTCCGGAGATGAACTGACCACCCTCCTCCCTGAGCTGGAATGTTACAGAGCATCTAAGCCTGAAAACCACAAACATCTGCCAGGTTACAGTTACATTCATTTCTCCCCAGTCAGCATGCAGGGATAGAGGGCTTCCTGGGGATATTTTCCCTGTGTCCATTGGTTGCTTTATTTAACTGTGATGGGACAGCTCGCCTAGCATTTATGTCTCGGCTTGCCAACCAGGGTGTCAGTTACTCAGGAAGGTCTTGGGAACTTAAACTTTATTTTACCCATATTCAAAATGGAAGTTTTACTTAAAATGGCTTCAGTTTGGTTCCTTTGGTTTGTTTTGAATAATAATTATTATTGTTGCTGTTAGTAATAACATCTAATTATAATTATTTTTATTATTATGATGGTGGTAGTGATCGTTTTATGAGGTAGGGTCTCCCTTTGTAGGGTTGGCTGTCATGAAGCTCCCTGTGCAGACCAGGCTGGCCTCCCTAGTGTTGGGATTGAAGATGTGCACCACCACACCTCGCTTCTATTTTTAAATTATATTCATGTGTGTGATTGTGTAGGTGCCTGTGGAGGCCAGAAACATCAGATAAATACAAAAGCTAGACTTGGCTGAACTCCCTGGTGTGGGTGCTGGGAACCAAACTCAAGCCCTGAGCAGTCAGCACGGAGCTTTCTCTCCAGCCCCAACACACCCAGTTTTTATATGGTGCTGGGGTCCAATTTTGTGCCAGGCATTCTGCTACATCCCCAGTGGAAAAGCTCTTTAAACATTAAAATTTTATTTTTACCAATCTTTTTAATTTTATTTATTTGTTTAATCACTTTACACCCTGGTCCCAGACCTCTCCCCCATCTCATCTCAGTCACACCCTCATAGTCCCCTATTCCCACCTCTCCTCAGAGAAGGGAAGGCCCCCAAGGATACCAACCCACCATGGCACCCCAAGCCCCAGCAGGACTTAGCACATCCTCTTCCACTGAGGCCAGACAAGGCAGTCCAGCTAGAGAAAAGGGATCCAAAGGCAGCAACAGAGCCAGAGACAGCACCTGCTCCCATTGTTAGAGGACCCACATGATGTCCACGCTGCACATCTGCTACATATGTGTAGGGGTCTAGGTCCAGGCCACACACGGTCTTTGGTTGGTGGTTCAGTCTCTGTAAGCCCCTGGGGGCCCAGGTTAGTTTATTCTGCAGGTCTTGTTGTGGTGGCCTTTGGCCCCTCCAACTCCCTCTATCCTTCCTCCCAAAACTCCCCAAGCTTGTCTGGTTGTGGGTCTCTGCATTGTTTCCATCAGCTGTTGGATGAAGCCTCTCAGTAGACAGTTATGCTAGGCTGCTGTCTGCAAGCATGGCAGAGTACATCAGTAGTGTCGGGGGCTGGCTCTCTCCCGTGGGGTGGGTCTCAAGTTGGGCCACTCATTGGTTGGCCATTCCTTCAATCTCTGCTCCATCTTTATCCCTGCACTTCTTGGAGGTGAGACAAATTTTGGGTCTAAGGTGTATGGGTGTCCCCCTCCTTCCACTGAAGTCCCACCTGGCTATACAAGGTGGCAACTTGAGGTTCCATATCTCCCTGTGGAGTGCGCTAGGGTCACCCCACAGACTCCTAGGAGCCTCCCCTGTCCCAGAGATGACCCTTCCCACACCCTCTCCTACCCAGTTCCCTCCTTCCATCTGCTTCAGATAATGTTTTTTGCTTTTGTTTTTTCAGACAAGGTTTCTCTGTATAGCCCTGGCTGTCCTGGAACTTACTCTGTAGACCAGGATGGCCTCAAACTCACAGAGATCCACCTGCCTCTGCCTCCCAAGTGTGTATTTTATTTCTATCAGTCTTTATATCTGTCTTTTAATTCTGCCCGCAAATAACAATAGATTATGAAGATACAGTTCTTGTAGGGATCCTTCTCAGGTGGGTTATCTGAGATCAGTACCCACTGCACTTGGTATCCCTACTGGTCATAGTTTTCTCAGTTTCAATCCCCCACCTTTTTCTTGCCTTGAATAGTATTTAAAGAAAAGTACACATCGTTGCTGGAGAGGCTGTTACTTGGAGATTGCATTTCTTTTTCAGTGGTTCTTTATAATTATTAGACTGGAAAAGACTATTGGGTTAATGTTGCCTTTTGTCATGAACACTGGAAACCCTTAGTCAGCAGGACTGATTAGCAGGTTAATCTTCTAAAAGGAAAACAAATTCTCACACATTTAAGGAATGCAAAGGATTTTGCACATCTTTTACAGTAACAGATTATCCCCTGTGATGATAAGGATAGATTAACATCCGTGCCTGTGTGTTCACTAGGTTTCCTGTGAGTGTGTCAGTTCACCAGTGTTCCATCTCTCCGTTAAAAAAAATACTAGTTTTACTCTGATTTGGAGCAGTTCTTCAAAAGTGCAGTCTTAAGACACTTGGATCTTTTGGAGATTCTGCCTTGTGATTTTGCTGCAAAGGTCTAAACGAGCTTTTTCAGGTGTGCAAACATGGAGAGCATGGTTCTGCATTAGCCAGGTGTGTGAGGGGGGTTGTTTGTTTGCTTGTTTATTGTTGTTTTGAGTAACCCAGCCTGGCCTCCAGCTTGCCATGTAAACAAAGGAGACCTGAACTCCTGCTCCTCCTCCCTCACCTTCCAAGGGTGTGTGCCGCCACTCATGGTTTCTGTGGTGCTCAGGATGGGTCCCAAAGCCTGTGATGGGAAGGAAGCTGCTACACCCTTCCCGGTGTTGGCTTTTATGGAAATTCAGTAAACAAAGTCAAGAACATTGGAGCTTTGTTGTTGCTGTTGTTCCCACCAAGTCAAGAGAGGACTCTGGGCACAATACTAGGGATTGTAGAAGAAGGCAAGGAAGGTTGTACAGAAACAGCTTAGCAGGCTCCTTTTACTCCTCATTCCCATCATGCTTTTCAGTCATTTCTGCGCACTCTCTGGCATGCATCTTAAAAGGGGATGCAACGTCATTTGACATTGCTGAGATGATTGAACTCATAAAATCAGCTGCAACACAATTCTGGTACTGTTGAAAGTTTATCAGGGCTGAGAGTTTGGCTGAGTAGTGCCCTCGGAGGCTGAGGGGCTTGAGGTCTCTGCTGAGAGGAATGAGCAGAGCAAGCCAGTGACCTGAGACCCTCAGACTAGACTAGACACCAACATGTTTTGGCTTGTACCTTGATCCTGACTAATCATTGTTCTGGTGTTCCCATTAAAAAGACTAAACTCCGTGAAACTCGTGTTTTTTGAATGCATCTCAAGTTAGTAAGTTTCTGTCACTCTCCTTTCACAAGAGCCGACCAGTGTCAGGAGGAACCCACGTGTCCTCTGCTCGTGTTCCTGAGCACTAAAGTCTTAATTGCAATGATACACGTATACTTACGGCCTTTTTTACATCTTGTTGGTTGTATTTGTACGTGTAAGTTTAAAGTAGAAAATAATATATGCTGTTCATACATTAAAATGCTCCTGATTTTTAGAAATATATGCAAGAAGCACGAACCATAGGAAAAAACCTGAGGCAACCAAAACTGTCAGATCTCTCTCCTGCTGTGATTGCACAAACCAACTCGAAGTTTGTAGAAGGCTTACTAAAAGAATGCAGAATGAAGGTATGTATGCACCTCTCTGTTTCTTGCCACTATTACAGCTGTTTCAAAATAGCAGGCTTATGAACTTCATCCCAAATCGTACATAGTAGCATAGGCGTGTTCTACCTTATTCGGCTTTACACGGGTTCCCAAGTTTGGAGCTCATGGGGGCAAGCTTGCGTGGCAAGTACTTCCACTCACAAACCATCTCCCTAGCCCTTGGCTGTGGTCTTTCTCTGCAGCACAGTATTAAGCCACTCATAAGTTATGTGAAGAATGTTACTCTCTGATGTGAAAAGCAACACATTTTTGTGGTTATGTATATAAATGTATCAAGCCTTATTTGTGCTCAGACACGTGGTATGTGCTTAAGAGAAAAGATCTTGTAGGTATTTGAATATTACATATAATTCTCCACCCACAAAAGTTGCATTTATATAGGATAGCAATATAAATGAAAGAACTCAGGGTTTTGTTTTGTTCGTAACCTGAGCATATTCAATAAAAGCACCGTTTTCAATATCAGTGTATATAAGTGAATTAGACAGGATCCTACCGAGAGGAACTATGCATGTTCTGCCTTGGTGTGTATGAGACCAGCAAAGGTTGGTGCAAACTAATGTACCTGAAATATTGGTGGTGTTCATTTTTTGGTACATCCTTATGACCCCAAAAAAAAAAAGATCGAGAGAGAGAAGAGAGGGAGGGAGGCAGGGGTCCTAGTTCACTCATGAACTAGGAATTTCTCAAAAAGAAGGAAAAGAAGGAAGGGAGAGGGTGGGAGGACAGGACAGCTATTCATTTCTGTGGTTTGGGCTTAAGTAGAGACAGCTTTAGTTTGTCAAGATGCTAGCTAAAGTCGGTAAAGGGCTAGCTGTGGAGGAAGAATGTGGTGCTGGTGTCAGGGTGCATTTCAGAAGTTCTAGGATAATTACACTATTACAGAAATTAATAATCTAAATTACATGTGTTTTTCAAAATGTGAATGCCTACAAATATTACTTTATTGTTTCATTGGTATCCTTTCATTTCTCTGACATACTAATAAAATATAGAAGGTTATTACTCCAACCATTAACCACCAGATTAAGACATTGTGACTGGGGACTGGAGAGATGATTCAGCGGTTAAAAGCACTGACTGCTCTTCCAGAGGACCCAGGTTCGATTTTCAGCACCCACGTGGCAGCTCACCCCTATCTGTCTGTGCCAGAGGATCTGACACCCTCACATATAGACATACATGCAATCAAACACTAATGCACATAAAATAAAAATAAATAAAATTTTTAAAAAGACGTTGTGACTGAAAATCTGTAATTAGAGTTATAATGAAGGGAAGCTAAATCTAGCAATTGACTCCATGGCTTTGAGTTTCACTGCTGTGGTAATGTGTAACTACTCATAATGCTTTCAGACCAAACGCATGTTGGTAGAGAAGATGGGACATGAAGCAGTGGAACTGGGCCATGGCGAAGCAAACATCACTGGCTTGGAAGAAAACACCTTGATCGCTAGCCTCTGTGACCTCCTGGAGAGGATATGGAGCCATGGCCTACAGGTCAAGCAGGTAACCAGCTCAAGAGGCGCTGCTGGCATGGCCAGGTGACAGGCCTATGCCAAGGGGCTGTTCAAGGTAGCTCACACCATTAATTCTAGCACTGACAAAGCAGAAGCAGGTGGATCTCTGGGAGTTGGAGGCCAATGTGGTCTACATAGTGAGACCCTGTCCTAAAAAAGGAAAGAAGGCCAGGCAGTAGTGGTGTACTCCTTTAATCTGTGAGGCTTAGGCAGACAGATCTCTGAGTTCGAGGTCAGCCTGGTCTGCCAGGACAGCCAGGGTTACACAGAAACCTTGTCGCCAAAAAACAAAAGGAAGGAAGGAGGCAAGAATGACAAGCTTCCTCAGCAGGTGACGGGGCTGGAGGAGTGTGGTTGCAGTGGCCCCAGGGTGGAAGGGGAAAGGAGCTCTGGACAGTCCTCCTCCAGCTGCACACATGACGGAGAAATGTGGGAGAAGATGCCACAAGATGACTGATTCAGCTCCCAGGCCATCATTTCCAGCAAAAGAAACATAATGTAGGCCAGACATTGTGGCATGCACCCTTCATCTCAGCACCTGGGAGGCAGAGAAGGTTGGGGGTGGGTGGACAGGCTGCGCCACAAAGTGGGTGCCAACACAGCTAAGCCTACACAGTAAGACTTTCAAAACAGAAAGAAAAGGAAAGAAGGAAAGAAGGAAGAAAATCTGTAATCAGCCTGGAGAGGTGGCTCAAAGGTTAAGAGCACTGGCTACTCTCCAGAGGTCCTGAGTTCAATTCCCAGATAACCACATGGTGGCTCACAACCATCTATAGTGAGATCTGGCGCCCTCTTCTGGCCATCAGGCACATATGGAGGCACAACACATAGACATAATTAATAAATAAATCTTTTTTTAAAAAAGGAAGAAGGACTGGAGAGATGGCTCAGCGGTTAAGAGCACTGGCTGCTCTCCCAGTGGTCCTGAGTACAATTCCCATCAACCACATGGTAGCTGATAACCACCTATAATGGAATCTGATGCTCTTTTCTGCCATGCAGGCATACATGCAAATAAAGTGCTCATATGTATAAGTAAAGAAATATTTTTTTAAAATAAAAAAAAGAAGGAAAGAAACCCCTTGTCTTTTGCCAGGCAGTGTTATAGCACATCTTTAACCCCGGGAGGTAGAGGCAGGCAGATTTCTTTGAGTTCAAGACCAACCTGGTCTACAGAGTGAGTTCTAGGACAGCCAAGGCTATGCAGAGAAACTCTTTATCTAAAAAAGAAAGAAAAAATCTATGATCAGGAACATCTTTCCTGACAAATTTAAAAGTATAATATAAACTTGAACACATTACAGAAATTATATTCTCTGTTAATTACAGTAAATTTCTATTTTTGTCCATATTTTAAAATAAAAAACACAGTGCTAACCAAGCCGGATGTGGTGATGCATGCGTTTAGTCCCACTGTTGTGGGTTCACTAGAGAAGACTGCCCTGACGTGGGTATAAGCCAATAGAAAGTCTTTACTAGCCAGCCAATGACTACACAAGGTGTTCAGGATTCCACTGTGGCCATGAGCCTTCCTCGAGATGAGCTCTTTTGAGGGGGGAGGAAGACAAGGTTATAAGGTGTAGCCTTGGCTGCCCTGGAATTCACTCTGTAGACCAGGCTGGCTTCCAACTCAGAGATCTGCCTGCCTCTGCCTCCTGAGTGCTGGGAGTAAAGGTGTGTGCCTCCACACGGCTTCAGGTGATCTAAGCACAAAAACCGTGTCCTGAGGTAACATACTTCAGCTAACAAGAACACTTAGCCAGAAGCAGAACTACAGAAGCCAAAAAGCAAGGTTGGTGCATTCAGAGACTTTTCCATAACTGTGTAATTTGCTGGATTAGGCCTTGGTTTTAGTTTTGTCTAGTGGTGCTATGTGCTGAATTTTACAGTCTGAATGGTACTTGTGTTTTGGAGTGAGTTGTGCTAAGGTCTGGGGCTCTGTTATGTCATTACTTAGCAGAAGCAAGATCTGAAGAGAGATCTTGTCTCAGAAAAAAAAAATGCTTACCAAAATTAATAGTTCTTTATTATTTTAAATTACTTAGTAATTCAGGGTAGAGATTCAAATGGTCTTTGCTTTTGTTTTAGGTTACCCTCTCTCCCCCTTTCTCTTTTTCTTCCCTCATTGCTGTTCCATAAATCTAAAGATATTGTGTATCAATACACACAAATGCAGCTAGTTTCCTTTTTTTTGTTTTTTGTTTTTTTGTTTTTTGTTTTTGTTTTTTTTTTTTTTTTTGTTTTTTTGCAGCTAGTTTCTAATTCCAAGGTTATTCCATACAACTAAGCCACTTATAATTGAGCCACATACAACTAAGCCACAGATGAGCCGAGTCTCTTCAAGACTGCCCTGGGCTTCTTAGCTTGCTTTGCCAGGCTGTTGCCAAGATTCTCAGCAAAGCCAAGGAAGACTCTTACAACACCTGGAATGAGATGCTCAGTGTTACACAAGACTGAGGATATGGCTCAGTATTACTGTAAAACGTCTTGTTTGCAGTCTCCAGCATTACCAAAGCAGGTGCTGGAGTGGGGGGAGTCACAGCTAAGAGTGGATGAACCTGAGTTCCCAAACTTTTCAGTGACCCATATAATATCACTGATCTTAATGAGAAAAAATTTTTTTATTAATTGTTTCTTTAAAGTGGACATTTTGTGTCTTGTGCTTTCAGGGGAAGTCTGCCTTGTGGTCACATTTAATTCAATTTCAGGATAGAGAAGAGAAACAAGAACACCTCACAGATTCACCAGGTAAAAAGATGTTGGGGTAAGATAGATCGTTTCACATATCATGTATCATGTACTCTTGCTCATCCTGTCTTCCCCTCCCAAGTGCTAGGATTACATAGGGGCATGAGCCGCCACCCCCAGCTTGAGAGAGATTGAGTCAACCGAGTGGGCAGTGTGGAGCCATGAGAAGAACTGTTTTAGATGGGCTTCTCCCTACCTAGAAGTCACTCTTACTGTCAGTAAGGAGAAAACAGAAGGAGCAATATTACAAAATAGGGATCTGGGGAAAGTCACTTGGCCTTTTGATTCTCAGCAAAGCAAAGGCAGACTTTCACAGCGCTACACACGACTGAGGATATAGAACAGTATTACAGTAAAACATTCCCTGGTTTCAGTCTCTGTGTGTCAGATGACAATGTGCAGGAGTCAGTTCTCTCCTTTTAGCGTGTGGGACCTAGGAATTTAACTGTGGTTGTCGGGTTTGATGGCAGGTGCCTTAATCTGCTGCTGTATCTCACTGTCCCGTCTATGGGGTCAGGGTCAAATCATGGACCTTGTATTCATAAATGAACCTTCAGGAAAATGTACATGTTAATCTCCAAGACTTATGAAGAGTCAGGTGCTCAGCTTGTTTCCTCCTGGGTGAGATGGGGCTTTGTCCAGGCTGTCCTAGACTTTGTGTAGGCTCCGCCTCCGTTCCAGAAGTAGCAGGAACTACCAGCATGTGTCACCACACTCAATTCAGGAGCCGATTCTCCAGATCATAGAAGGCATCTCATGATATTGGTATCATACTTCTTCTGCTACTTAGACTTATATAGGATTCCTTAGGCCAAATAATACAACTCATGGCAGTGCTAATGATTGATCCCAAGGCCTCGGCTACAGACTCATATCCATGGCCAAGGGCTTGATTTTCTTTATGTGAGATAACCATGTATTTCATGAAGTGTAGAATTAGCAGTAGGAAGTTAACAGAAGGAAAAGGTTTGCTGGGCACAATGTCACGTGGCTGTATTTCTAGTACTCAGGCTGAGGCTAGAGGATCATCAGTCTGAGCTACACAGTGAGACCTTATCCCAAAAGACCTGAAAGGGGGCAGGGAAAGAGTTTATGGTGAATCAGCCATAGAAGAACCATTTTTTAAATTACAAATTCTTTCAAAACTTCAGAAATGCAAAGTCTTTAAAAATTATTCTTTTGAGGCAGGATTTCACTGTGCAGCTCTGGCTGGCTTGTAGCTCACTATATAGACTAGGCTAGCCTTGAACTCACAGAGGATCCCCTGCCTCTGCCTACAGAATGCTAGGATCAAAAGTGTATAATTTCATACCCAACTGTAAAAAAATTCCTGAACTTCTAAGTTAAAGTGGGTGACATGGCTCAGTGAGTAAAGGCTTCTCTACCAACCCTGAAAACCTGAGTTTGACACCCAGATTTCATATGGTATGAGAGAATCAATGCCGTAAAGTTATTTTTTGACCTCCGCCTAGAAACTAGAACAAGAGAGAGCAAGTGTGTCTGTGTAAAAAAAAAAGAAAAGAACCTCCCAGGCTAACCACCAACTTAAAAAATAATGTAACACCAGGGCTGGAGAGACGCTCAGAGGTTAGGAGCACTGGCTGCTCTCCCAGAGGTTCCACATTCAGTCCCAGCACCCACACAGTGGCTCACAGCCATCTACAATGAGATCTGGTGCCCTCTTCTGGTGCACAGGCACACATGCAGGCAGAATGCTGTATACATAATAAATAAATGATAGATAGATAGATAGATAGATAGATAGATATTTTTTAAGAAGACACTGAAAAAAAAAAGGTGAGAATGTAGCTCAGTAGAAAAATACTCACCTAGCAAATGTGAGACCCAGAATGTAATCTTTAGCACTGAAAAAAAAGAAGAATAAATGAACCAGGCACTAGTGGCCTACACCTGTAATCCCAGCACTCAGGAGGCAGTGGCAGCTGGATCTGTGTGAGTTCAAGGCCAGCCTGGTCTACAAAGTGAGTCCAGGACAGCCAAAACTATACAGAGAAACCCTGTCTGGAAAAAATAATTTGAAAGAGAGAGAAGAAAAAGTCAGTCATGGTATCACACACCTTTAATCTCAGCCCTGGAGAGACAGAGACAGGCCTCTGTGGGTTCTAGGCCAGCCTGATCTACAAAGAGTTTCAGGCCAGCCAGTGCTACACAGAGAAACCCTGTCTCAGAAAAAAGTCTTTCAAAGTTGAAATTGGATATTTAATGTTAAATGTTTTCTGGGCTAAGGGTGTTGGGTTCACTCCCCAGGGTCACATAAACAGGGCATAGTATCAGGAACATGCAACCCTGCATTCAGAAGTTAGAAGCCTTGGATACATGAGACTTTGTCTCAGAAAAGCAAAACGCATACATAGGCTTCCGGTTCACAAGTCCAGAGAGAAGGCGCCCACACTTACTAGCCTTTGAGTAGTTGTCTGGTTCCATGAGAGTAAATAGCTATAGAAAATGACTGGCCCTTGAGTGCACACATTGCTTTATTTGCTAGATACACTTCTATAAATTTCCAAATGTAGGCACCACTTGTTTAGAAAGAACACAGCTGCTTTATACTGTGTTAGTAAAATGTCAGTACTAAATGGTCAGCCCTAAAAACATAAACATACAAATAACATTATACAGACTGAGCAGGTTGTGTTTTTATATATATATATATATCTAGCAACAAAGAAAAACAGGCCATGAACCTGAAAGAGAAAAGGCATAGGACATGGAAGGAGCACATGGGAAAACATGGAGGGAGAAAAGGGGAGGGTGACATGATGTGTATCAGTAGGCCAGGCACAGTAGTACACCCCTTCAGTCCCAGCGCTTGGGAGGCAGAGGCAGGTAGATCTCTGTGAGTTCACAAGCCAGCCAGGGCTACACAGAAAGACCCTAAAAAATTAAAATATAACTTCTTGCTGTTATTTTTCTAATGCTTTGCTAAATTTTTTCATATAGTTGCCCTTGGACCAGAAAGAAGAAAGTCTGACTCAGGAGTTGCGTTACCCACACTCAGGGTCTCTCTTATTCAAGACATGAGGTATTTGTTACACATGCTCACAAATGATGGCTTTGAAATGTAGCTCACACCTAACTTGCTAAATTAATTATAGTTATACCTTTTATTTATATATTCTGAAAAAATCATTTGCATAATTTTAAATGTTTTTATTTTTTTATTTATCTTATGAGTATTCGTCTTGACCTTCATTTACACGTGTAAACCATATGCATGGCTGGTGCCCACAGACTTCAGACAAGGGAACTAGATCTTTTAGCTCCAGAGTTAGAGATGGTTGTTAATCACCACGTTCGCACTAAGAACAGAACCTGGGTCTCCCGCAAGAGCAGCAATGACCACAGCGCCGTCTCTCCAGTCCAGGGTTAATTGTTACTGTTGTACTGCTTTGTTTTGTTTCTTCTGGCATTAAATAAAAAGGGAAGATGCGTTGGGGGAAAAGTTTTCTAAAACAGCTCCAAACGATACCTTCTCCTGTCTTTTAAATACATGTCATCTATATACGTAGACTCCAAAAATCTGTAAGTAACCGCAGGCGGCTTGGCAGAAAAATCAGTCTTAAAAAGAAACAGAATGTTTTATTTTTCTAGACAGGATTTTTCTGTGTAGCCCTGGCTGTTCTGGAACTCCCTGTGTAGACCAGGCTGGCTTCAGACTCAAAGATTCGCCTGTCTCTGCCTCCAGAGTGCTGGGCTTAAAGGTGTGCCCCACCATCACCACCACACCACCTGGCAACATAGAGCTTAAAACCACAAATATTCAAATGAGCATTTTCTAGCCAGGCAGTGGAGGCAGAGGCTGGTGAATCTCTATGAGTTCAAGGTTAGCCTAGTCTACAGAGTGATTTCAGAACAGCTAGGGCTAAAAGAGAGAAACCCTGTCTCAAATAAATAAATAAATAGCGACAGGCAGTGGTGGCTCATTCCTTTAGTTCCAGTGCTTAGGAGGCAGAGGCAGGTGGCTCTCTTGAGTTCAAGGCCAGCCTGGTCTACAGAGCAAGTCTTGAAAAAACCAAAACAAAAATTGAATGAAAAAGGTTAGGTCTTTGTGTGTGTGTTTGTGGTGACAGTCACACTAACGAAGACTTCTCACTCAAGTTAGTTTTTACCATTTATCTGGTCTTCTTTTTCTGATCTTCCCTTTCTCTGTTAAAAGGAAAATTGTTTAAGAAAATAAATTCAGTGCTGCTGAATCCAGCAGTGACTTGTATAGTGACAACCACTTTATACAGATATGTGAGATTCAGTTGATAGTGCTCACACAGTTTTCTGAGTCTTTCCACATTACCAGGTGTGGTGGCACACACCTTTACTCGTAGCAGGTGGATCTATGAGTTCTAGGCCAGTCTGGTCTACATGGCAAGTTCTAAGATAGCCAGGGCTACACAGGTAGATCCTGTCTCAAAAGTAGATAAGTAAATCAACACAGTACAGCTAGGCTTCTCTAATGCTGTGCAAAGTATGCTCTGTGAGTTAGAACCTGAGGGGCTGGACCCCCGTTAGGTTCCCAGCACTCACGACAGCACCTACTATGTCTGTGACTGTAGGTAATTTAACACTATTTTCTGTGCTCTATGAACACCTGTTCCATGTGCAAATACACACCCTCCACCTCCAAACACACAGAATTAAATCTTCAAACAAAACTTGACTATCAGATTATTTTATTTTTATTTTCTTGGCTGTTCTGGAACCCCTAAAGATCTGCCTGCCTCTGCCTCCTGAATGCTGGGATTGCAAGCACATACCACCATGCCCGGTGTAATGCCTTTTCTTATGTGCGAATATCTCTGCACATCAGATAAATCTCTGAAGCTTTAACTTTCCCTCAAAATGTGATTCACACCCTTAATCCCAGTACTCAAGAGGCAGAGACAGACAGATGTCTAAATTCAAGGCCAGCCTGATCTACAAAGAGATTCCAGGCCAAGTCAGGTTACACAGAGAAACTGTCTCAAAAATGAAACAAACAAAAATATATATCGTGGCCTGTAGAGGCCTTCTGCGAGCCTAGGCCTAGTCTTGGATGCTTCCAGCCTTCATACAATCTAATCTAGACCTAGAATGTTTCCAGCCTCTGAGACTCACTCCTGAGTAAACTCTGGCTGGCTGGTTTAACTCAGCTGTTCTGGTTCAAACTCCTCTCCTAGCTGATTTATTCAATCTGGCTTCTCTCTCGGCATCTGAATTGCTCTGCTTGGCCTCAAACTGACTCCAGCAATCTTTTCTAATTTCCTGGTTCCTTCTCACTCTCTGGATCATTTTGTCTTCACCTGAGTTCTCTTTCTCTGCAACCAGTCTCTGTCCTGTAAAACTGCCTCCTCTCTCTACATAACCTCTTAAGTAGCTTCCCTTTCCTCTCTCTTCCTATGAGAGTGGGGTGTATCCTATTCCATCAAATCTTTCTCTGATTCATCACTGTTTTCTGCCACTCAATTAGACATCGCTGTCAAACATGGATGCTTCCTTCTACAAACTAACTTTACCTGCCTTGTTTGAGATTAAAGGTGTGTACCATTACACTGGACCTAAGTTATTCTTTACCTAAAAGTTGCTGTATATCTTGAACTCAGATCTGCTTGCCTGTGTCTCCTGGATTAAAGGCATGTCTGTATTCCAGCTGGATCACACAGATCTAAAGGTCTTTGGACGTGATCTCTTGCCAGAGTAGTCATGTTCTGCATTAAAATTCTTCTACATGGATCTGTGAGTTTGAGGTCAGCCTGGTCTACATGATGAATTCCAGGCCACCCAGGACTGCACAGTGAGACTCTGCCTTAAAAATACAACAACAACAAAATGTGTATTATTCATTTCTTCATCTAAATCTAGAAGAGCCTTTCTGGGGCCAGGGTTAGTACTTTTTAGCTCTTTTCTAGCTAAAGGTTAGCCTTAAACAGTCTCTCCTTCCATGCCTGGGGCTGCAGAGCATTGTAAGCACATCCTTGCTATTTCCGTAGTTACTGGACTGTTTTATTTGTGAAACATGAATCTGTATAGAGGCGTGGTCGCTCTCCTAGACGACAGTTAAGGTGGTGTGGGTCCATGTATAACTCTCCTTAAGGATAATTTAGAAATGGAAAAGTGTTAAAATTGTGCAATTACTCCTGTCACCATAACTGGCTATTGCTTGTCATCCATACAACACCAGGACTTAAGACAAATGGGACTGATATCATGGTGAGCTTATTTTAACTATGATTTATTTGAAATGGATACATTGTCTTAAGAAAAAAACATTTAATATAGATAATCTAAAAACAAGATGTATTTAAATGCAAAGAAAATGTCTCTCTTGTTGGTACTGACTTTTAGGCATGTTCAGAACATGAGTGAGATCAAGACTGATGTTGGGCGAGCTCGGGCTTGGATCAGGCTGTCTTTAGAAAAGAAGCTTTTGTCCCAGCATCTCAAGCAGCTGCTCTCCAACCAACCACTGACCAAGTAAGGCGCTACCTTTCAAGACATTTGTCTGTGGCTTGTGCATGCAGTGGATTGCAGGAGTATTTTCATCTGAGCCCTGGCTCATGAACACACGCGTTCTTGTTGAATATAGGTGTCTGCTTCAGAAACTGCCCTTGTAGAATGTTTGATCGTTTCTGTGAGGGCACACCAGGTTTAACAGACCAAGTTACTGTGCTGTACCCAGAAAATATGTGCTGACTAGTCCACATAAGCTGACCGTAACATCCAAAAGATAGGTTGAACTTACATTAGCTTCATAGTATGAAACTCATAGCAGGGGGGGCTGGAGAGACGGCTCAGAGGTTAGGAGCACTGGCTGCTCTTCTAGAGTTCCTGAGTTCAATTCCCAGCAACCACATGGTAGCTCACAACCATCTATAGTGAGCTCAGGTGTCCTCTCCTGGCCTGTAGACACAAATGCAGTTAGAATACTGTATAAATAATAAACTAATAAATCATTAAAAAAATGAAGAGAAACCCTGTGTTGAAATACAAATGTATATATTATATATATCCTGGACAGCAGTGGCACAAGTGTGTGAGACCCGATCTCCAGAAAAACAAAAACAGAAAAATCTGTTTTCAAGACAGGGTTTCTCTGGGTAGTCTTGGCTGTCCTGGAACTTGCTATGTAGACCAGACCAGCCTCAAATCATGGAGGTCCACCTGCCTCTGCCTCCTGAGTGCTGGGATTAAAGACATGAGCCACTGAGCCCCACAAGAAATTCTTTTAAATGACAGGAACTTTAGAATTTACTTGAGGGGCTGGAGACATGGCTCAGCGGTTAAAAGCCCTGACTGCTCATCCAGAGGACCCAGGTTCAATTCGTAGCACCCACATGGCAGCTCACAACTGTCTGTAACTCTAAAATCTGACACCCTCACACAGACATACATGCAGGCAAAACACCAATGTACATAAAAATGAAAATAAATAAATTATTTTAAAAAGAATTTATTTGAGAGCTACGAAGTTGTCATTCTCAAGAGCAAAGGTTTGCAAAGAAACTTAGACCTGGCCTTCTGGTCGGAGCTATCATGGTGACCAGGGTTGCTTGTGCGATTACATTTACGTACGTCACCTTGGAGCTTTTTAGAGTGAATCTTTTGGGGTTTTGTTTTGTTTGAGATGTAGCCCTGGGTGTCCTGGAACTCCCTTTGATCAGGCAGGCATCACACTCACAAAGATAAGCCTCCCTCAGCTTCCTGAGTCCTGGAACGAAAAGCATGTGCCACATACCAAGCTTAGAATGAGTATTAATTTCCCAAGTGTAGCTTGGATTAAGCGAAGCCTAACATAAGGGAAACTGTGGTGCCTGGTAGAATGGCTGCTAGTGCACATGAGTCGTTTGTTTGCTCCCTAGCATTGATGAAATGGGTGTGATGGTACGGACCTGTAACCCCAGCGCTCTAAAGGTGTAGACAGGACCAGAAGTTCAAGCTAATCCTTGTCTGTAAAGCAAGTTTGGGGCCAGCTACATAATTAGTTAAAATGAAATAAGCGTGGACGCTGAGGAGATAGCAGCGAAATGCCTGCCGTGTAAGCATGCACACCCACGCTCAGACCCCAGCCCTTCATGGAGAAATAGCCAAATGCAGTAGTCCAAGCCGTAGTCCCAGCGTGGTGCAGTGTGTCATCGGGGTGGCGGGCAAGGCCATTGACCAGCTGCTGCAACCTAGTCAGTGAACTCAAAAAATAAAGTGGTCGGGGCTGGAGGGTGCTCAGTACCTGAGAGCACTGCTGCTCTTCAGGCAGACCTGAGTTTGATTCCCAGCACCCACATGGTGAAGTGCTCGTGTGTTTATGTGTGTGTGTACATACATAAGTGTGTCTATGTACCACCTGTGTTCAGTGCCACAAGAGGCCATGAGGGAATGCTCAACACCCTGGGACTGGACTTAGACTTGTGAACTGCCATGGTTGTGCTAGGAAACAAATCTGTGTCTTCTGGAAAAGCTGCCAGTGCTCTGAACCACTGAGCCATCTCTCTGCCCCAGGTTTGCAGGGGAGGAGGGTTTTTTGTTTGTTTTGTTTGATTGATTCTTAGTTTATTGTTTTCCTCACATGCATGTATACAAGAGCCAGAGTGGAAATCAGAGAACCACTTGTGCATGTTCTGTTATCTCCTTCCCCCTTGAGGGTCTCAGGGATTTATTAATTAAGCTCAGTGGAGTTGGCAGCAAGTGTCTTTACCCCCTGAACCAACTGGTTCAGAGTTATTAATCTATAATCATTATTTTTAAGAATGAAAATCATGGGGTTGGGGGTTTAGCTCAGTAATAGACCACTTGCATAGCAAACGAAAGGCCCAGGGTTCAGTCCTCAGCTCCAGACCCCCAAAAAAGAATGAAAATCTTAACTAAGCGGGGCTTGCTGGTACACGCCTGTAATCCCCGCACTCAGGGAGGCAGAGGCAGGCAGATCTCTGTGAGTTTGAGGCCAGCCTGGTCTGGAAATAGAGTCCACACTACACAGATAAACCCTGTCTCCAAAAAAAAAAGAAAGAAAGAAAGAAAGTCATAACTATTATTTTGTGCTTCTTTTAACCCTTTTCAGGAAACTTTATAAGCGCTATGCTTTCCTGCGCTGTGAAGAAGAACGAGAGCAGTTTCTTTACCATCTGCTTTCCCTCAATGCTGTGGACTATTTCTGCTTTACCAGCGTGTTTACCACGATCAGTAAGTGTGGAGAATTGACTTTTACGTGAACAGTTTCTAGTGAGCAGGCATGGTGGCAATACCTAGAAAACTGGAACAAGAAAATGGTCCCTTCAAGCCCAAAAGTGTGTGGGCTTGACCCTTTCTCAAAAAAACAAAAAATTGGCTTGGGGTGAGGGGCTCTCGTCACTCTTGGAATAAAAGTGAGGCGTATCACAGCACATGGAGGACACTGATGAGCCTGCAATCTCCATCTGGGAAGGTAGGCTCCCTGGCTGCTAGAGCACTGAGCACAGCCCTCAGCTGGCAGCCTGGGCCAGTACCTCCACTTGCATCCTGACCACAGCCGCTGTGCCAGGGGAAGGGTTTATGGAGACTTAAGCAAAACTCAGCGTTCTCCCTGCTAGTCTCATTCCCTCTTCACAGGTCGATCCTAGGAACGAGCACTGTACGTGTTCATTTCTGGCTCAGCATCTGCATCAGCATCCAGAAATCCCAGTCTGGCAGAAAAAGTTACGTAGGACAAACGTGAAAGACAGAGCTGCAGCCCCTGCTTAAAAAAGCATAATTTCTCTAAAAGCTCAATAAACATTGTGGTCATTTTGCCAGCTAGAATTATGAAGGCTCTGATTTCTGGTCTCTGATAGACACAGATAAGGAAAAGGGGAGTTGGAATTAATAGGGCCAACTTAAAATGGCTAATGTCTAATAAGTGATAACCTAATAATTTCTAGTTCATTCAGTTATTACATGGATAAGGGTCTAAGTTGTTAGAGGAAGAACTATGCCCTCATGTGTAGTTCATTTGCCTGTTATGTGTGAAACAATGCATTCAATCCCCAAACTGTTTGTTTTTTGTTTTGTTTTTAAGATTTATTTGTTATTTATACAGTGTTCTGCCTGCATGTGTGCTTGCAGGCCAGAAAGAGAGCACCAGATCTCATGATAGATGGCTGTGAGCCACCACATCGCTGCTAGGGATTGAACTCTTTGAAAGAACAGTCAGTACTCTTAACCCCTAAGCCATCTCTACCGGCCTCACACACACACACACACACACACACACACACACACACACACCCAGCACTGTTTTAAAAGTCTAGCTGGGTGCAGTTGTGCACACCTGTAATCTCAGCACTTGGAGGCAGAGGCAGGTGGATCTCTGTGAGTTCTAGCCAGCCTGGGCTACAAAGCAAGTTCAGAACAGCCAGGGCTACACAGAGACCCTGTCTTGAAAAGCAAGACAAACGGAAAATCTGAAGACTGGGCATATAGTTCCTGTAATTCCTGATGAGGCAAAAAGATAAAAAATTCAGGGCTGGCCTGGGCTGCACAGGAAGATTCTCTCTCAAAAGGAAGGAAGGTCCAGCCCAGCAAGGTAGTGTAGGTGAGGGCACTTGCCCCAAGTCTGGCAGCCTGAGTTCAGCTTCTAGGGCACAAAGAGAATTGATTCCCAAAAGTTGTCTTCTGAGCTCTAGACATTCACCAAAGGACATATGCAGGCATGTGCATACATACACATGCACACAAATAAATACTTAAAGTTTTAAAAGAAAAGAAAGGTCGCTTAAGGTGGCTAAAAACATGGTCACCCTCAGCTATTTTCAAGGCTAGATGGGATACATAAATCAAGTCTTATAGCAAAAACAGAAAGGACTACCAAGATGTCTCAGCAGAAAAAGACACTTTCCGCATACTCCATGACCTGAATTCCATCCCTGGAACCCACAGAAAGGTGTAAAGAAAACCAATTGTGAGAATTGTTTTCCAACCTACACATGAGCTGTGACACACATGTACCAGCACTCACATCACATGCACAGTAAGACTCTCTGAAAATATTCTTGTGTCTGTATCTTTCTCTTTTTCTGAGAAACTTTCAGTTTGAGGCATTGGAATATACAAAGAAATATTCAGTTGTCCTGGTTTCCTCTCGTGCTGGGATAACACCACGACCAAAAGCAAACTAAGAGAGGAGAGTTTATTCCAGCTAAAGGTCACGTCTACCATTGCAGGAGGTCAGGGCTGGAGACTCGGACAAGTGCTTGAAGCAGAGACCTCGGAGGAATGCTGACTTGGGCTTGTGTGCCTGGACATGAGAGCCCTCGTTAACTTCAACTGGCAACTTAAGAGCCTAGAATGGAGTCTCAGTTGAGGAATTACCCAGATTGCATTAGCCTGTAGTAACGTCTGGGGTATTTTCTTTTTTTTCTTGATTCCAGCCTGTTGTTGGCAGCATCATTCCCTGCACACGTGGTCCAGGGCTGTATAAGGAAGCTAGCTAAACATGACCTGAGTGAACCCCGGTCAGCAGTGTTCTTACTAGGCTCCTGTTGTAAATTCCTGATTTCCTCCTGGTTTCACGTTTGAGCCAAGGTCCGAGGGAGGATGGGGACGTCTAGTGGTGAGCCTTACATAAAAAGGCTCACGTCGGTCTCCGTGAGTCTCACTCACTACCTCAGATACCTGATCCTAGGGTTCTGTGGGAGTTGGTTTTCTCTGTCCACCACATGGTTCGAGGGCTGGAACTCGGGTTGTCAGGCTTAACCACCGAGCCACCTCACCTGGCCCTCATGAGTATATCTTAAAAATTGGCCAGGCAGTAGAGGTGATGGCACATACCTTTAATACCAGCACTCGGGAGGCAGAGGCAGGCATATCTTTGTGCATTCAAGGCCAGCCTGATCTACAGAGGAAGTTCAGGACAGCCAGGGCTACCCAGAGAAATCCTGTCTCGGAAAAAAACAAAAAAAAAAAAACAAAAAAAAACAAAGGCTGGAGAGAAGGCTCAGAGGTTAAGAGCACTGCTTGCTCTTCCAGAGGTCACAACTTCAATTCCCAGCAACCACATGGTGGCTCATAACCATCTATAATGAGATCCAGTGCCCTCTTCTGGCATTCAGGTGTACATGCAGGCATAACGTTGTATACATAATAAATAAATAAATCTTAAAAAAACAAACAAAAAAGGATTATACAGGCTGTGGCCCATGCCTGTAATCCCAGCACTCAGGGAGGCAGAGGCAAGTGAATCTCTGTGAGTTGGAGGCCAGCTTGGTCTACAAAGTGATTCCAGGACAGCCGAGGCTACACAGAAAAGCCCTGTTTCAAAAAAAAAAGGCCAATTATCAGGGCCTAGAGAGATGGCTCAGAGGCTAAGAACACTTGTTTTGTTGAGGAACCTGAACTGGGTTCATTTCCTCAGTGGCTCATAACTCCAGTACTATAACTCCAGGTCCAGGGGATCTGACTCTCTCCTTTGACCCCTGAGGCCACTAGACACAAGCAAAACATTCATACACATAAAAGTAAATAAATACAAAAGCAAAATATATCTTTAAAGCATCTAGTTTGGATAATTGTGATTTTTAATTCACTTCTGTGTTTTTCTTTCAGTGATTCCTTATAGATCAGTGATCATTCCAATAAAAAAGCTGAGCAATGCAATGATTACATCAAACCCGTGGATCTGTGTTTCAGGAGAGCTGGGTGACACCGGGATAATGCAGATTCCAAAAAACCTGCTTGAGATGACTTTCGAGGTTTGTCAGCTAACACCGTGTTGCGTTCTGCAGAGGGACTCTGCTTTTATTCTTCCGTTCTCTTAAACAAATTAAATAAAGGAATATGCAGACATACAGGATCATTTTGTTATCATATGCTTCTAATTGTCTAAAGCAGCTTATGTGAGTTTGCTTTATATTTTTGTTGTTAAGCCCAATTTTTCTGCCTGATTTACCAGATCCTATTCCTTAATTTCCAGTGCCTAACGTAGAACATGGCAAACAGAAAATGTTTAAAAAAAAAATAAAAATGCTTTCGCTAAAGTGTTCCTTCGGACCAGAAATTTGACGTCCATGCTTATGGCATTTGAAGCATATAGTTGCATTAGAGAATGGTTTTGTTTGGTTTTCCAGACAGGGTTTCTCTGTGTAGCTCTGGCTGTCCTGAACTTGCTCTGTAGACCAGGTTGGGCTTGAACTCAGAGATCCACCTGCCTCTGACTCCTGAGTGCTGGGATTAAAGGCCTGGCTCCTGTAGATATAATTTTTTGTATTGTCAGTTTTGGGGTCTCATCTAGTAGAGTATTTCCCTATGTTTGAATCCATATTCAGGTTGGTACTGACTTGCCAGGAATAAGGCAGACAACCTCTGTTTCAGGAGATAATCTCTGTTCTCATTCATGTTCCTGGGGCGTAGGACTAGCCATTTACGCTTGGAATCAGACTGCTCCCGCAATGGTCCATTTGGCTTTCTATGTGTGGTAGACTCACATCTATCTATAGGTAAAAGCTAAAGCCTTGTCTTTTCTTGACCTACCAGTTATGGAACAGAAACTACATTTAAGTCCCATCTTCTTTCTCTCTCTCTGTGGCATCCCCCCCTCAGCTGGGTCACATGATGCCTTTCATTGATACACAAAAAAGACAAGTGCTTTTACAGCCTGTAATTCTGATGTTTCAGTCCAGCATAGAGTAAGCCTGTGATCATTTGTTTGTTTGGTTTTGGTTTTGGTTTTGGTTTGGTTTGGTTTTTTGAGATAGCGTTTCTCTGTGTAGCCTTGGCTGTCTGGAGCTTGTTCTGTAGACCAGGCTGGCCTCAAACTCACAAAGATTCCCCTGTCTCTGCCTCCCAAGTGCACCACCACCACCCAGCGCTTTATCAGATTTTTAAGTGAGGATTTAATTAGCATCCATTTTTGCAATTTCTGTTACCATTGCTTTGTTTTGTACTTGTGCACAGAGGGCCAGCAAGGACATTGATTAACCACAGTGTACTTATCATTTCACTTTCTGCAGTTTTGGTACCTGGCGTTAATTATGATCCAAAAACATTAAGGGGATATTTCAAAAAAAGAAATGTCATAGAAGCTGAGCTTGGTGCTATATTCTTACAACCTTGGCATTTGGAAAGCAGACACAGGAATGTCAGAAGATCAAGGCCATCCTCAGCCACATAACGGGTTTGAGACCAGCCTGGGTTACATGAGTTTATGTCTTAAAAGACAAAAAATAAATAAAATAAGCCAGGCATGATAGCACATGCCTGACATCCTAGCATTCAGGAGACAGAAGCAGAACTGCTGCAAGTTCAAGGCTGTCCTGAGCTATGTAAAGAAACTATCTCAAAAAGACAAAAATTACAGTTTTTGAAGATGGGAATTGTTTAAACATTATTGGGTTTTGTTACACAAAGAAACAAACCCAGGCTCTTACACGTGGTTAGAAAGCATTCTGCCATTGAGCCACACCCTCAGAACACAATTTTCTAAGTTGTTTTTGTGCACCATTATGAACAGCATAATGGAATCTGTGGTGTCCCTGTGCCAGCCAGAGTTCTGTCTTTGTCTGGCACGTCTGTCCTGAATGTGCTGCCCCCCCCAGTAGTGACTCAGAAGGTGTGGCAGTTGCTTGTGTTTGTGTAGCCTGTGTTTTACTTACGCATGGCTCCACAGCTAAGCGTAGTGCTGCAGAGAAGGATCCATGGCAAACTCTGACGTGTGGCAACATTGCAAAGCATGTAGGAAGAATGCCGTGTATGTGGGTTTGCACCACGAGGAGCCTTAGAGAAGATCTGTACAAATAGCTTCTAAAGCTTCTCTAGTAGATCAAGGCCTTGAAAATGCTAGACAGGCACTTACGGCACAAGTCATTATCAGGGGCTCTGATTCTGGATTCCCCAAGTAGAAGTGTCCCTTCTCCAGCGTTCTTGTAGTCAACGTACATCCGCCATCTCATTGTATGAAGAAGGTTCCCCAAGAGCAAAGACTACATGGATACTGTCTACATACTAAACTTAACGTATTGTAGGTCTCTGTAAGTATTAGATGGAGCCAGTGTCCACTGATAAAGCTGAACGGGATAGAAAAGAATTGCGTAGGAGAGTAATTTGTCGTCCTGTCTCTGCAGTGCCCGAACCTGGGAAAGCTTACTACAGTTCAGATTGGCCATGATAACTCTGGACTGTTAGCTAAATGGCTAGTGGATTGTGTCATGGTCAGAAACGAAATCACAGGACACACATATAGGTGAGTAAATGGATTTAGGAGCAAAATTCTTTGTTTTAAAGCTCTTTAGATAACAAAACTTTTAAAATTTTCTTCCTAAAGCTTTCCCACTGCCTCCTGAACTAGTTTTTTATGTTGGGGAGTATATTATTTTGTTCTATTTATACAACATACAGTCAGACTGGTGTGGATGTTACACCTTAAATCCCAGAACTCAGGAGGCAGAGAGAGGCAGATCTCGATGAGTCTGAGGCTAGCCTGGTCTACAAAGCAAGTTTGAGAACAGCCAGAGCTGCACATACAGAATGATGAGCAGGAGGAGGAGGAAGAGGAGAATGGTAGCAAAAATTCTTTTTGAACAGACAGATTGAGGCTGGAGAGATGGCTCAGCAATTAAGAGCACTTGCTATTCTTCCAGATGACCCAAGTTCAGATCTCAGACTACACCTCACTTAGCTCACAGCTGCCTGGAACTGCATCTCCAGGGATACAGTTCCTTCTATGGGATGCCATGTGTGCTCAGTGCATCTGCATGCTTCTGCACGCAATCTGCACACACACAAATGCGCACATGCACAGACATATATATACACACAAGTAAGAAAAGATATTTAATCTTTGATTAAAAAAAACAAACAAAAACCATCCTGTGGAGTCCAGAGAAATGGCTGATGGTTAAGGGGACTGGATGCTCCCAGGTCCCAGCACCCACATAACAGCTCACAATCAATCAACTGTAACTCTAGTTCCAGAGATCCCATATTCTCTGTAGGCATGGCCATACACATGGCACACAGATGTGCATGCAGACAAACACTCAGACACATAAAATAATATATATATATGTATATACTTTTTTATTTATTTATTTTTTAGTTTAAGCATATGTTTAAAGCCAGGCGAGGTGGTGCATGCCTATAATCCCAGCAGAAGGCAGAAGCAGGTGGATCTCTGTGAGTTTGAGACCAGCCTGGTCTACACAGAGAAAGAGTCCAGGACTGCCAGGGCTACACAGAGAAATTGTGCCTTGTAAAACCAAAAAGACAGCCGGGTGCGGTGGCATACAACTGTGATCCCTGTGCTCAGGGAGTCAGAGGCAGTCGGATCTCTGTGAGTTCAAGGCCAGCCTGGTCTACGAAGCAGGTCCAGGACAGCCCAGGCTACACAGAGAAACACTGTCTCAAAAAAACAAAACAAAATGTAGATTCACAGGATCTCTGGAGACCAAAAGGTAAGTTCACAACAAGAAAAGTAGATTCAAAAGATTTCAGATGAAGAGAGTTTTTCTTCCCCTATTAGGTTCCCTTGTGGGCGGTGGCTTGGGAAAGGCATTGATGATGGCAGCTTGGAGAGAATTCTTATTGGAGAATTGATGACACCAGCTTCAGATGAAGACCTGGGAAAGCAGTGTCGGACTCCACCACAGCAGAAATCTCCCACAACAACCAGGAGACTGAGTATTACCTCACTAACAGGAAAGAGCACCAGTGAGTTGTTTCCAGTGTGCTGCAGCAGTACAGGCTCCATTTTTCAGAAAACAGTGGGGTTAGTGCATTACGCCAAGAAGATTGAAAAAGAGGGGCTGGGAAGATGGCTCAGAAGGTAGAGTGCTTTTTTCCCAAGCATAGGGATCTGAGTTTGATTCCCAGTACCCAAGGGAAAAGCTTCAGGCTTGCATCTGTAAGCCCAGTGCTGGGAGGGTTGGGCAGGGGTGGAGACACCACTCGGGGACCAGCCAGCTCAGGCCAATTAATGAACGCCAGCTTCAGTGAGAGACCCTGTCTCCAGAGCTGGGAGGGATAAGGGACTGGAGAGGTGGCTCAGCAGGGAAGAGCACAGCTTGTTTCTCCAAAGAACCCGAATTCCATTCCTACCACCTCCGCCAGGCGGCTTACAACCACCTGGAACTCCAGCCTACAGGGACGAAACCTCTGCGGGCAGAGCTCTCATATGTACATACCTGACCCCAGCCATGTATGTGCACATGGCTAGAGTAAGACAATAAACTTGAAAAGCAAGACTCGAGGGCTTGTTTAGAGAGAAAACATGAGTAAGGAAGCTGGCTCCACTGGTAACGTGCTTGCTGCACAGGCCTGAGGACCGGAGGCTGGGCTCCAGTGCCTGTGCACAGCCTAACTTCAGAGTCAGGTGGCTTCCCAAAGCTGAGACGTGGCCAGTAGATGAGCTGTGGTCAGTAAGAGACCCTGGCTCAAAAATAAGGTGGAGCCTGTTAGAGGAGGACACCCAGCACCTTCAGGTGTGCATGAGAGTGTGCACACGCACACACACACAGGTGCGTCCACAGGCACACGTGCTGGGCATGGTGGTGCACGCCTATAATTCCAGCTCTTGGGGATGCAGGGGCAGGCAGATCACTGTGTGTTCAAAGCGAGTCTACGGGAGCCAAGGCTACACAGAGAAGTTCTGTCTCAAAAACCCAAAAGAAGGAGAAAGAAACAAAGACAGAAAGAGAGAGAGAGAGAAACAAAGAGTAAGCACACACATATCCTCTCATTCCACATATCCTCTCATTACTTTTGAGAGTCTCACTATGGCTGGCCTGGCACTCACTATGTAGATCAGGCTGGCCTTGAACTTTCAGAGATCTACCTGCTTCTGCCTCTGAAGTGCTAGGATTAAAAGTGTGTCCTGCCATGCCTAGCCTAAGAAACTATCACACACTTTTATACTCTGTATAAAAGGACAGCTGTGTGTGCTGTGTGTTCTACTAATCAGTTTCCCTGGGCCAGGGCCTCACTCTGTACCTCATGTGGCCTGAAACTTAGCACATAGACCAGGCTGTCCTTGAACTCAGAGGTTTGCCTACCTTTGCCTCTGCCTTCCAAGGGCTAGTATTAAAGATATGCAGTACCACACCCAACACCCCCCCACACACACACCATTTTTCTCTTATTACCTTTTTCTATTTCTGACTCTAGATAAAGTTTGCTTGCTTTTTTAAAAACACTTATTTATTTACTTATTTATTTTGGTTTTTTGAAACAGGATTTCTCTATGTAAAAAGCCCTGACTTTTTTTGGACAATTTGTAGACCAGGCTGGCCTGGAGCTCACAGAGATCCCGCCCAGCATGCTTTTTCTTTTCTTTCTTATTTTATTTTATTTTAAAACTATAATTAGGATTGGGACTGTCTTCGTTACTGCGTACTCTACTGCCGTGACAAAACACCATGACCTAAGCAACTTATAGAAAAAAACATTTAATCCAAACAGTAGTGACTCATGTATTTAATCCCAGCACTCAGGAGGCAGAGGCACAAGGAATTCTGAGTTCAAAGCAGCCTGGTCTACAGAGCAAGTTCTAGGACAACCAGGACTACACTAAGAGAAACCCTGTCTTGAAAAATCCAACAAGAAAAAGCATTTAACTGGGGCCTTGCCTGGTTTCAGAGGGTTAGTCCATGATCATCATGATGGCAGCAGGCAGGCATGGCACCCGGTAGCAGCTAAGAGCTCACATCTGATCCACAAGTTGGAGACAGAAAGAAAGCCACTGGGCCTGGCATGGGCTTTTGAAATCTCAAAGCTCCTGAGGCTGGAGAGATGCCTCGGCTGTTAAGAGCACTGGCTATTCTACCAGAGGTCCTGAGTTCAAAACCCAGCACCTACATGGTGGCTCCCAACCATGTGTAACCGTAGTCCCACAGGATCTGATGCCCTGTTCTGATTACAGGTGTACACGCAGAGAAAATTTACACACATATGTACATACATGCAGCTTTCAAACCTCAAAGCCCTTCCTCAGTGTCACACATTCTCCAACAAGGCCACACATCCTGGTCCTTCATAAACAGTTCACAAACTGGGAAGTAGAAATTCTAGTTGAGCTCATGGAGGCCATCTTAACTCAAACCACCACGTGGATGTGCCTCTTGGTGGACTTATCTAGCAAAAAGGAAGTTTGCAGTTCAGCTGTCAGCTGGACATAAAGCAGGCATAGTGGCTCGTGTTCATAATTCTGCTGTTTAAGATGTCAGAATGGTAGGATCAGAAGTGCAAAGCACGTCTCAAATGCACAGTGTATACAATGCCAGCTGGGACTTCGAAGGACCCTAAAATAAACAAACTAGTCCTAGTATGTGGTAGGCAAGGTGACTTTGTCTTAAGTTACTTTTCTTTTGCTGTGGTGAAAATGCCACGACCAAGGGAAATTCTAAAAGAAAGCATTTAACTTGGGTTGATAGTTTCAGTGGGTGTGTCTTTCTGGCAGGAATCATGGCAGCAGGCAGGCATGGTTCTGAAGCAGTAGATGAAAGCTTACACCTTGAACCACAGTCTTAAGAAAGAGGTGGAGGCTGTAACCAGTAATAATGGTGTGAGCTTTTGAAACCTCAAATCCCACCCGGAGTAACATGCCTCTTCCAACAAGGCCATGCTTCTAATCCCTCCCAAACAGTTCCACCAAGTGGGGACCAAGCACTGAAGTATATGAGCCCTTGGGGGTCACTCTCATTCAGACCACTGCAGTGATTCAGGTGCCATTGAGGGAGTCCACCACGCTGACAAAAAGAGGCATCAGTGAACAAGTGCTCACTGGAGGAGCAGAGCAAGGAGAATGACCAGTCAGGAAGGGAAGGAAGCCTGACTTCAGGCCCAGGCACAAGATGGTGTCTGTATCACCTTTTTTCTTTAATACAACAGAGAACATCACACAGGTCTCTGGCAGCCTCAGGCCCTTAGCAGGGAACTTGGAGTTTCACTCCTCAGTTCACTCCAGGAGTTTCTTCCCAGTTCACTCCTCGAGTCTGGAGTGTTGGCACGTCCTGAGAGGAGCCCCGCCAGGAGATGGCACCGAGTATCTTGTTCAGTTTTCTCAGAGAGGAGTACTTTGTTTTTGTTTTTTTCTCCATTATTTTCAGTTGAGAAAAGCCGGAGGGAATTAGAGCCTTGGCTTGGGTTGTCGTTTGCAGTAGTGTGGTTGGGATTTGAGTCTCGGTTCTCCTGGGTATTTTCCAGTACATCACGAGCCGTTGGACTTGGCCTGTTTGTCCAGTGGCAAACCCCATGGAATCTCTGGAAAAGGCAGCTTGCTTGGATGAAGTATTTTCTGCAGAGACTTACAGTTGACTACCCCATAGTATTTTGGTTTATTTATCTTACACTCAGTTATTTTGCAGAACCCAGTGCTGGACAGATCCAGGAAGGGATGGGAGAAGCTGTGAACAACATTGTGAAGCATTTTCACAAACCTGAAAAAGAGGTATTATGGGCCGTAAAACCCTGTGGTGGGACTTTTTGTGTTGTTGTTTTTGTTTTTTTGTTTGTTTTGTTTTGTTTTTTTGAGTCAGGCTTTGTCTTTGTAGCCCTGGCTGTCCTGGAACTTGCTCTGTAGAACAGGCTGGCCTTGGACTCACAGCGATCCGCCTGCCTCTGCCTCCCATGTGTTGGGATTAAAAGTGTATACCACCACAGCTGGGCTCATTTGTAACCTTTCTAGTGACTACAAAAACAGTCTGTTGGGCTGTCTTCAGGTCGTGTTTCTCGGTGTGGTTATTTGGGGGAGGTGGAGGGTTGTGAGCCGTGGTGCGAGTACTGGGAACTGAACCCAGGTCCTCTGGAGAGATAGCCAGTGCTCCTTCCCACTGAGCCGTGTTTCCAGCCCCTGTAGTGTTTTTTAAGCATAGAAGCAACAGAGTTCTCTTGTCTCTGTGTTAACATTGTGCTCTACAGAGAGGAAGCCTCACAGTGCTGCTGTGTGGAGAAAATGGCCTGGTTGCTGCACTTGAACAAGTTTTTCATCATGGGTTCAAGTCTGCCCGCATCTTTCACAAGAATGTCTTCATCTGGGACTTCGTAGGTAAATTAAGTAGATGCATGATATTATAACATGACTGAAGTGTTTCTTTAAAAACTCAGAAAGCCAACATTTTGAATGAATAAAAAGTGATAATAAGCAGTGAGGTGCACCTGTGATCCCAGTACTCAGGAGGTGGAGGCAGACGGATCTCTGAGTTTGCAACCAGCCTGGGCTACAGCCAGGACCAGCATGGATGCACAGAGAAACCCTGTCTCAAAAAACAAACAAACAAAAAGAGTAGTACTAAGCTAACATGTTTTGAACTAATGAGAGCTCAACAGATAAAGTACTGAGACTGAGCCTTGGAGCCTGCCAGGTGAAGGAGAGAACTGACTCCCACAAGTTACCCTCACACAGCCACACATGAAATACATAGTAAAGAAATTAAATAGGGGTCCAGAGTGAGGGCACATTAGTTAAGAGCACTTGCGGCTCTTCCAGAGGACCTGGGTTCAGTTCCCAGCACCCACATGACAACACACAACTCTCATTAATTCTCTCTAGAGGATCTGATACACTTTGCTGGCATCTGAAGTGCTGCCCTCCCACAGTACACACACATACACGTAGAATAAAGGCAAAACTCCCATACACATAACATAAAAGCATGATAAATTTTGTGATTTTTAAGTATATGAAATTCTAGAACTCCCAGTTTCTTTACAGGTTCAGTGAATCATTTTGTGTTTGTAAATTGAATTCAGAACTTTCAAGCAAAGGAAGTTGACAAGGCACCTAAGGGTGATTTTTCCCCTTTCTGGAAAGCTTGCATGTTACTGCTTCTGACTGCTGTCTACATACTGTCTCTCTTCTCAGATTTCCTCCATAAGGTCCATTTCAGTACACTAATAATGTTGTTGAAGGCTATTCCAGAAGAGGGCACTGTCTGCAGATGATCGTTGTTTCCTTATTCCTGAAAGGCACTGTTATCTCCTTTCCTTTCTTCCTCCCTTTCTTTGCTCTCTTCTTTTTCTTTCCTCTTTCTTTCTTTTTTTTATGCCAATTTCTATTTCATGAAGGTATTTAAGAAGAATAAACTTTCCAACCTTCTGAATGTGGTCTTGATTAGAATATAAACTTCCAGGCTTGGCGGCACTGCCTTTAATCCCAGCAACAGGGAGCATATTGCTCTGTGATGAACCACAGATCTCTGTAATTCATCTGAAATAAGTGATAAAGTCAGGGTTTGGGTTAGAGGCTTCATGAAGGGTGATTTTACTACTTATAAAGTTCTGACGTTTCTGTGTGAGCTGCTGTACTGATGAGTCTGCTTGTCTTCCTCAGAGAAAGCAGTGGCTTATTTTGAAACCACTGACCAGATTTTAGACAATGAAGCTGATGTGCTCGTTCAGAAATCATCCTGCAAAACCTTCTGCCACTATGTGAATGCTATTAATACTGCACCCAGGAACATTGGGAAGGATGGCAAATTCCAGATTCTAGTTTGCCTTGGAACAAGGTATAGAGTCAAAGTTATGCTTTACTATATGTGTTACATTCATTGCATGAGTCTAGAAAAGGTTACACCAGATTCTGACTTTTCTCTTAGGTTTCTTTATTCCAGCTTTTATTATGAGACTGCTGTTTCCTGGGTACCTTTCTGTTATAGTTACAACTTATCTACACATCTTAAAAAAAAAAAGATTTCTGTATTTTTATTTTGTGTATAAATGTTTTATCTTCCCGGGCGTGGTAGCTCACAACATTAATCCCAGCACTAAGGAAGCAGAGACATGCAGATCATGACTTCAAGACCAGCCTGGTCTACAAATCTAGCTCCAAGACAGCCACTGCTACAGAGAGAAATCCTGTCTCCAAGAGCCAAAACTAAACAAACAAGCAAACAAACATGTTTTTGCATGCATGTGTGTATGTGCTAAGTGCTGGGTACCTGCAGACCCTGGAAGAGGTGCTAGATCTTCTGGGACTGGAGGTGAAGTCAGTTACGAGCATCACGTGGGTCCTAGAAAATGAACCTGGATCATCAGCAAGTGCTAGCAACACAGAACCACTTCTCCACCCCAGCTACCTACTTTATAAGGAAGGAAGCAGGAAATGGATGAGACCCAAATACATTTGCAAACTATCCTAAAGTCACATAGTAAGAAAACAGCTATTCCTCATGGCACTGCTCTATAATCCTATCTCCTGGGGAGGCAAAGGCAGAAAAGTCAATTTGGAGCTTGCTTTAACTGCAGAGCAAGTTTAAAAAAGCTAATATAAACCTTAAGCAAGAGAATTAAGAAAAATGGACACACTTAAGTAAAGAAGTGAGATACACCCAAGTGTGAGAACAAGCTCCTCACAGGGGAGTTGTGGAAAGGGAGATGCCCAGTGTGGGTTCAGCATCAGCCATGTGCGCCATTCTGGTGGGCCTCAAGTTACATTTCAAAAGGGTTCTAAGAAACTTCTTTCTTTTCTTTTTTTTCTTTCTGTTTTTTGATAAAGTTGAGGTTATAGGGAGTTTCTGGAGAAGCCTTGAACGGAGTTATAATCTGATAGAGTAAAGTTAGGGTTTGCACACGGCATTTGCACAAGGGGTTTACAACATGTCTTTTTCCCATAAATAGGGCTTCTGGCAAGATGCCCAGAAAGTTACAGGTTTCCATCTGGGAAAGGAGAAAGGCTTTAAGTGGTTGTTAATTGTGCTAGCATTCCTGCTTCTCTGCTGGTCAGATTCTGGGTGATTTTGCTCTTCACCTTGCTTAATTGCTTGTTTGTTTGTTTGTTTGTTTTTGAGCCAGTGCTGTGAAGTCCTGTTGTCCTGTTACTTACAGTGTAGACTGGACTGGCTTTGAACGCTTCTGCCTCCCAAGTGGTGGGATTACAGGCATGCGCCAACATGGTGGTGGCTGTCTGTTTTTTAATGCTTTTAAATTACATTTATGTATTTATCTATTTAGTGTGTGTAGGAGACAGGGGGTGGGGGCCATGGCAGGACACCTTTATGGAGGTCAGAGGACAGTTTTAAGAATCTATGTGGAAACCAGGGCTCAAACCCAAGTCATTAGACTTGGCAGCAAGCACCATTGCCCACTATTCCATCTTGCCAGCCCTACTCTTTCTCTCTCTCTTTTTTCTTTTCCTTCCTTCCTTCTTTCTTTTTTTTTTCTTTTCTTTTCTTTCTTGTAGAGAAGCTTGGGATGTAAATCAGTGGTAGAGAGCTTGCCTAGAGTGCACAAAGTCCTGGGATTCTACCCCAGCACAACCAAAAAATATAATAATAGTAACATAAAAAATTAAAGGACATAAACTGCTGTTTAACATTGAAGTTATGAAAGTCTGCCTCTAATTCATTCACTCATTTAGTATTCTCTCACCACCCCTATCACTCTGGGTAAAGCTGACGCCAGAATGAGTTAAATAAGGAGACCTTATTTCAAAAACCAGAAAAACTAAGCAGAACAAAAAGAGGCAGAGAGAAGCTCAGCAGAAAGTGCTTGCTTGGCCAGCCCTTATTCAAGAGGGATTGATGGATTGCTGGGGAATACAGAGTTAATTAGCCGAGTAATTCACTGAATGAAAAAATGACATAAAAGGAGCATGTGATTATTGTAAAGCACGGAGAAGTTTGTATTGTAAATATAAGGGAAAAGCAGGCAGAGGGAAGAGCCCAGGCTGGACATGGCCACCTGAGCAGGGGCAGAGAGAAGGCGGAGGGAGAACAAGAGAGGGGAGGCAGGAATCAAAAGCAACAGCCTGGGCCAAAAGGCTTGCGTAGTCAAAATGGCCAGGGGATCAGGTTGAGGGAAGAGAAGGCCCGAAAAGGAAAAGGTTTAGGGTAGATGGGCTACCTATGCAGGGAGGAACCGCAGGTAATAAGTGAGGCTGGTCCTGGGTTTGAGACCTAACATTTACAAACAGACAAAAGAGGCAACAACAACTAGGTGGGCAGTGGTGACACACGCCTTGAATGCCAGCACTTAGGAGGCAGAGGCAGGGGGATCTCTGAGTTCAAGGCTAGCTTGGTCTACAGAGTGAGTTCTAGGACAGCCAAGGCAATACAGAGAAAAAAAAACAAAAAAACAAAATTAGAGGCAACGACCTGGTGAAAGGGTGGGCAAGGAGAGTTGAGGTCCTTGCACAAGAGACAGAGTGGCAGGGTCTCTGAAGAGAGAAATTAGAGCCCACTCAGTACATACAAGCCTGCAGCTAGGCTCTGACTGCCAGGCAGGCAGGAGTGGGGAACAGGAAGTGTGACCAACACCCTTACTTCCAGTCTGTACTGACGTCAACACAGAACTGAGTGGGACGGGACACCCATCTAGCTCCTACCCTCCCAACTGAAAACACTGGTATATACACATTGTGTATTGGTTTTGCCTAACTGTGGGTCACAGCTTGTGCCACAACAAGCCGGGTTCAGCCACCTATGATGGTTAAGCCAAGTAAAAGAGCCAAAGTTAGAGTGAAAAGCAGGAGTGAAGAGATGGCTTAGCAGTCAAAAGTGCTCGCTGCTCTTCCGCAGGGCCCAAGTTCAATTCCCAGCACCCACATTAGGCAACAAACAACCTCCTGTAACTAGCTCCAGGGGGTGTGATTCTCCACTTCTGGCCTTCATAGTCACTATGCGCACATACACACTCACACAGGCACACAAATAATAATTACAAAAGTGAAAAGACGTTTATGCAAGATGGCCACAGTGGAAAGAGAGACGGATATAAAAATACATATGCCCAGTCCTTCTTAGGGCCTGACTTGGGGAAAATGACCAAGCTGTGGTCCCACCCATCATTGGCCAAGCTCCCAAGTGTCTCCTACAAGGTTAAATTACAAGTTGTAAGTGGTGGTGGTCGTGATCGTCTTCTCCTCCTTCTCCTCCTCCTCCCCTTCTTCCTCCTCCTTCTCTTCTTCCTCTTCTTTCTCTTCCTCCTTCTCCTCTCCTTCCTCCTTCTTCCTCCTCCTTCTCTTCTTCCTCTTCTTTCTCTTCCTCCTTCTCCTCCTTATTCTTCCTCTTCCTTCTCTTCCTCTTCTTCTTCCTCCTCCTTCTCCTCTTATTCTTCCTCTTCCTTCTCCTCTTCTTCCTCTTTCTTCTCCTCCTCCTGCTCCTTCTCATCCTCCTCTTCTTCCTTCTCCTCCTTTCCTCTTCCTCCTCTTTCTCCCCTTCTCCTCTTTCTCCTCTTCTTCCTTCTCCCTTCTCCTCTTCCTTTTTCTTCTCCTTCTCCTCTTCTCCTTCTCCTTCTCTTTTTTTTCCTGGGAAAATTCTTCCTCTAACTTCCTCCAAGACTTTAGCCTTCTCCAAGGAAAACATTCCTTGGGAAATGTCTTTATTTTACTTTATTTTGAGACGGGGTTTCACTGTGTAGGTCTGACTAGCCTAGAACTTATTCTATAGATGGAGCTGGCCTCAAACTCACAGAACTATGCCTGCCTCTGCTTCCCAAGTGCTTGGACTAAGCAAGCATGTGCTGCCACCACCGCTGCTCCTAGAACTCTTCATTTACTGTGCCGCTGTGTCAGTAGAGTGATAATTAAAGGGGAAGAAGGACACAGGAGGCAGCTATACTGCGTGTCTGCCAGAGTATAGCTGCTGTTTCTGTTTGCCCGCAGGGATCACCTGCTCCCACAGTGGATTCCGTTGTTGGCAGAGTGCCCTGCTATCGCTCGAATGTATGAAGAGAGTGCACTCCTTCGAGACCACATGACTGTCAACTCCCTCATCCGGGTTCTGCAGACCATAAAGGATTTCACCATAGTCTTAGAAGGATCACTAATCAAAGGGGTAGATGTGTAAACCAGGCGACAGAAGCTCTTCATCCTCCCCTGGCTTCCAAGTCCTCCTCAGCTTTGGGGACCTGTTTGGACTGCGCTGACCATAGTGGGCCCTGCTGGGGCAGTGCACTGGAAGCCCCAGTTTGAACAATCTCCACTCTGCAGACAAGGCAAAGTGCTGTATTGTAGTTCATTTGAACCCAAAATTTAGTATAAAATAGAGTATTTTCATGTGTTAGAAGTGTGTAAATATGCTATCTTTAAGAAATTATATTACTGTAATAAGATACTTTTCTTAGGTTGAATATTCCCGTGACTTAAAATAAGTAGCTTAACAATGTCGGGGGTGGGAGAATGGTGCTAGTCGGGAAGAAGCCAGCTATTGTAAATAGTGCCACCCAGGCACTTCTCTTCCCTCCAGGTAGAACTAGAATGCTTTGTTTGGAAGCAGCCTTCCTCCTGGAGTTCTCATCCTGTGTGTCCTGAATGTGCATAGCTCTTCACAATGTACAAAGTCCTCATGGTATCTTTAAGTTATAAATCACTTAATGAGTCATTCTTCCAGTTTTGCGAAAAATTTTCAGATGGCATAAAGAAAAAAAAATTAAAGTATTTTAAATACCAAATCACAGGGAGGCTTGGTGGCTCACACCTTAAATCCTAGCACTGGGAGGCAGAGGCAGGTGGATCTTTCAGAATTGCAGGCCAGACAGCTACATAGAAGATGCTGTGTGTTCGAGCACACAGGCACACACATACCCAGAGAGTGTGCAAGCGAGCGTGCACACGTGTGCAAATACCGGATCCCAAGAGCTTGGCTAATTAGAAAGAACACAAGAAGCTCTGAGAAGCATGGAACTATAACATCTTTACTTTGGAAAGATTAACCTGGTTTATTACTGTTGTTTGACAGTACTTTGGAGATAATGAATTTTCTCGTATCAGCCATACACTCAGAATAAGTGCAAGAAGAAGTGTGACTTGGGACTTTTAACTGAGCCATCCAAACCCTGTAACAGAGATAAACTGCCAGCTCTGTCTTTGTTAGATTCCAGCCACCCGCTCTGCTGCCCATCCCCCCTCAGGAAACGGAAGGAATGTGGAAGGAGGGGGGTCTCTGTGTGATTTGGAATGCTTTTGTGAAAGTATTTGTTGACCATGATAATGCAAATAACAGAAGCAGAGAGAAAGAATGAAGGCTTTCTGGGTGTTTCAGGGAAATGTAAAGCTGTGGCCCAGAAACGTTAAAAGCTACTGCAGCAGGCTGAGGAGGCAAGTTGTTGAGACAATTTGGGAAGCCCTGAAGTTATAACTTTCTAGTTTGGTAGCTTACTTACTTAAGTTAAATAAATATGTTAACAATTACATAAGTCGTTATCTTCTGGTAAATAAGTGGCAGAACTATAATTAGGCACTGGCACCTTGTTAGTAGCAAAATCGCCCCAGAAGAGCTCCAGGTTTTATTCCCTGTTGTAGCTGAAAACCAGAGCCACAGGCTCTCAGGGTCCTGGGCTCTTGCCACCAGTGTTGTCTTCCTTATTTACTGGAGGAGGAAACTAAGAGATAGGTGCTTCAGTGCCCTTGTCAGGAACCATATAAAGCCAGGGAACAGCTCCTGGGAGTGTGAGGAAAAGGGTTGCTGAAGGTACACTTAGGAAGGGCTTAGAACATGTTTCTAGATGACCTGGCTAAGCCAGAGATTTGTTTACATAAAACACAAGTGTTTATAGAAGTCTGAGACTATCCAAGGGACAGCTCTCCTATGGGAAACATCCAGAAGCTGTGTGTGCACGCTCCATACCAAGTTTTGTTGTCACTTTTCCCATAGGGCTGACGGCCGGACAGATCCACGGCTGAGTCTGCTGCAGCCTCTTCATGCTGTACGTGGAAATAGAACACTTAAGAATCAAAGAGACTCACTCTTGCCTCTCCCCCTGACAGCACAGGGTTTAGGCTTTATGCTTTTCACCACACTAGACTGCATAAAACCAACCTTCAAGACTTATTAGTATTTTCCTGTTGAATTTTTATTTGCCTGTGCGGATAAGAAGCAATATTCCTGCGATACTTAGTAAGGATTGGTATTTAAGTTAAATTGTCTTGTTTTGTTTTTGTTTGTGAAACAGGATCTCACTGTAGCCTTGGCTGGCCTTGGAACTCATTTGTAGACCAGGCTGACCCGGAACTCACAGATCTACCTCCCTCTACCTCCTAAGCGAGCGGATTCAAGTGAGTGCTCTGCCTAGCACACTGATCTTAACCTCTTAGACATTAGTTTGTTGTAAAAGTGGGAGCAGAGTTACATTCCAGCTTGGGTTTAAAACTTACTTAAAAAGTAATACCAAAAGCAAAAAAGTTACCTATAAGGTTTTGTTCCACATGATATCATTTGGATAGACTAGTGAAATAACTGATTAAAAATACCAAGCACTGTCTCAGAGGCTGCCCTTCTCCTTGGTACAGCATCTGCTCACACGGCTGGGCCTTGGTGGAGCCCATTCCTGTGAATTTCCCATTGCTGGTAAAGTCTAGCCTTACAGAATAAGTCTAATATGTAGACACCATACAGACCTTAGGGGGGGATAAATAAGGGAACACTTCCACTGAGTTTGGGCTTACCTACTGCAAATGATCAGGAAGTCAGACTTCTTGTGTGCCCATAACAAACTGAACCCGTACGAGAAACGCTCATCTCACAGCACGAGCGGACTCTTCCCAAGCTGGCTTTGTCGGGATCTACAGCAGGCATCCTTCTTGCTGTGCTTTCCTCTTCTTTTTCTTTTTAACTAGTCCAATGCTTTAGAATCACCTCAGAGCAAATGATAATCAAAACCACTTCTTTTTATGTGTTTGTCCAAATAAATTCAAAGCAAAATACCTGGGACCAAAATTAATATTCCCATAGTGAGGTTAAAACACCTTGTTTAAAAGTTAAATGTGCAAGGAGAGATGGTTGTGCAGTTAAGAGCACTGGCTGCTCTGGCAGAGGACTGAGGTTCAGCTGCCAGCACCCACATAGTAACAAAGCCCCCTGTTAGCGCAGTTCCCGAGGATCTGATGCCCTCTTCTGACCTTCGTGGGCACCCAGCCTGGTGAACATATATACATGTAGGCAAAACACTCATAAAAGAAATTTTTAATAATATTAAATATGCAGTGTCTGGTAGAGTGCTTATGTAGCATGTACAAAACCCTGGGTTCTGTCTACAGCAAGCAAAAATAAAACTGCCAAAATCTTAACCTCTTCAAAAGCTTATTCTCCAAGTATTTTTCTTGAGTACTGAGATCTCTGATCTCAACCTTCATGTCACCGTCCTGGTGGCCTTACAACAGTTTGCATATCAGGTGTGAAGACCTCCCCATGATTTATGAGGGTGCCTAGCACCCTACAGTGACTGAGCTTCTCCACATGAAGTATGTGGAGTGAGAAAGTGGACTACCAGGAGCAAGGAAAGCCCCCTTCCCCGACCCTCTTTCACAATGGGAGTGAAAATCTGACAGAGGAAACCTAAAATTGCAATGGTTGAAATTCATCTAAAATTCACTTTAAATGTTTTCTAGCTCTGTGGGATTTATTTAACATGACTTTAAAGGAAAAAAAAATTGTGTGTGTTTTGGGTTTTTTTTTGTGTGTGTGTATATTTTGGGGTTTGTTTTGTTTTGTTGAGACAGGGTTTCTCCGTGTAGCTGTGGCTGTCCTGGAACTCACTTTGTAGACCAGGCTGGCCTCAAACTCAGAGAGGTCCATCTGCTGCTGCCGCCTGAGTGCTGGCATTAAAGTCGTGCACCACCATGGCCCGGCTGAGGAAAATATTTTAATGAACTTCTAGAACACTGTATGAATAATACTCAGTTGCTTCTATTTCCTTTTCTGACAATAAGCACATGTATAAATGTTATGAAAAATATCTAGCATGTGTCAGTATCTAAAATATGAGGCAGTACACAAAGACATCAAATCCCCAGGGAAATATTATAACAGCATTGGGAATAGAGCTCTTTATAATGTGAATATCTTCTAAGAACAATGGATTCTCAGTAGATTCTTCATTTAGGGAATTGTGAGTATTTTCTGAAGCTTGTCTACCTTTTTCATGGCGTTGAAAGGACATTCTGAACTTATATATTTCAGTATTAACACACCTTTATTGATTGACAGCAGTGCTCTCTTCTGCTTTGATAAATACTAGCTCCAAGCCTCTGTCTTTTTTTGTTTGTTTGGTTGGTTGGCTTCGTTTTAGTTTTGATTTCTTAAGAAAGAGTTTTTACATAGGCCTGGCTGTTGTGGAACCAACTGTGTAGACCAGGCTGGCCTTGAATTCATAGACATCCATCTGCCCCTGCCTCCCCAGTACTAGAATCAAAGGTGTGCACCACAACACCTGGCAAGCATCTGCATCTTTAGAAATCTTTGTTTCTTGTGTAACTATTTTTTGCATTATCATTTAGCATAACTGGGAGATAGAAAAACAAAACTTATGTCTCTAATTAGTATTAAAAAAACATATCCAAATCTGCTGAATCCTAAACTGAATTTTAAACTTTTTAAAGAGGTGTGCTTTTGTAGTGTGATGGGAGGGATCTAAGAAGGGCTGGAGTGGAGCTCGGTGGTATATATGCTTCACATACAGACACAGGGTCCTGGGTGCAGCACCCCAGAAAAAGAGAGACAGTAAATCCAAGTATGATTGTACCTTCCCAAATCTGATTTCTCAAGGATAAGATGGAATCTGAGTTCAGAGGACACACTGAGGTATTTGTGTTCATATCAGACTGAAAAAAATGTTCCAAATAAACTTCCCTCCTCTTTAAAAGGGTTCTAGCATATCCTCAGCTAATTAGGAAGAAGCCATGCTTGGCCCAGGGCCTTCTGGGTTGGATCCAACATGTATTTTAAACAAATCTTGATATGGATAGTAAGGAGTTTCTGTTGTCAGTCAAATGAAGGTGTTAAAAAAAATTATTAAGCTACACATGAGCCACATACAAAGATATCCTATGTTCGTTTTTGTTTTTAATTACTATTTCTGCATTTAAATTACACTGTTTTTCTTTGTATTATTAACAATGTATGTCAGAACTGGAACTTTCTCCCCCTCCCCATCTGAACATAATATAAAATCTGAAGAGTATTGTGATATTAAGCACTTTAACATATCAAACAAGCTGACATGACATGAATTTTTCAGGTTTTGGAGTACATTTAAATATGACTTTTCATGCTTTGTTCTTTACGAATAAAACTGTGGGGTTGATACTTTGTTGTTTTGTTTCATTATTGGTGGAGATTACTAAAAGTTTTGCAAGAGACTTAAAAGCAAGAGTTAAAACCAAAACCATTATTTAGAAAAGGAGGAAGGAAAATCCTGCTGAACATATAATTATCCAGTGAAGGTGGGGAAAGTGAACTCTACCTCACCCCTTGCAGAAAAGACTATTCTTTTTGGAATTTGCGGTATTAAGGCCTTCAATTTAATTAGATGAGTTCTACCCATTTTGGGGAGGGTGGGATGCAGGGAACAAGGGCCTTGCACATGCTAGGGAACCATTCTACCACTGAACTATACCTTCGCTCTTTAAATACTAATCGGGTTGGGCACAGGCCTTTAATCCCAGCACTTGCAAGGCCAAAAATCTCTTGAGTTTGAGACCAGCCTAGTCTACGTAGTGAGTTCTAGGCTAGCCAAGACTACATAGCAAGAATCTGTCTCCAAAAAACAAACAAACAAACAAAAAATTTCACCACAACATCTGGAAATGTAGCCTGGCCTATCTAAGGTGAGGCATAAGATTAACTGTTGCAAACAAGGAGACATAGAGTGTTTGAGTAATAGGAACCTCTAAGCCAGGTGCAGCTGTGCACTTGTACAATGAATGCTCTCTCCTGCCACCTTTGGGATCTTGGAATTGAGTGTAGGTTGTCAGGGCACATATCTATACAGTCTGACCCACTCACTGTCCACTCTTAGTATGTACTCATTCCATCATTCTGTTTTTTTCTAGAGAACCCTGACTCTGACTAAGGTCTTGGGATTCAAACTCTGATTGTCATACTTGCCTGGCAATGACTTTATGTACTGGGCCATTTCCCTAGACATCATGAATATGTTTTTGTTTTGTTTAAGACAGAGTTTCTCTGTGTAGCCTTGGCTGTCCTGGACTTGCTTTGTAGATTAGGCTGGCCTTAAACTCACAGAGATCTGCCTGCCTCGAGTGCACCACCACACCTGGCTATAAGTATGTTTTGTTTTGTTTTGTTTTGTTTTGTTTTAAGAAAAGGTCTCCCCTCTGTGTAGCCCTGGCTGGCCTAGAACTTACTGTCACCAGGCTGGCATGGAATTCATGAAGAACTGCCAGCCTCCGCCTCTGTGCTGGGATTAAAGGTATGCACAGCTCACTCAGTCCATTTCTTTTTAATATGCATGCTTGTTTTTGTATTGCAGCTTGTGATAATTCATATTGTCAACCTTAGAGCATGTAGATTCATCTGGAGATAGACCTCTATGTATTCCATGGCTAGGGTCCTGTAAAAACAGAGAAAAGGAGCTGAAGAGCAGCACACATTCCACACCTCTCTGTTCCTGACTGGAGAGGCCTTTTCACCAGCTGCTTCAAGCTTCCTACGCCCTGGACTGTGTCCTTGAACTGTGAGCCAGAAGATAGCTTCTATTGTTTAAATTGTTTTTAATTGGTATTTTATCACAACAACAGATAAACAAATTAAGAATATTTCAAAGACATGAAAAACAAAACTGTCCCGTGTTGCATGTGAGCCATATCACAGACACCCAGTTGTCCTGGAATATAACATTGAACCCTGGGTCCTCTTGCCACGCTCTCTAAGCACTGGAACTAGAGGTATGCACTCTAATACCTAGTGAATTTTTTTGTTATCACAAATGTTTAGTTTCTATTACTTACATTCCTTTTTAAAATATGTTATATTTTATATGTATGGCTATCTTGCCTGTCTGTGTGTACCAAGTACCTACCTGGTGTCTGAAGAGGTCAAAAGAGGCCATTGGATCCCCTGCAAATGGAATTATGGATGATTGTGAGCTGCTGTGTGGGTGCTGGGAACCAAACCGGTTCTTCTGCACACACAGCACATACATTCATTATCCATCCAGTGGTGGAAAGTCTAGCTTCCAGGACTATTCCGACTGAGATTCAAACTCTGCTGCTTACACCAGCCAAGGTCCTCGAGCTCACCATTCATCTTGCTCTGAAATCAGTCTTCTCATTAGTGCCTAGGAAGGTGACTCACTTCATTGTGTACTGTAATTCATGAAAACAATTCTTTCAGGTAGGCTAAATGACCCCAGGTAATAAAAACAACACTGGTTTACTTAAATAATTCTAGCTGGGCAGTAGTGGCACATGTCTGTAATCCCAGCACTCAGAAGGCAGAGACAGGCAGATCTTTTAAGTTTGAGGTCAGTCTACAGAGGAGGTTCCAGGACAACTGTGGCTACACAGAGAAACCCTGTCTCGAAATAATAAAAAATTCTAGGGGCTGGAAAAATGGCTCAGCAGTTAAGAGCACTCACTGGTGGGTCCTCTAAAGGTCCTGAGTTCAATTCCCAACAATCACATGGTGACTCATAACCATCTGTAATGGAATCTGATTTCCTCTTGTAGTGTGCATGAAAACAGAACATTCCTATACATAAAACAAATAAATAAATCTTTAAAAAATAAATAATTCTAGTCAGGTGTGGTGGCATGTGCCTTTAATCCCAGCACTGGAAAGGCAGAGGCAGGCAGTTCTCTGTGAGCTTGAGGCCAGTCTGCTGTATAAAGCCCCGTCCAGGACAGCCAGGGCTCTCTTAAACAGAGAAACCCTATCTTGAAAAACAAAAAAGAAAGAAGGAAGGAAGGAAGGAAGGAAGGAAAGAAGGAAGGAAGGAAGGAAGGAAGGAAGGAAGGAAGGAAGGAAGGAAGGAAGGAAGGGAAGAAAGAATTCTAGCAATACCTGCACTTTGTAAATCTCCTATCTGTCTAAGCAACCAGACATACAGTCTCCTGTCTGTGTTTAAATTGTTTGAAGTGTAACCTGGAGCTGGGACCCTAAGTCTTTGTAGAATGCACGAGCCTAAAGTTTATGTAAGTTAGTAAAATCTTCTGTTGAATACCAATTCTTCCTTGGGCCTTAGCCCTAGTCGGCCAGGAGCTGTGGTAAAGAGCCTGTTAGTTAGGGTTTAGTGGTGGAAGGAGTAGCTTAGGGGATCCATCTCCCAAAGATCACACCACACAACAGATTTCATGCAAGAAATTTGCTAAGTGGGGCAGGGACAGGGGACACAATACACAGACAGACAGAGTAAGAGAGTTGGCTTGATGATGGGGACCTTTTGAAGGGCACACATGGTGCCTTTGGCAGCTGGTAATGCTGTGGCTGCCGGGGCTGAGCCACTGTGGCAGTGATGCTAACAGTGACTTTGCTGAAACGGCAAAGTCTGTAATGGGAAGATCTCAAAATCCCTCACAAAAAAAAAAAAAAAAAAAAAAAATGCACATAGGTGTGTGTGTGTGTGTGTGTGTGTGTGTGTGTGTAAATACATACTTGTATACAATTCAGAGAATTTATAACACCCAACACTAAACTAGCTTCAAAATATATTTTAAATTTGCAGTTGACAGCTGGACAGTAGTGGCACACATCTTTAATCCAGTACTCAGGAGGCAGAGGCAGGCAGATCTCTGTGGGTTTGACGCCAGCCTGGTCTACAGAGTGAGTTCCAGGACAGTCAGGGATATACAGAGAAACCCTGTCTTAAAAACAAAAAATTCATTTGACTTTTTGTCTATCAAATTTGGACATCAAACCCAGGGTCTCCCTGAACACTGGGCACGTAACCTGTAAGGAGTTAGAGCCCCAACCCCTCCCTACTAATTCTTACCTTTTTTTAACATTTTGTGTGTGTACATGTGTAGGTCAGAGTACAGCTGTAGGGAGTTAGTTCTCTCCTTCCACCATGTGCTTTTTGAATATCAGACCCGGGTTATTAGATTTGGTCACAAGTACCTTTACCCACAAAATCTTTGTTGTTTTGTTTTGAGACAGGTCTCACTACGTAGCTCTGGCTGTTTTGGAACTCACTATGTAGGGCAGGCTGGCCTCGAACTCACAGAGATCCTGCTACCTCTGCCTGAGTGCTAGGGTTAAAGGAGTGTGCCATCATGCCTGGCACACCCTTACTACTTGTTGGCCCTTAATTCTTTGTTTTTTAATGAAAAATAAAAAATAAAAAGGAAAGGAAAGGACATAACTGTTCCTAGGTATGTAGGAAAGAAAGTTTTATTGTAAATAAAAGGGAGAGCAGAGGCAGAATCCAGAGTGGACATGATCAGACTAAGCTGAGAATGTGGGTAGAGGGGGAGGGAAGGGAGAGGGGCAAGAGGGGAGGCCAAAGGTACAAAGAGGATGGGTAAAGCCAAATGTCTGCATAGCATAGGGAAAGTCTCTGTGGGAAGAGCAGAGTTTAGGGGAGACAGAGGTTGAGGTGTGCCAGCCATACCCTGTAGCAGGTAGGGACTGAGTGATGCTGGGAAAACCTGGAGGCCAGGTCAGCTTTGAGAGGTTAAGTTGGTGCCTCAGCTGCTTGTTTAGGGTTTCAGAGTCGTAAGAGCAAGAACCAAGCCTTGCTCTGTCAGCCAGGCTAGTCCAGATTATAGTCATCCTGCTTCAGCCCTCCTACTGGCTACAAGTGTGTGAGCTGCACCTGGCTGAAGGACCCTTTTACATCACTGAGTTTAAAGAGCTCTAACCTCAAAGACTGCTCTAACCTTGTGCTCACACGTACACATATGTATGTACACATATGTACATACACATTAATACATTTTAAAAAAGAATGAGACCGTGGGAATGGGGTTTCCATCTGGAATTCCATCACACTGGTAGATTTCTGGGATTTTGAGGCCAGCCTGGGCGACAAAGTAAGTTCCATCCAAGGCTATATAGCCAGACTCATCGCCATACTTGTGGGAAAAAAGGAGGTGTGGTAGGAAGATGGCCCAGAGGGGAGAGTGCTTGCTGCCGAGGCCAGTGTTGAGAGTTTGGATCCTCAGTTCTTACGCTGGGTTGGCGTGGTGGTGCTCCTCAGCAGAGATGGGGGATCCCCAAGCTGGCGGCAAGAGCCTCCCTCCACAGGGAAGGTGCGGAGCAGTGGAGGAGATGCCCATCGGCTCTGGCCTCCATGTGCGCACACAGCACACACAGCACACACACACACCACACACACCACACACCACATACACCACACACACACACACACACCACACCACATACACACCACACACACACATACACACCACAACTGACAAGTGGATAAGGAAAATACGGTGCAAGTACACTATGAAATACTATTCAGCTTTAAAGAAAAAGGAAAATTTCAGGGAAATGAACACAGACCCAGGAAAACAAATGTTGAATGTTTTCTCTCATCTGAATCTCCTAGCTCCAAATTTTCATTTGTCTGGGAGTAACTGCAGAAACTAGGAGAGAAAGGGATGGAGAGAGCAATGGAGAAGGGTACAAGTGAGCTGGCCAGGGAAATGGGAACAGAAGGAGGCTCTTTAGGGAAGGGGAGAGGGAGGCAAAATCAGAAAAAGGAGGGAAGAGGGTAAAATAACAGTAAGACTATTTTAAAATAGAATAAATCATAATATTAGTTATCTGGAAAAATGCATGTAATTATGTGTATAAGTACGTATTTCAAATGAACTTTTCTCATCTGGGCTGACAGTGCTCCCTCCAAGAGGCAAAGACTACAAAACCAGCTCTGATGAGTGTGTTGTTGGTCAGGGTTGTCCCGGAGTCTGCTAAAACAGAAGGCCCATTGCTGCTGCTCTTGGGTACCCAGGGTAGACTGTGAGTCCCTATGCACCTCAAACACCAGATTCACAAGCCCCTGTGCCTGAACTGACCTGAATGCTTATTTGAAGACAAGCTGTCATGGTACCAGAAGGCGCCATGCAAGCTTCCAAAGGAGAGAAGCAACCAATGGTCCTACAAGCTATGATGCCTGAGAACCACAATGACCAGCATGGCACAGTACCTCTCAGGCTGCAGTGGTGGCAGCCATACCTTGGCAGTAACCAACAGCTCTCTGATTGGAGTTGACTCAACCAGAGGAAAAGCATGCCTGGTACTGGGAACCCAGCCAGCTACCCAGGGCTAGTGATGTCCTGGATCTTGGAGGAGGACCCATAGCCACAACTTTACTAAACCAGCATAATCCCTAATTGAAATATAAACTTTGTCCTTACTTGCACAGAGAAGTGTAGCCCTCACCTCATCAAGGGAGTTGCTCTTTGCAGCAGACTGTTAAAGAGAACCATGAGTAGTCCAACTGCAAAGTTATATGGCCTGGTCCCAACTGATAAACTGTAAAACATTCCTGCACCTGAGGCCACAGGAGCACGGTGGAAGGCAGAGCAGCATGCAGGAGCCAGAGGGCCAGGGGACTTGCTGTGAGATTGTGTCTCCTTGGAATGCCAGAATTTACAAGTCTCACCTGTCTGACAGAACTGAGCTGAACAAGGATGCACCAGTGGACATGCCAAATGGATGGGGGAAAGCCCATCAGCGTCACCCTCCACACAGAGCTCCAGGCAGCTCCGGGACGCTGAGAGCTGGAGAAAGGACATCAGTCACTATCTGCCTCCAAACGGTCAGCCCTGAAAGCATGGATATAAGCAACCCTGTACAGGCTGAGCAGGCTCTGCAGAAACACGTGTAAACACGAGTGCATGTGATCACAATTAGTGGGGCAAGAAGCCACGAATTTGAAGAGCGAGGAAGAGTGTATGGGAGGGTTTGGAGGCAAGAACGGAAAGGAAGAAGTGACGCTTCCTTGATGCAGTTGCAGGGATAGCCTCAACCCTGTAGTGACGATTTTAGAATTTTGGTTTCTTTTAAAAACACAGAAATATACGATTATAGTTTCTATTTTATCTCTCTGTCTGCCTATCTTTTTTACTTTTTATTTTATTTTTGGTTTTTCAAGATAGGGTTTCTCTGTATGGTGTTGGCTGTCCTGGATTCACTTCGTACACCAGCGTCGCCTCAAGCTCACGGAGATCTGCAGGGTCAGCTCTCTGCTCCTCTGTCCTCTGTGCCAGCTCCCCCACGCCCGTGCTCCAGGGCCAGCTCCACTGTGCTGCCCAGAAGTGCAGAGCCAGCTTTGCCAGGTGCTGCAGCCAGGGAGGGGGCAGACCTAGCTCTCCCAGGCTCAGGCCCTGTGGGCAGCACCCCAGCTTCTGGAGGTGGTGAAGGGTAGGGTGTGGCGGGGGTGGCATCACCTCTGCACCCATGCCGCCCCCGGCAGACAGGCCAGCCTCCACACTCACGCCCTCAGGGCTGGTTCACCCACGCCCTTGTCATCAGGCAGCCCCACTATGCTGCCTGGACGAGCACCGGTGCCCCTTCGCCCAAGGGCTGCCTCGCGCGGGTGAGAGGTGGAGCCAGCTCCCCGGAGGGCCGCGGTCAGCGAGGTGGCATGGCCAGCTCCGCTCAGCCGCTGGGCAAGCATATGGTCTCCAGCTGCCCCCACCAGGGACAGCCCCGTGTTCTCCAGTGCTGATAAGACACGGGCATCGACACTGCTCTCTGCCGCTGGGAGCCACGAACCCAGACGTGGCCCTCGGTGGCAGCTCAGGCTGGGACCTCCCCATGGCCCTAGGTGGCAGGGCTGGACACTCAGAGCAGGCTACCCTCTCCAATTCCATCTCACTCCATAATGCTCAGGCTGCTCCGCTTCTCTTCCTGGCCGTGTTCACTCTCAGCCCTGTCACTCCCCAGATCCCAGGGTGGGAGACTCGGTGGCCGCTGTGATCCTAGCCTCCAGGCAGTGCACTCATGCCCCTGCAGTCCCCCTCCCTTCAGTGCGCGGAGTCTGGGTACAATTCTGAATACTAGAATGCCACCAAAGCAGTAATGGGGTGTGAACTCTGAGGCTGGGTTACCTGGGAACTGTAGTTCTTTTCTTGGTGCTCTCCCTGGCTGCACAGTGGACTGCCTGTGAGACTGCGCGTGAACTGCGCGGAGGCCTGCAGCACTCAGGAAAAGGCATTCCAGCACCTTTCCGTGAGCGGACCTGCAATGGGGCCTTCCTGCACTAAGGGGCACCCCGGAAGGAAGGCAGCGCCCCACTACTGCAGGACAGATCAGCCAGGCAGGGCTCCGGCAAGCAAACCCGACGGCTTAAACTAGTGTTTGGGAAGTGAGCTACACAGCAAGAGCCCTCCACCTCAGATTTGAGTCTCAAGGCCAAGTGTCTGCACCTGCCATCCGTAGCCGCAGCCACACCCAGGCCTCCAGGTTGTGGCGCTGTAGTGAGAGGGGAGGGGAGGAAGGAGGACGGGGCACGGTTCTTTGCGCGCCTCGCAATCGTAGTCACTTAAGGCCGGCTGATGCTCGCACAGCCACGGGAGGGAGGGTGGGCAGGGGGCGGGCACGAACCGGCGGTGCAGGAGCGCCGGGCCCCGCGTTTGCGTGCGGTCCCTGCAGAAGTGAAACTGGAAAGCCGAGCCTCAGAGCCTCCCTGCAGCTTTCACTTTCCGGAGCTTGCATAAGCCGGACACACACGCGCCCTGCCACACACACCCCGACCCACGCACTGTGCATCCTAACACTAAGGACCCGAGGCCCCGGAGCCTGTCCCCGCCTGTCTGTCCCCGGGTCCTGACGGGCTAAGGCAGGGGTCCCTGACAGAGACAGTGAGACAGAAGGCGAGCTGCAGCGTGTCTCCACCCAGCGGCCTGGTCCCCCCCCCCCCCCCCGCACGCTTTGATGTCGGCTGTGCTGAGGTTTCCTGAGTTCGCTGTGGTGCAGTCATGGCGGACCCGTTAACAAAGGGAGTGGGCCAGACGGAGAGTTTTGTCATCATGACACGGCCTGACCTATCCTATGCCTTTCACTCCCCGGGCTGGCTGGGAAGTCGGTTCCCAAGGATGTTCTGGAATAAAATTAAACCTCAGGCACGGCATTGTGCGGTGTGCAAATACTTGGGTATTTTAGGAGTTTAACAATCCTAATACTTTTTCATTTGGCAATGTTAAGAAACGAAAGTTTTGAGGGTTTTGTTTTTATTGTTTTTTAACGCTGGGGCTCAGTCCTCAGGCTCCTCCAGCACTTGGCGAGTACTCACTGCTGAGTGAAACTGGCTTTAAAGGATTCTGTTATCTAGTTGGCTAGGTGCCGCCTTTAGTTTTGGTGTACTGGGAAAAGTTGAAAGTGATGTTGTTAGGGGCCTTTTGTGTTTGTTTTGTTGGTAGGTTGTTCTGTCTTCTGAGACAGGGTCTTGACATATTGTCGGCTAGCCTCAGGTTCATCAAGTCGCCGGGTGGGCCTCCCACTCCCACTTAGCCCTAGGCTTACAGGCATGTGGACCACACCTTGGAACTTCTGCTTTACTGCATGGGGTGGGGGGTGTTTTTGTTTGTTTTGGTTTGGTTTTTGAGACAAGGTTTCTCTCTGTAACCGTGGTGTCCTGGACTCTCGCTTCGTAGACCAGGCTGGCCTCAACACACCGAGATTCCCCTGCCTCTGCCGCCCCGAGGACTGGGATTACAGGTGTGTGCCACCCCGCCTGGCTGTTTTACTGTTTTTGTCTTTTTAATTTTTCTGTTGTTTGTTTGTTTTGCTTTGGTACAGATGATCAAAGCCAGAGCCTTGTTCCTGTTAGGGGAGTGCTTCCAGCCTGACCATCAGCCCTGTTGTTTTAGGTTAGTGCTGTAAACCAGCTGCTGTAATGCCAGAACAGATGTGCCTGAGCCTGCCCCTGACACCCAGGACTGTTTCTCCTGTTTGCAGTCAGAGCTCTGCACCTTTGCTCTTTGGTCCAGCCCCAGATGGAAGTGGCCCCGGCACACGCAGAAGCACCGGAAATACAATCCCTCCAACCCTGTCAGCAGGTAGACTCTTGGACCACACTCAGCTGACAACACACCTCATTCCAGTTTCCAGTCAACAAGCCTGTCTTCATTCGCTAAACGCCTTTGAGTCTCTGCTCAGATTCAGACTACAACTGGTAGGGAAGATCAGTTTGTTTTCTTCAAATCGGCCGTGCTTATCACCTGACAGCGTTTAAGCCTGATCTCAGCAGAACCACGGGGTGGGGCCGGGCTCAGCTGCCAAGTGGTTCACAGGAAGCCCTGGGCTCAGTTCCTGAGAGCACAGACTAACCTGGATGCTGCCGACCTCAGTCAGGATCAGAACCTGAAGGTCACTGCTGGCCCAATAGGGAGTTTCAGCCCGGTCTGGATCCCATCTATCTATCATCTGTCTATATTTAGTTATCTAGTTATGAGAGGGTTATTATGCCTGGGCAACAAACTCTTTCACCTGGCCAGCCAGATCAACATTTCTTTTTCATTTGTTGAGACAGATTTTTTTGTAGCTCAAACTCAACAACTCTTAGTCTTCAGGCCCTGAATACTAGGATTTACAGGCATGCAACATTATGCTCATATACATTTTACATGCTAAACATATACATTTTACATACTAAATCCAGATTACTGGGTAAAGGGAGAGACTGAGGATGATTGCTTGAAGCCAGGAGTTCAAGGTCAACTTGAACATCATGGCAATTTTTCTTTAAATAGAAAAACTAGAAACTAGGCCAGTCACAGTGGCGTACACCTTAACTTCCAGCACCCTATGGAGGCAGAGGCAAGAGGATCTCTGTGAGTTCAAAGTCTGCCTGGCCTACATAGCAGTTCCAGGACAGCCAAGGCTATACAGAGAGACCCTCTCATAACTAGATAACTAGATACAGATAGATGATAGATAGATAGACAGATGATAGATGATAGATAGGTAGATGATAGATAAATAGATTATTGATAGCTTATAGATAGATGATACACAGACAGATAGAGAGATAATAGATTTTGTTTGTTTTTGTTTTTTGAGACAGGTTTCTCTGTGTAGCCCTGGCTGTCCTGGACTCGCTTTGCAGAGGTCCGCCTGCCTCTACCTCCCTGAGTGCTGGGATTACCGGTGTGAAGCACTGTGTCTGTTGATGATAGCTGTTTAAGGATGTGGAACTATTACCTACCTTGATTTGATCATTATATATTATGCACATGCATATAAATTCCACGGGTGTCCCACACCTTTGTGCACTTACAGTGACCTTGTAAGTCAAGCCACGGATGGTAGTGTATGTTCGCCATTCCAGCACTTGAGAGTGTGTGACTTTTCCTGAGAAGATGCGAACAAACATCTGTTGTCCCCCCTTTCCCCCAAGAAATGATGTTAGCATTGGCTAGCTTGGTAAAGCGCCGGCACTTATTGAGGTCACTTACAGGGCCTTGGTGACCTAAAGGCCTGTCCCAGAACAGGGCCCACTCAGGAAAGCTGCAGCCCTGGGGCTCCTTTTGCTCAACGTGTGGGCAGCTCTACCAGAGCTTTCTGTGCCTTAGCAACTGTGTCCTGCTTTCTGGGAGGGGCTTGGTGAATCCTCCTGAATCTGCAGGCCTTCCTCCTCTAGGGAAAATGCTTCAGTTTGAAGGAAGCAGCCACACAACGCGGAGGCTGGAGAACCTGAGGCCAGCGGACAACACAGCGAAGGCCTCTCAGAAAATGCTTACAAAAGCCCTTCGCCATAGTGGAGGGTGGAGACAGAAGGCTAAAGAGCTCAAAGTCATCCTTGACTACAAAATGAGGCCAGATGAAGCTACAGGAGTCTCTAGCACAAAACGGCAGCAAAAAATAATAGGGACATGAACAGCCCTTAATCAAGGATCGCTTTCCAACCGGGACACACCGCCCTCTCGACCATTCCCCGCAGTTCCTACTGCCGTCTCTAACCCGCACCACCGGGCGTGAGGCGGCCGAGGCCGACACACGTGTGTTCCGCTGAGCTTCTAGCCGCGTGCTCCAGTGCAGCTGGACCCAGTGTTGCAGATGAGACCACGGAAGCTCCAAGCTCGGAAGCAGGCTGCCTGCTGTGGTCCTGAGGGGTTTGGGGATGGATCCCCAGCCCGCCCGTCGCCTCCCTGTACTTCCCCGCCTTCCGTGTGCTGCTTTTATCTTACTCTCTGTGATCCTGGATTTCTTCCTGTTTGGGGTGGACACCCCATTCCATAATGAAATCATACGATCTGTGTCCACTGAGATGAGCAGCAGCGCCTCGGGCCTCAGCAGTTCACTGATGGACAGTCGCAAACCTCAGCGGATCCACGTCTTCACCCCCTCTGGACCCGCGTTGCCGTTCCTGCTGGGCATTCCAAAGAAGGGATTCGTGAGGAGCTCACACTGGCGGGTCAGTGGGGCTCAGCGTGGGCAGGTGTGACTGCGGAGCCTCAGGACTCCAGCTGCAGAGGCAGAGGCGGGGCTCCTGAGCTCGGGGTCAGGCCTGGAGAAGAGCATATGCCTTGAATTGCAGCAAGGGCTTTGAAACTCAAGGATGAGCACCCTGCTTCTGTCTCTAGAGGACTGGGATCGCCGCTGGGAACCACTGTGACCTGCGAAGAAGCGGCATTAAACGCAGTGCTTTCAGAGTTCGTTACCCCAAACATTGGTAAACCCTGACGCTGTTTTATTTCGTCGTTTGGAGACGCTGAGCTCTATGCCCGTTTTCGTAGTCTTTTCGGATGGTTCTGAACAGTGCTTCAGATGATTCAATCCGGTGTCTTCCTTTCAGGCACCTTGAGCTTCTCCGGGAGCCCAGCCGTGTGACCACTCAGGAATCAGGATGTCAGAAGAGGGCAGCCATTTCCCTGCCTGTGAAGCTGATTGCCAGCAAAACACAGGTCTCTGAGCCCCAGGGTTCACGGAGGTGTAAAAGGCCCAGCTAAAGAAGTCTGACAAAATTGCTGCTTTCCTAGAAAAACAAGTTGAAAAAGGTAAATGGATGTAAGTAGGAAGGCATTAGAAAGGCTGAATGTTGAATGAGGCTTAATTTATGCAGACAGGTGTGGAAGCTGCCTGCTCTCCGCCTTACTCTTCTGTCTTTTGTGTTGTGGTACCAGCAGCAGATCTGGTTCTGCCCCTCTGTCAGTTGCAGCATATACAAAGGCCACTAACAGAGTCACCACAGTGAGAAGGACAGAGCCGTTAATGTGGTAATTATGCCCACGGTATTGCCAAGCACAGGTTATGTTGTAGAAACGACTTATTTACATCGCCGGAGTCGATCTGCTGGGGGTGTTTTACTTTTTGTAGGGTAAAAGTAAATACAAAATAAAATGAGAGCAGCGACCAGAGGCTGCCAGAACTCCAGGTCGGCTGCTGCCTGGGGACTTGCCCTCCTCTGGTACCTGCCCACCCTATCCCAAGTCCCCCTTCCACTTCTCACTGCCATGCCTAAGCCCCAACAGGGCATAGATGCCAAACTACAGGCTACACCTGACAGAAGCCCCGAGAGAAAACCAAAGAACAGAGTATCATCCAACAAAGACCAACCCCGAGACTGGCACCTAGTCACAATCGATCACTCCCAACCCCTGGCCTCGATGCTGGCATACGAACACACTTAACAGCAGCCAGGTCAACGTGCCACCTCCAGGGCCCAGCTATCCTACTGGAGCCAGCCCTGAATACTCCAGTGCAGCTGAAGCAGAGGCAAAAGACCTTAAAAGCAACTTTATGAAGATGAGGCAGGTCCTTAAAGAGAAAATGAATAAACAATTTAAAGAGAGGAAAAAACCAAATTAAAAAATTAAAGGAAATGAATAAATCCCTCAAAGAGAGCCAAGATAAAAACAATTGAAGTAAATGAATAAAATCCTTGAAGACTTAAAAATGGAAATAGAAGGAATAAATAGAACACAAACTGAGGGAATTCTGGAAGTAAAAAATCTAGTTAAGCAAGCAGAAACTACAGAGACACTCTTCACTGACAGAATAGAAGAGATGGAAGACAGAGTCTCAGGCACCGAAGATATGAATGACAAAATAGATACATTGGTCAAAGAAAATGTAAGTCTAACAAATTCCTAACAAGTAGGGCATGGTGGCCCATGCCTGTAATCCCAGCACTCTGGAAAGCAGAGGCAGGTGGATCTCTGTGAGTTGGAGGCCAGCTTGGTCTACAGAGTGAGTCCAGGACAGCCAATGCCACAAAGAGAAACTGTCTCGGAAAAAAAAAAAATTCCTAAGAATAATAGAAATGGAAAGAAGAAGAAGAAGAAGAAGAAGAAGAAGAAGAAGACTCCCAGCTTAAAGGTCCAGAAATATATACCCAAAGGACTCTCCCTACTACCACAGAGACACTTTCTCACTACATTCATAGCAGCTTTATTCATAATAGCCAGAGACTGGAAACAACCTAGATGTCTCTCCACCAAAGAATAATATGGAAACTGTCACAGGTAAGTGTCTAACCCAATTGCCACCCGAGAGGCTCCCTCTGACAGCTGATAGGAACATATACAGAGCTCCATGGCCAAACATTAGGTGGAGAGAGCCCAAATAGGAGATGTCCATTGGCTTCCTCCCCTTGGAGCTTGGGGAACCCTTGGGAAAAGGGGGTGGAAGAATTATAGCAGCCAAAGGGGTCAAGGAAGCCAGGAGAAGACAGCCTATGGAAACAGGGCCCACAGGGGCTCATGGAGACTGCATGGACCCTGTGTGGGGCTGAGCTAGGTCCTCTGTGCTCAGGTTACTGTTGTTGGTTTGGCGTTTTTGTGGGACTCCAAAAAGTAGGAAAGGGGTGTCTCTGACTCTTGCCTGTTCTTGGGACCCTTTTCCTCCTGCTAGGTTGCTTCACCCAGTCTTGAGGGTTTGTGCCTAGTCTTACTGTATCTTGTTATGCTGTGCTTGTTTGATATCCCTGGGAGGCCTGCTCTCTTCTGAAGGGAAATGGAAAAGCAGTGGATCTGGGGAAGGGGAGGTGTGAGGGCAGGGGGACTGGGAGAGGTGGAGATAACAATAGTAATTTAAAAAGAATATTTAAAAACAAACAACAAGAGCAGCCTTGATGAACACAGTGGAAGAAAGCCATCGGTAGCTCTAAGCCTCAGTGAGGATTTGGGAGGCAGGGTCAACAGAGGACCCTAGCAGCAGCATCTTTATCTGCTTCATCTGCTTCAGCAGTCTTGCTGCTGTTTGCTTTTCAGCCTCACTATGTAGCCCTGGCTGACCTGAAACTCACTGTGTAGACCTAGCCAGCCCTGAATTCAGAGATATGCTCACCTCGGCCTCAGCCGCCAGAATGCTGGGGTTAAAGGCCTTGCCAAGACCTTTGGTCTTAAAGCTCAGCTGGCCTCAGCCATGCACAAGCAGCCTTTCAGCTGGGAAATGAAGGCAAACTTTGAAAGGACAGTCAGAGGCCTGGTGAGCCTGCCCAGTGGTGTGCTCGAGACAGCTACAGTATCCGTGTCCATGATGACATCAACCAGAAGGACGTGAATTCTCTCCTTCCCAGTGCCAGGCATTGAGCCTGGGGCCTTGGAGAGCACTGCACTGTGGTGCTATGGGCCCAGTTCAGGAGGACATGGATTTACTCATCTTCAGCAATGACTAAGGGCCCGGTATACCCAGCTGCCTTAGAAAGGAACAGTAATATAAAGTACTAACAGAGGTGTTTTCTAGTCATTGGATGCTTAGTTTATGGGGGAAACATATTAAGTAAATGTATATACAAAATAATACTATGACTACATAACTGTAAACATGTACCAAATATTCTGAAGGAAAGTGATGAGAAAACATAGGAGAGGCCCATTTTCTTTTCTTTTTGTTTTTTTTTAAAGATTTATTTATTTATTATGTATACAATGTTCTGTCTATATGTAGAGCTGTGTGCCAGAAGAGGGCACCAGATCTCATTATAGATGGTTGTGAGCCACCATGTGGGTGCTGGGAATTGAACTCAGGACCGTTGGAAGAGCAGATAGTGCTCTAAACCTCTGAGCCATCTCTCCAGCCCTTTTCTTTTTTTAAAAGATTTATTCATTATTTATACAGTATTCTTATATTTATGGTTGTGAACCTAGCCTTTAATGGTTGAGCCATCTTTCCAGCCCTTATTTATTATTTTTTCATAAATAAATTAATTTATTTAATTATTAAATTAAATAAATTTAATAATTTATTTATTTACTATGTATACAATATCTGCATGTGTGCCTTCATATCAGAAGGATGTGCCAGATCTCATTATAGATGGTTATGAGCCACCATGTAGTTGCTAGGAATTGAACTCAGGACTTCTGGAAGAGCAGCCAGTGCCCTTAGCCTCTGAGCCATCCCTCCAGCCCCTATTTATTCATTATTTATACAGTATTCTGCCTGCACATATACCCACAGGCCAGAAGAGGGCACCAGATCTCACTATAGATGGCTGTGAGCTACTATGTGGTTGCTGGGAATTGAACTCAGGACCTTTGGAAGAACAGAGGTGCTCTTAACCTCTGAGCCATTTCTCCAGCCTGAGACCTATTTTTTTCCCTCCTTTTATTTCATCTGTCTCAAGTATCCCAGGCCAGCCTCAAGCTCCCTGTTTAGCTGAGGATAAAGTCCTAAGCCTCCTGCTTCTATTTCCCCAGTGTATGCGACAGTAGGGATAAAGTGCAGGGCCTCACCCTGCTAGCCAAGAGCTCTGCCACTGATTCATGCATCCCTGTCTTGTCTGTTGAGGTAGTCTTGCAATGGAGCCCATGCTGGCCTCAAACTTATATCAATACCCTGCCTTAGCCCCCCAGTACTGAGTCTATAGGTGTGCGCTGCCCTAACTGGGCACACTTTCATTCTTTAGGAAGCGTTTCCCTTTTTTGTTGTTGTTTTGTTTTTAGTTATACTCTACTGGTGAGAAATTTTCTGTTCCAACATAACAGCTATATTCTGTGTGCAATTGCTCAGGTGTGATTGCAACCACCTTGTAAAATCATCTTCCCTCAAGCATCATTTAATAAGAGCTAATAATAATTAACCTTAAGTATAGGAGTTATATTTAATAAGCATGTTGATGCCCCAGATACACAGATATACCTATTTAATCATCACAAGAATTCTGGGAAGTATGTTTTGTTACCTCTTTTCTAATGTGTGTGGATATATGTATACCTATATATAAATTTTTGTATTGAAAATAGAGTCTTCTCTCATACAATACTTGTTATCTCTTTATAGAAATGGGGAAACTGAGCTGGGAGATATCTGTTCAGGGTTTGTAAGGTCCAGTGTAATGTCAGATTCTGGGCAACACTAACCAGACGTCAAGAAAAGTCCCTGGTGGATCTTTGCACACATAGAGTACCATGGCACCTGACGCTGGTGTTTCTGGGGCAATCATGGATACTTTGACTACCCAACAGCCAGGAACCTCTGAAAAGAGAAGCTGGAAGAAAGACTAGAAGAAGAAATGCAAACATTTGCTAGGCCCCAGGGAGCAGGCGTGAAATCCCAGCTACTTCAGAAGCCAAGTCAGAAGAAGAGAAAGTTCAAATCCAGCCTAGGTGGCTTCATAAAACTTTCTCAAAATAAAAGTAGTCAAACGAGGACTGGGAAATATATCTCAGTGGTAAAAAAGAAAGAGAGGGATTGGGGAAGGAGGGGAGGAAGGAAGGAAAGAAGTGCTTATTTCAGATGGGGTCTCATTATGTTGTCCTTGTTGGCCCAGAATGGCTGGCCTCAAACTTGTGGCAACCCTGAGCCTCCCTTCAGAGTGCTGGGATTATAGTCCTGTGCCTCCATTCAGCTTGGCCAGGTGATTGTGTGAGGAGATCCTGAATTTATCATTTAGGGTTTTCCCCAGGTCAGCCTTGCTTCCTGTAATTCAGCATCTGTGTTAGAAGTTCCAGCAACCCTGGGAAACATTCTGCCTCCCTCCTCAGTCACACTGGAGTCTCGTGTTTGCTGGCAACGGTCACTAGGAGATACTGGTAGCTTCTCCTTTCCCACCACACCATGGAGCTTGTCCTATGTTACTTTCAAACAAGCGTTTGATGTCTGGATGATGTCACGGATGGAAGAGAACCGGACTACTATGTGACTTAGTCTCACCTCAGCCAGGAGACTGAAGGGGAGGTCGAGTGCTGGCACATGCCTGTAATTCCAGTACTTGGGACACTGAGATGGGATTTCTGTGGATTCAGGGCTAGCCTGGCCTATGCAGTGAATCCCAGGCAGAGACGAGGCAGCCCTTTCCCAGGAAATTGTCCATAAACACTAAGTGGACAAAATGTTTGCTTGAGGGCAGTTGAATCAAGCCTAGAATATTTAAAATCCAAAGTTCCTACCCTGGGCTGCTGCGGTTGCTCAAGCAAAGGCCCCTGCTGTCAAGCCTGTTGATCCCATCCCTGGGGTCCACACAGAGGAGGGAACCGACTCCTGCAGCCTGTGCCATGATCTCCATGTGTGCATACATGCATATTAACACAGTTAAGAAAAACTGAAAGGCCAGTGGACAAGACCAGCTTTACGCCATGAACCATAGGAGCTCTGTTGCCTGTCTATCCCAAGCTCCTTTTCTGGGTGATAAAATGCAATGTGTATAAAGATTAGCTGCTGCGACCCAGGGAAGGTGTGCTCTGAAGAGATCGGGCTGCCAGCGTGAAGCCCTCCTTCCTCAGTCTCCTGGCTGAGAGACCTCCAAGAAAGCATGAGAATCCAGAAGGGTTTGTTTGTTTCTTTGTTTTTGTTTTCCTTCTCTTTTCTTTTTCCTTCCTGCTCCCTGCCTTCTTTCCTTCTTTCTGTTTTGTTTTGGAGATGGGTTCCATGTAGCCAAGCATGGCCTGAGCTCCTGTCTCCCATTCTCAGATGAAGGCACACACCCAAGCATGTGACCTTCTGAGGCTGGTAACTCAGGAGCAGGGTGCAGGAAGTGCATTTGGAGACCTGGGAATACGCTGGAGAGGCACACTGCCCCCAGGATTGCAGGAAAGGTGGACTGGCAGCTGTCACCAATCATTCCTGACAGAGATGGGGTGGTTAGTGCCTCTCCCGTCCAGGGTTAACTCCTGGGATGCAGGCAGCACTTTATAGCTGGATCCTTGCTGGTCCTGTTCTTCCTGAGCTCATGTGCTCAGAACCTGTTTATCAAGACCAGTGCTTTTGGCTGGTCTGCAGAAAACAAAGCTATTAACGACAGTTAATGTATTAATTGCGGAAAGTGCTTCTTTAAGTTTCTGTTGGCAACAAGTCACCAGCTTCCTGAGAAAGTAAAGTGCACACATCCAGACTCGCTTCCAACGTGGCCATGTCGAGGTTTAATCCTCCTGCTGCAGGCCTTCATCATTACAGTTGCCAAAGTCCAAGCTGACCATTTACAATCCACGTGGCACTTAGCAAGAAGCCCAAGCTTGAAAAGAGGAATGAACCTCTGGAGAACAGCAGCCCAGTTAAATAAGTCTCTGTCTGAAGCAGAAGGCTTGTAAACCTGTGCTCAGGGTTATAGTAATTCCCACTGACTAAAGCAACTGTGTTCGCTGGCCAGTCGGCCACCACAGTGGGAGCAAGCCTCATGGGGCAGAAAGAAGCCTCCTTGTGTGTCGCTGTCTCCTCCTGCGTGTGTGCCCATGCTCTCTACACCCTCCAGGGGAGTGTCCATTGTGGTGAACTGTGCAGAGCATGGCACTTGGTTCTCAGGGGCTGGGCTTCACTGCTCATCAACATGCTTGTCACTGGCCACCCTCTGTCTGTAGCCAGCTAGATGTCACACAAGCCCAGACAGAGCAAGAATGAAGGTAAACACCTAGGAGCCATTGCTTCTGAGTCTCAGAGCCTTGAGCGAGCTTGCTTGCTTTCTTCGTTTCTTCCTTTTTCTTTTTCTCTGTTTCTGGCAAATCAATAAATTCTATTATTTCTTTAGAGGTTTTGTCTTAAAATTGTCTTTTAGATCTGTTTTATGTGTATGAGTGTTTTGCTTGTATGATGTGTATGTGTGTGTGCCATGTGTGCACGTCATGTGTGTTCCTGGTGTCTGTGGCTTAGAAGGCATGGGATCCTAGGAGTTTCAGATGGTTTTGAACCACTGTGGGAGTGCTAGCGACTGAACATTGGTCCTCTGCAGGAATGAGTTCTCTTCACCGCTGAGCCATCTCCCTAGCCCCACTGTTTGTTTTTATGATGCGTGAGCACACGCCTTGGTGTGGGGGTGCTTCTACACGGAAGGGGTCATGTGTTCTCCCTCACATGGCGGGTTCACCTGTCAGTTTAGTGGGGCTTTTGTACCATGTTCAATCAAACTAAGCGCTGCTGAGAAGGGATTTTGTAGATGTGCTCAGTTGACTTTAAGGACATTATGTGAAAGTATGGGAGAAACATTTCCTCATTCCTAGAGGGAGTAGCTGAGATCTGTGAATCAAATTCACACACACACAAAACAAATTAGTGGAGATGGGGAAGAGCCAGTTCATTCACTATCCAGCAGCACACAAAAGAAGGCAGGCGGAGCTAAGTCACTGACAGGGCTGTTAGGACTTCTGTTCCCATGGCCTGTAATCTTACCAGGTTACAGGGAGTGAAAGACAGGTACTTGGAGGAAAGCAAGTGACTTGGGAAAAGATTGTGTTTTTAGAACAACAGGAAGTAGGAGCTTTTGTGACTGTACAAGTATGAGCGGTCCTACCATCTCCTGTGGGCTATTGCTCCTTCCGGCCGGTTTCTTTCCAGTCCTGAAGAGGAATGTAAGTCAATTCCATTTCCCTCAAGTTGTTTTCAGTCAGATGAATAAGGTTTCAGGGTGGCTTTTTCCTTACATCTGTTGAATCTCAAATATTGATATCAACTCTAGATTTTAGGTGGAGGTCTGTGAAAGGCCTATTTGAAATGGAGAAGGAAAAACCAAACCAAACCCAGACTCAGTTTCTCCTGTCACTGCATAGGTTTCTTCTGATGCCAGATGTGTGGGGCTTCCCAGGACATAAATCGAGCAAGTTGACACTGGCTGTGCAGGCCCTAATTTGTGTTCTTTTTGTGCTGCTGGGACTGAACCCAGGGCATTTTAGGGAAGTGCCCTCCTCCTGAGCGCCAGCCTACTCTGTTTTCTTTGACACAAGGTATCACTGTGCAGCCCTGGCTGATCTCCAATAAGTAAACCAGGCTGGCTCCGAACTCTCTGAACATGATCTTGAATTTCTGCTCTTCATAGTTACTGTGTAGCCCAGGCCGGCCTGGAACTTGTGACAGTTCTGTGTCAGCCACCTGCAGCTGGAATTAGATGGGAGCTATCACGCCCAGCTCCTTAAGTAACAGGGCTGCAGCTGTCTGTCTATAGGTAGGCGCTCACCACTGGTCTACGTCATCAGTTCACCTGTTCTTGTCCAGTTGCTGCTAGTCAGTGTTCTCAGAATGTCTCGCTTTCTGCTCTCAGGCCTTGGGAGAAACGCGTGAAGGCACAGAGGCTGGGATGCACAGCAGTCCTCGCCAGGAGGCCCCACTCCCAGTCCCAGTGCTCAGGCAAAATGAAGCTCTCTGAACCGTGTCCGTATGGTCTTAATGGAAACCTCACCGGGTAGGCATGATGAAACAATGCACAGCAATACTGCAATGGGACTGGACCGAAAGGAGATGCTCACAGTAAGGACTAACAGACACCGGCCAGTGGGAAACTCAGCAAGGCCATCTGCTGGGGTTTCAGCACTCCTCCGACAGTCTGGGCCGGGACCCTCCCCGAAGCAGGTCCTCATGGGTCAAAGGGCCAGATTCAGGGCTGGAGGAAAGAAGGTTCCTAAGACCAGCCCTGGGGGAAAAGGGACAAGTGAAGGAGGCCAGCAGGTCTGAGGCCTGCTGTGTCAGCTGCAGTCTCCTCGTTTGTGTGGTGGCAGTGATTATTTTTGAGACAGGGCCTCACAGTTGCTGCTAGCATGTATCCAAGGCTGACCTTGGGCTCCTGGTCCTTCTGCCTCCACGTCTTTAGTACTGGAGGGCAGACAGTTGGCCCCACACCAGTTTATGCAGAAGTGAGGCTTGAACCCCAGCTTCCCGCTTGTTAGGCAAGTGCTGTGCCCACTGAGCTACGTCTGTCCCCTGGGCCATAAGGCTTACTGTATAGGGTGATTGGGGAAAACTAGCTTTTTACGCAGGCGCACACACTCACAGGTTTTTGTTATAAAGTTACCTGTGGAAAAACAGCGATCTCATCTACAAAGGTTCCTCAGATAACAAAGGGTTTGAATTTGTTTTTTTGTTTTTTGTTTTTTTTTTTCAAGACAGGGTTTCTCTGTGTGGCCTTGGCTGTTTTGGACTCGCTTTGTAGACCAGGCTGGCCTTGAACTCACAAAGATCACGAGTGCACCACGGAACCAGCTAACGAAGGTCTTCACAGTGCAGGTATGGTTAGTTCTGTTCAGCCACATTCCTGTCCAGATCAACTCTGCAAAGAACATCCAGCTCCATCTAGCACTCTTGAGTTTGGGAGAGTTAGGGAGCTGGGCAAGATTATCCTTCCACAGGCATGAACATTTTCAAACAGATGAAAGCTGGGCAAAAGAAGAAAGAAAAAGGCTGTTATGACAAGGCTTGTAGACAGCATGGGCTGAAGGCCTGTTTTCAGTTTTTGTGGTGGCCTCTGTGCGGACATTTCCGGGGTATTTATGTGCACCTCCATGTCATCCTTTGACCACCTCTTTCTGTAACAGTCACCCACTCTGCCCTCACAGAGGGTGTGCACCTATTTGGGCTTATCTTCCAGGAAGAGCAGCTTTGATTCCACATTTGGGTTTCTGAGTTGTTTTTTTTTTTTTTTTTTTCAATTATAAATTTTGGTTAGCAAACAACAACAACAAAAACAAATTTAGGTTAGCTTACAAAATGATGGGTTTCATTATGCTGTTTTTATACATATATGTCATTATCCATTTTTGCCCTTTTGTTCTTCCTCTGCTCTGCCCCAGGCACCCACCCCGATCTAGCTGGTTTCTGTTCTTTTCTTTTTTCTTTTTTCTTTTTTTTTTTTTTTTGAGGCAGGTTTTTCTGTGAAGCCCTGGCTTCCTGGAACTTGCTGTGTAGACCAGGTTGGCCTTGAACTCATAAAGATCTGTCTACCTTTGCCTCCCGAGAGCTGGGATTAAAGGTGCCTGGCCTGGTTCTTTTTCTTCCCCAAGACAATCTACCTTTCTGCTGTCTTATCATGTGTACCCTATTATCTTCTCTTTCCTCACTTAACATCACTTCCTTTGCTCCCATGATCCCCTTTCTAGTTTCATCATACACTTACACACACACACCAATTAAAACGTGTTTTTAAAAAAATTTTATTTTACATGTGTTTGTTTAGCAAGTCAAAACACTTGTCACCAACCCTCATGACTTGAGTTTGATCCCTGGACCCCATATTGACAGCAGGAGAAACTCCTGCTAGTTATCTTCTCACTTCCACATGTAGGCCATGGCGTACTCAAACTCACACACATACAGACACATGATAAAAGTGAGGCAATCTAAGAGAACTCCATTGTGTATCTGCACCACAGTTTCTTTGGACTCATCTGTTGATGAATAGCTGGGCTGGTTTCTTTTTCTGGCTGTTGTGAGTCTATGGAAGTGAGCATGGGTGTGCAGGCATCTCTCAGAGCCCTCTAGGGACGCAGCCAGGACGAGGAGAGTTGGGTCATATGGTAGTTCTTCAGCTTAAAATTGTTCTTAAATTACATTTGTCTGTGTGTGTGTGTGTGTGTGTGAATTTGTGTGTGTGTGCACGTGTGTGTGAGGGGTGGTTAGGGTACATTATAGCATGTCTGTGGAGGTCAGAGGACAACTTGAAGGAGTCAGTTCTCTAATTCCACCATGTGAATCCTAGAGGTCAAGCCCAGATTGTTAAGCTTGGCAGCAAGCAAGCACCTTGGCTGGGCAATGTCACCAGCCCCATTTTCAGCTTTTCGAGGACCTTCCTTATTAATTTCCATAGTGACTATGAGTTTTTTTTTCTAGTTTTTATGTTTGTGGCTGTTTGCCCACATATATATTTCTAGACTGTCAGGTCCAAAACAGGTAAAACACCCCCCTCCCCCACCTCCATGTTGGTTAGGGCTACCGTTGCTGTAATGAAACACCACGACCATAAGTAACCTGGGGAGGAAAGGGATTCTTCATCTTACCATTCCACAGCACTGTTCATCACTGAAGGAAGTCGGGACAGGAACTCAAACGAAGCAGAAATTTGGAGGCAGGAGCTGATGCAGAGGCCATGGACGGTGCTGCTCGCTGGCTTGCTAATGGCTCACTCAGCCTGGCTTCTTATTGACGTCAGGACCACCGGGGTGGCACCGCCCACAACGGGCTGGGCCCTCTCCCATTAATCACTCGCTAAAAAAACCCGCTGCAGCCGTGTCTACAGCCTGCTCTCACCAACGCTTTTCCTCAACTGAGGTTTCCTCTCAGATTACTCTAGCTGTGTCAACACCCCTCCCCCACAAAAGGGCAGACCACCGACTCGTCCAAAATTGAGTCTAGGCCCAGCTCAGCCTGGACCACGTAGGACTTTCAGTGGTTAGGTATTCTGCGGCATTCCTCAGAACTTGCGAAACTGGTTTCCATTTCTCCAAAAGAGTGGACATAGGGCTCTCCACCGATGCGTACCTGTGGCTGCATGTCAAAGCCCATCCGGCCTGCAGCCTCCCTCAGTCCCTACAAAAATTTCAAAGCCCTGGCATCCTGGCCCATCTCACTTCTCCAGGGCTCTTTTCTTCCAGTTATGTTTCCAAGGTTTCCCCCTGCTCCTGCTATTGTCCTTTCTCCGCAGATAGCCCTGGCCCCATGCAGTCTGCTTCTCTTACTCTATCTCTTGATATTCTTAGTCTCTTGCTGCTCCCGCTTTGCTCTGCTGCTGCTGCCCTTCCTCCCTAGCATTGGCCATATTCAGTCTGCTTCTTTTTCTCCGCTCTGGACTTTTGCAGATGCCTTTGGATGTTTCTCTCTTTCCCTCAACCGTATCATGGGGCAGTCATGTCAGTTTCTTTACTGTGTCCCCTCACATACGTGGGCCACTTGTGTACCTGGTGCTCGGGGAAGCCAGAAGAGGGCATCAGTGTTCCTGAGAGCTGGAGTTACAAACGGGTGTGAGGCAGCATGTGGGCACTGGGAACCAAACCCAGGTCCTTTGCAAGAGCTCTGGAGAAGGGACCTTAACTGTGGAGCCACCTCTCCTGCCCTACATTTACATTCCTAATAGACACAGGTCCCTCTTTCTACAAATTCTCACCAGTATACGGGTTTACAATAATGGACAATGGTGACAAATCTTTTTTTTAAGATTATTTATTATGTATATAATGTTGTGTTTGCATGTACACCTGCACACCAAAAGAGGGCACCAGATTTCATTATGGATGGTTGTGAGCCACCATGTGGTTGCTGGGAATTGAACTCATGACCTCTAGAAGAGCAGACAGTGCTCTTAACCTCTGAGCCATCTCTCCATGACAAATCATTTAAGAAATGTTTATTAGACATCTGTAATGGTTGACATTGTCACTTTGACAGAATCCAGAATCATCTGGGGACAAATGTCTGGACACTTCGGAGGGAGTCACCTTTCCTTAGCCTGACACTTCCGTGAGCGCCTCATCAGTGGGAGTCACCTTTCCTTAGCCTGGGATCCAAGGCTGAATGGAAAGAAGAGAAGGTGAGCTGAGCGCCAGCGTTCATTGTTCCCTGCTTCCTGACTGTGGATGCGGGGTGACCAGCGTCTTCATGGTCTCACCGTGACAGGCTCTGGGCCCAGATAAACCCTCCTTAAGGGGCTTTTTATCAGGTTCTTATCACAGCAGTGAGGGGGAGCTGATGCAGCTCCTGCTTTCGCGCTGTAGAAATTCTAAGATGAACCTGGCTGTGCTGAGTACACTGCGTCCAGGGCACCAGAAGCCCTGAGTCTTCAGCTTTAAAGTCACAGCTGCTCTGCTTTCTCTCCAAAGACCAAATCTATGAGTCAGCGCCAACAAGTAATTGAAGTGGAAAGGCGAAATCAATACATCAGCTAAGAGGTACTGACAGAGTGGTAAAAGAATACAAAAGAGCCAGGCAGTAACTCACACCTGTAATCCCAGCACTCAGGGAGGCAGAGGCAGGTGGATCTCTGTGAATTCGAGGCCAGCCTTTCTACAAAGTGAGTCCAGGACAGCCAGTGGGGTCTACAAAGCGAGTCCAGGACAGCCAGGGCTACACAGAGAAACCCTGACTCAAGAAAACTCCAAATAAATAAAATAAAATAAAATGAAATACAAAAGAGAAAAATACTTCCTGCCCTAGAGAGGCAGGCAAAGTCGAATGAATTCACAAGGAGCGAGAAAGTCACTTCCGCACTTTCCCACCATTTAACATGACAGACACTGACGTAGCTCTCCACCGTCGGGTGGGCCACCCTGACTCCATCTTATCACAAAGTCAAGGTAAGTTCATTCCCATTTTCTATAAAACTTGGATTTGGCCTGGTCTTGACCTGTTTTCTGGATTTGACATGCTTCACACCCTATACCCTAACCTACACCCTTACCAGATAAGATGTTCTGCCAAGTTCCTATGTAACCAAAACCTCTTGAAAATCTCCTAGCTTTGCATTTTGGGGGCTAATATAAACCCCACCTTCTTTTGGGTTCTGTGCTATTTCCTTAAACCCTGCTTAAGGGTGATAGCCTTATTTGCAGAACATAAAGCTTGCATAACTTGGTAAGTAATTTGGGTAATGGTCTTTAATCTTGTTTGGTGGCATTAATACTACTAAATGTTGGAGCGATTTTTGCTGTTTTGTTTTTCAAGGGTTTCTCTGTGTAGCCCTGAACTCACTTTGTAGACCAGGCTGGCCTTGAACTCATAGCAATCTGTCTCTGCCTCCCCAAGTGCTGGGATTAAAGACATATGCCACCATGCCCAGTATAGTTTGTGAATAGTCCCTCCTTCTTGGTTTAATAAATAAATAGCAGAACGGATAATAGCCAAGGCAGGAGAGCATAGCTGGTGTAGTGTGTATTTTTTCTCTATTTTATTGGGGTTCTTATACCTCTAACTCCCTTCTAACACAGACAAACTGACAGAATATATAGAAACACATTAGAAGGGCTGAGAAGCCTGAGACATCTAGTGGAGAAATGATTCCACTATCTGGCTCATTAAATGTTTGATAAAGAGACTCATATATTTAAAGACCATTTGATAGCAAGGATAATACATTATAATCAAAGTAACTGGCTTACCCAGACTATATGGGTGACTAACAAAAATAAACCAAAAGCTTCTGAGACCTCATTATAAGTTCAACATGGAACTATAGCCATTATAAATCCTCAGGTATTTGCCTAACATGGTGCAGTTCAATCACTTATCCAAATTTATATATCATCATGAGTTATTTCTTTGCTTCATGATGAAAAGTCAACGTGGGGTGTTTAGGTCGTAGTATTTTAAAGATAGCCCGTAAATGAGTGATTAGCCTTGGGTAGGGCAGATATAAAGTGTTCAAGCAAAAAATGAAGAATGTGCCCGGATGTTCAATAAATAACAGGTGATCATGAAAAAATACTTGTGGGCCTGTCAGTGGTCATTGCATGCCTTTAATTAACACTTGGGACGCAGATGGATCTCTGAGGCCAGCCTGCTCTACAGAGCGAGTTCCACAACAGCCAAGGCTCCACAGAGAATCACTGTCTGGAAAAACCAAAAACCAAACACACAAACAAAAAGATGTCTAAGGAATTCTCCTAAGAATGTTGTTGCTGTCCAATTTCTTCTCCCTTCCTACTTGGAGAGGAGAGGAAGTGGCTTGAGCGTCTAGGTTCTTCTTTTACAGACAGCCTGGCCTAGAACTCAGAGATGCTCCTGAACCCTGCATGCTGGGGTTAAAGGCCTGCATTACCACACCAGGCAGATGTATTTCTTTTACATAATAGAAGTTGTAAAGATATGATACTTATATTAAAAAATATTTTTATTTTATGTACAAGGGTATTTTGCCTGCATCTTTGTTCATGCCTGGTGCCCAGACAGACTATAAAAGAGAGACAGGTCTCCTGGAAGTGGAGTTGCAGACAGATGTTAGTTGCCATGTGGCTACTGGGAATTGAACTTGGGTCTTCCAGAAGAGCAGCAGGTGCTCTTAAATACTGAGTCATCTCTCCAGCACATGATATTTGCAGTTTTTATACTCCAAGACATTTGATAATTCAAAACTAACTTTGGAGTCTCAGTCAAAAGTCATAATAAGTTCTAACATTTCTCCAAGAGAGATGGTTCAAAGTTTACAAGTGCCAAATCTAACAACCTGAATCCAATGCCTAGGGCCGCATGGTCAAAGGAGAGAACTGGGCTTATGCCATGACTTCCACATTCAAACACACACACATGCACACAGAGTTAAACACGAAGAAAGTATACATTTATGCTTGGTGCCACTTGTCACCAAGGGAAGACTGGAAAAAGTGGAAAAAGTTTTGTTTTTGTTTTTTCAAGACAGGTTTTCTCTGTGTTTTTCTGGTTGTCCTAGAACTTATTCTGTAGACCAGGGCAGCCTGCTGGGATAAAGGGAAGTGCCAACACAGCCAGGCTGGAAAGTTTTTTTTTTTTTTAGATTTATTTATTTATTTATTAATTATCTATACAGTGTTCTGTCTGTATGCGAGCTTGCACACCAGAAGAGGGCACTGGACTCACCATAGATGGTTGTGAGCCACCATGTGGTTGCTGGGAATTGAACTCATGACCTCTGGAAGAGCAGACAGTGCTCTTAACCTCTGAGCTATCTCTCCAGCCTTGGAAACAGTTCTTTTTTTTTTTGGAAACAGTTCTTAAGGCTGTAAGATTTTATTACCTAAAGACAAAGATGGCAATCAAGGTTTCATTATAACCCTCAAACTCGTTTTAGGTCAAATGCAAAAACTTAAACCTATAATAAAAAATAATTCCAAGAATATTTTACAAATAGTTATCAAGAATCCATTATGTGACAGGCAGTGTTTTAGGCACTGGAACACAAACATAAGAGACAATCTTTTTGCCTTTAAGGAGTTGTATTTTAGTGAGCGTTGTCAGGTTTATTTTCTCCCCTCCTTTACAGGGATATTGTAGCAGAACTTTTTAAAAAGTTGAGGTTTTTACAAGTAAGTTTGAACTGTGTTCCAGAAATTAGTTATTGAATTAAAGTAGCATTTCATAAGTATTAGTATTTGCTTTCATTTATATAGATGACCCCACAAAAGCAGTGAATCTTTGCCAGCAACGATGAAGCTTTACAGTTGACTTCCACAGTCCCCACCAAGAACCCAGTATCAGGTTCTGGAAAAAGCAACCTTTTCCCTCTCCTCCCCTGACCAGGTGTTATGGCATGCTCTGTAAAAGGGACTTTATTCTCCTATTTAAATTGTTGTCTTGGAGGCGCACTGCCTCGTCTGCTCACCTAGGCCCAGTCCTGGCAGCCTCTAGTCTCCTAGAATGTTTCCAGCCTCTCAAACTCACTCCTGAGTAAGCTCCCCCTTTTTTGCTCTTTCTGAACTCTGGCTGGCTGTTTCAACTCAGCTGTTCTGGCTCAAACTCCTCTCCCAGCTGACTGATTCAATCTGGCTTCTCTCTTGGCCTCTGAATTGCTCTGCTTGGCCTCAAACTGACTCCAGCCATCTTTTCTAATCTCCTGGGTCTTTCTCATTGTCTGGCTCATTTGGTCTTCACCTCTGCACCTGTCTATTAATGTCCTGGTTAAAAACTGCCACTTTTTCTTCCTGCATTGCCCCTTCAGTAGCTTCCTTTCTCTCTCTCTTCTCTTGAGAGTTGGGCGCATCTTATCCTATGAAGTCTTTCTCTGATTCCTCACCTTTTCTGCCACTCAGTTAGACATCACTTTCAAACACGGGTGCTTCCTTCTACAAACTTAACTTTGCCTCCATTGTTTGGGATTAAAGATGTGCACTGTCACACCTGGACCTAAGCTTTTCTTTACCTGAAACTTGCTCAATACCAGGCTGGCCTCGAACTCAGATCTGCTTGCCTCTGTCTCCTGGATTAAAGACATGTCTGTATTCCAGCCAGATCACACAGACCTAGAAGGTCTTTGGATGTGGTCTCTTGCCAGAGCAACCACGTTCTAAATTAAAGTTTCTCTACAGTGCTCAGCTAAAGGAGGATCACAACACATCTTTCATTTCCCACCTTTTCATCTGAAAAGTGACTTCAGGGTCATTCTCCTTTTCCCACACTCTTCACTCTCTGGAACCTCTTTTTGTTTTCTCTTGATTACTTCCTTTCTTTTGATTTTCTTTTAGTAACATTTAGATGTTAGATTATTTTATATTCCACAAGGAATGATGTATATTTTGTGTCCACTGTCTCCCTTTCCAAGCGATTTTTCTAGGCTGAGGAGTTCTTCATGGCTGGAGGATTTGTGTGTTTTTAGAAAGTGGCACCATTCCCCATTCCCACGGTAATTACCATCGTGAAAATCGCAGCGGCTTGAGAACTTCAGTGCACGCGCAGCAAGGTAAAACCCTGTGATAAGGGTTAGGTAGGTCATGTTTAAGGATAAGAGGGCTATGTCAAAATGGGACTTTATTAAACGACTCATTACAACTACGAGAACCAAATCTCTGCTGGGGAATTGAGATTTCATTTTGTGTGTGCGCACGTGGTGTGTGGAGGTGAGTTTGCAGAAGTCCGATCTCGCCTTCAGGGGGGGTCAGGTTTGAAGGCGCCAGCTGAGCAGCGTCACCAGCCAGGCCCTTAGAGATGGAAATGCTCACCTTCAAACAGAATTCAGGAAAGGTGGGGACACGCTCTGTCACTTCAGCTAGAAGTGGGCGTAGGCGCGGGAATGCAGCAGAAGCAGCTTCCAGAACTTTCCGAGCCCACAGCGTCCTAAGGGGTGCGGCTGGCTGGGGAGGACCGCTCACCTCTGCACCTCGGCGCCCCGCCCCGCCCCGCCCCCGCGCCCCGCCTCCGCGCCCCGCCCTCCCCGGGCGTTTGTTTACGCGCTGTTGCGTAGTAGGCAGGCCCCGCCCCCGGCCCCGCGGGCTGCCGCGTTTCCCGCGCCTCGCGGCTTCTCCCCTTAAAAGGACAATAGAGGCCGCGGGAGCGCGCGCCGGACGCCCCGCCCTCTCCCCGCCCAGCCCGCGGCGCGCACGCGTCCGTATGCAAATCAGCTCGATTCAGGAGAATTCGGTCCCGGGAGCCGCGCGTGCGCAGAGGCACAGCGGAATCCGCACCTCCGTCCGCGGTAGCAACTGAACAACTGCAGGAGACTATCTTTCCGGACGCGGCGCCGGCGGAGGAGCGCTTGCAGGGTCGGCCTGCTGCAGTGTGCACCGCGGAGACGCTGCCGCGCGTGGAAGGTGAGGGCGAGCTGGACGCCGGTGCGAGCCTGTCTCTGGGCTTCTGCTTTCTGTGATTTTTTTTCCCCTCTTTCCTCCTCTACCTCCCCCGCCTCCTCCGTCCTTCCCATACACAAACACACAGGAAGTTTTGTCTGGGCGATGGCATCGCGGGCAGCGCCGTCCGCGTGCTGCCCGGACCCCGCGGTCTTTTGTACGGGGGCGCCGGGTGTGCGCTCCTCACTTGGGGAGGGCAGCTGAGGTAAACCGAAAGTCGGGCGTGGGGAGAGTGAGCGCGGCGGCGGCGGGCGAGCGCCGGAGGTGACAATGACTCTCCCCGGCCGCGCGGGTCGCCGCCGGGACGGAGGGCCGGGCCGGGGTCGCGGAGCCCCGCAGGGCCGCGGCCGGGGTGGGCGCCGCGTGCAGCGCCCGCGCGACGCCCCGCACGCGGAGCCACAACAAAGCCGGAGCTTCGGAAACTTAAGTTGCGGGCGCTCGGCGGCGGCGACCCGGGCGGGGGCCGGCGGGGCGCGCGGCCACGCGGCCGGCGGAGCCCGCGGGGACACGCGGCGACCGTGAGCGCGGCCCGCGGCCGCCCGGGCAGCCCGAAGTTGGCGGTCCGCGCGGTCACCTGTGGCGGGCGCGCGGGGCCGGACGCCGCCACTCTTTTTGTGTGCGCTTCACCTGACAGGCCACGTGCTCCGCCCGCGGGCGGCGGCGGCGGGCGGGCGTCCCGCCCCGCGTGGGCGCGCTGCCGGCCGCGGGACAAGGTGCTTGCCCGGCGATGGCGCCCCGCCACTTGGGGAGCGCGGCGAAAGTGGCCGGGGCGCGGCGTGCGCGCGGCGGCGGCCCCGCGCGGCGCCGCCCCGGGGACTCCGCAAAAGTTTGGGCCGGCGGGAGCTCGCGTGGGCGCCCGCGCGGGGCCGCCCCGACGTCGCCGGGGCCTCCGGACAACAAAGGGCCGCGTGTGCCCGGGCGGCCGGGCGGGCGGGGCGCGGTCCCGGTTCGTCCCCGGCCCCCGGAAACTTGCGCGGCGGCGGCGCGGGGCCGCGGGGCCGGCGCGGCGGGCGCACGCGTGGCGGCCGCGGCCGGGAGGTCCGCGCATCCGCCTTTGAAGTGGAACTGTTGCCATGTTTGAATTACGTCAGGCCGGGCGTGCGGAGCGGCCCGGAGCGGAGGCGCGGCCTCGGGCGGCGCCGGCGGGGCGCGGGCCGTTGTTCCGGCGCAGGTGAGGGCGCGCGGGGCACCCGGCGGCGCGCGGGCGGAGCGGCTGCCGCACGCGGCGGCTTCGGGGCCGGGGGAGCGGGGGTGCGTGCCGCCTTTGTGTGTTTACACGTGGGGCGCTCGGCGAGGCGCGGGCGGCGGGGCGGCTCTGGCAGGCGGTGCTGCGCGCCCCGGCAACGAGCTCCCCCGCCGCCCCTCGTTGTCTCCTCACCTTTCCTCGCTGCAGGTGGAGAAAGACGGCGGGGCCCGACGCGCGCCGGGCCCTCCATGTTAGCAGTGCGCTCCAAGTAGGCGCTTCGCCCTCCCGATGTCCTGGAGAAGGCGCGGGCGACTTTTGCCTTCGCTTAGGAAGAGAGGGACGGGAAACTTGTTTGAGCGGTGTGCTGAAAGCACCTGCGTTTGCACCGAAGTTTGGCAGACTTAATTTGTGCTGAACTGTGCCGCAAAGCTGAGCGCGAAAGTCAGGGATTCTTTTCTGTAAGGCGGTCAGATGATTTGGAGGATGTTTCGTGTTTTCACTCTAAGGTACGCAGCGCTCAGATAAATTTCAGAGATGACCTTGAGAATGCCTGCGTTTGGGGAGTAGTGCCAGTCAAGAGATAAAGGATGCTGGGAGAAGCTTCTAGAGTATGACACTGTTAGGGAGCCCTTGCTGGCTTCACAGTTCTGGGAACTGGGCTTGACCTTCGAGCTACTCCTCTTAGACTTTTTTCAAGCTAACTTTTTTGGTATGTGGCTCCAGGCATAGCTCAAAAATTAGGCTGGTTTGACACATGGATGCCTCTTTGGTATTTGGGGTTTGCTTGTAGTCTAGACACCCAGCCAGTTGCTTCTCTCCCGATTTCTCCCGTGTTTCGTTAGAATCTAGGTGTGGTCTTGGCTGGGAAATAATATCCTAGATGCTTTGCCCTCTTGCACCATACAAATTGAAATCCGTTTTTTCCTGTTTATTGTTTGGTTACTAGAGAACATTCCTTTCGAGTTTTGGTTGACCAAGTTAGAAATACTGAAAGGGAAGCTGTCTTGGTGGTGGTTTCTTTTGAAGTGAATAGAGAGTCGGTGAAGAAAATGAAAAACCCCTGCATGTTATAACCTTGGTTTTCCTTTAGGTGACTCCAGGGACACGTGAAAAGGTACTTTGCAAACTTTTTTTTTTTAAGTATTAGACTATTTACTGCAAGACTTGAGCATTCTAAGGTCTACACATACCAAGTAGAACTATATGATTCTGTTCTTAGAATCAAATGATGTTTGGAGAGACCTTAATGAGTTAAGAGAAAAAGGAAGGCAAGGTCTTCACTGCTTTCTTGTGCTATTTTTGTGATGGTTGGAGATTTTAAAGAGAGTGTGTGTGTATCTTTGTACATGAGGCCAGAGAACTACTTGAGAGTTGGATCTCTCCATCATGTGAGTCTAGGGATCAATTCAGGTAGGTGGTCAGGCTTTGTTGGCTGAGTCATCTTGCCAGCCCCAAACTTGCTTTGCTTGTTTTGAACCCCAGGGTATAGCACTTGTTAGATAAGTGTACCAATATGCTACCTCCACAGCTATAAGATAACACCCCCACCCCCTCCACACACACACAGGGCTTTCTCTGTGTTGTCCTGACTCTTCTAGAACTTAATCTTTTATAGACCAGACTGGCCTTGAACTCTTGCCTCTGTCTTCGAGTGCTGTTACCACCACCAGCTGGCTAAAATAAACTTTTAAATGGAAAAATCTTATTTTTTTAAAGATTTTTTTTTAATATTTTTATGTGCATTGGCATTTTGCCTGCGTGTATGTATGGGTGAGGGTGTCAGATTCCCTGGAACTGGAGTACAGACATTTGTGGGCTGCCATGTGGGTGCTGGGATTTGAACTTGGGTCCTGTGATGGTACCACTCGAGGCTGAGCCATCTCTCCAACCTCAATGGGAAGGTCTTAAGCGAAATTCCTATGGCTGAGGACAGTCAGTTTTCCATACCGAACCCAAAACAGTTGCCTTAGAAATATGTCACATGGGCTGTAGCGAGCTTTGCTTGCTGCTCTTCCTACAGACCTGAATGATACAGGATCCCAGGACAGAGCCACCTGAAACTCAAGCTTCAGGGCATCCAGAGCCCTCTCCTGGCCTTTTTGGGCACCTTCAAACTTGCACCAAAGTTGATACACTTGCACATAATTACAAATAAAATCTTTTTAGGGTTTGAGCCATCTCCCCAGCGCTCCAAAACAATTATTTCTAAACATCCTTTTTTTTCCCCTCTGGAGATGGTAAGACTGATTAACTGGTCTGAAGCACAGTGTAATGTTCAGAATGCCTAGGATGGGGCCCTTAATTCCAGCACTTAGGCAGAGGCAACGGTCTGGCCAGGGCTCCACAGAGAGGCCCTATCTCAGACAAAAGAAGAAGAGAGTGCCTAGGATGGGAAGCTGCAATAACATTTACTGCAACCCTCCTGCACAGGGTTGAAAACTGAAATGTGGGCGGAAAGTGGCCACTGGAGCAGTCCTCAGGGCTGGGAAGTAGACCTCTTACAGAACGCTGCACTAAAGCTTGGCTCAGTTACCTTGCCCAGAGAAACAGTAAATGCTGAATGGAAAGAGTGGGTGTTTCACCCCTTCCCCCACCATCAGAAACCAGTTCTGGGAAGACGAAGCCCTCAACTTCTGTTTGTTGTTCCCGATCTGATTCAGCCATTTTACACCAAAAAGTCCGGTGAAGACCTAGTTAGGAAATGCCACTACTTTGTTCCTGGTTGCTCTGCAGCGCTGCCCTGAGTGCCCACACTTTTAAGTTTCTGCAGATTTAAGGAGGGAATTCTTGGTTGTCTTTCCAGTTCTCAATTTTCTTTTCTTTTAAATTGTTTCTGCAACGAAGAATTCTAGTATTGTAGGAATAATCTAAAGATCTAGTCCAAAAAAGAAAGGCATTTGTTTCCAAGGTGAGAAAGCTTTCTTTTGCCACCAGAAACACAAAGGTCATAGGTAGTTGCTATTACAGATATATTTTGTTCTAGTACAAAAGTTGAAACCTGAGCTAAAATAATTCCTTTCTGGTTGTGTATTTTGTTTCCATCTGTTATAAGTTGATTGGGTTTGACATTTTTATTTGGTTAATGTTAATGATTGCTAGATAGAAATAGTTCTAATTGTGAGGCTCATTTCTTTTAATTGCTCCCTCTTGAAATAAGAATGAAATATTTTTCTACTGTTTATTATGAAAATTGTTATTAGTAATTTTTTTGGCTTTCATTTTCTGGAAATCTTTTTATTACACTACAGAAGCCCATAGATTAAATATTAAGGAAAAACTACCTTTGAAAACTTACTTTTCTTTTCACTTATTTCATATGTGTAAATGTTTTACCTGCATATATGAATGTGCACCAGGTGTATCTGCAGGGGCCAGAAGATGATGTCTGCTAGAACCGGACTTAATAGATGGTTGTGAGCTGACATGTGGTTGCTAGGAATTGAACCTGGGTCCTCTGGAAGAGCAACAAATGCTTTAAACTGCCAGGTCTGCAGTTGTCACATATGTATATATATGTATATATTTAATTATTATATTCTTTCTCCAGTGCCTGCCCTTTACGTTCATTTTTGCTATCCTGCTTTGTTGGTAGTAAGCAGATGTCCATTTCTCTGTGTAGAATTGGTACCTGGCTGCAATGACTTCTGGTCCTGCCAGGGTTAACTTATTGTTGTTATTTTTTGTTTGTCTCTGCATAGTTCTGGCTGTTCTGGAACTTGCTCTGTAGACCAGGCTGGACTCAAACTCAGATCAACCTGCCTCTGCATCCTGGGTGCTGGGATTAATGGCGAGTGCCACCGCAACCAGCCAAGGGTTACCTCAATAAAGATGGGAGTGAAATCTTGTTTTTTAGTAACTGAACATTGTGGCCCAGGCCTGTAATCCAGCACCTGGAGAGGTACAGGCAGGAGAAACAGGAGTTTGAGTTTCAGTTTTGTGGTGAGTTCAGGGCCTCCTGGCTGTGTGCCTCTCTCAGAAGAATAAAACTAAGTTGATTGGGGAAGGCAGACAGAGGCAAATCTTGAGTTAAAGGCCAGCTTGATCTATATAGTTCCAGAATGGGCAGGGCTACACAGAGAAACCCTATTTCAAGACAAAACAAAATAAACAAAACCAATAAGATTGCAATGATGAGGGCCGGGAGAGGAGGCTCAGAGTTAGATGCACTTGTGATTTCAGAGGCTCCGTGTTTGGATCTCATAGCATGTGTCACAGCTGCCTGGAAGCAACGTCAGCCCCACAGAGATGCTCTCTTCTGATTCCACTGGTACCCACAGACATGAGTGCACACAATGTGTAGAGACTTAACACGCTGTAAAAGAATAAAGACTTGGAAACGTTTGTGAATAAGCTTCTCTGGATGAGGGGTAGAAAGGAGGCCATCTCCCACAGAAATACCAGCCTGAGTACGAGAGTGGCTAGTTTATCAGATCTCATTTGGCCCTCCTGCAATACCAGTATTACAAGGTGGGAGCAGCTGGTAGGCAGGGCTAGATCTGAAAAGCTTTGAATTCCTTGCCCTGGAGTTGAGAGCTTAGCCTGCAGCCGGGGTTGGTGCCTGGAAGGATGATTAATACTTGAGCTGTAGATGATAACCAAGAAGGAAAGCAAGCAGCAGATCATCAAAGGACCTTTATGAGAGGTGATGGAGGGCTGTGCAGAGTGTGAGAAGGGAGAAGTCAGTTAATTTTTTTCAGATTTTTTTCCCCCTGTAGCTGTGGATCATAACTAAAGACGCTAGACACTGAAGAAGATATTTGGAGGGACAATATTACCATCAGCTTGGAGCATTTAAAGATTAGAATGCTTTGGTAGTCACTTGGCAGTATTGCTCTCCAGAGCAAAAGGAAGAGATCAGGTCGGGGCATGGATGTTGGGAGTATTCCCTCAGAGTTCCCCAGTGGTGGAAGAGAGAGAGCTGGCATTAGAATAAAATGTCAGTTGAGGTAGGAGTGTAGCTTAGTGTATGCAGGCCTGGCTCTATCCTTACTACCATGAAAACAGCTGTCAGGTACTGGCCCTGGTGTTGGTGGGTGATGTTGATAATTCTGGGAATGGAAAAGTTTGTTTCAGTAATGTGTAGATCTTACCAAATTCAAGTGTGCCTTGGTATTTTCATACACTTGTTTTGCAGTGTCTTTGGCAAAGAAGTGTGATTTCACCTTACTACTGGAGGGCTAGTAAAATAGGAAGCAAGTTTTTGGTTTTTGTTCGAGACAGTGTTTCTCTGTGTACCCTGGCCGTCCTGGAACCCGCTCTGTTTACCTGGATGGCCTTGAACTCAGATTGGCCTGCTTCTGCCTCCCGAGTGCTGGGAGTAAAGGCCTGTGCTACCAACCATGCTTGACTAGAAGCAAATTATGTGTAAGTGTTTGCATTTGGGTATGTGCACATGGATGCAAGGACCTGTGGAAGCCTTCCAATGGAAGAACAGCACTGAGCCTGCTCTCCAGCTTCCCTACAAGCAATTTCTTAACTTAATGTTTAGAAGCACTGTAGAGGAATTTTAATTTAGAACATGGCTGCTTTGGCAAGAAATCACATCCAAAGACCTAGGTCTGTGTGATCTGGCTGGAATACAGACATGTCTTTAATCCAGGAGACAGAGGCAAGCAGATCTGAGTTCAAGGCCAGCCTGGTGTAGAGAAAATTTCAGGTAAAGAAATGTTTAGGTCCAGGTGTGGTGGTGCATACCTTTAATCCCTAATGATGGAGGCAAAGTTTGTAGAAGGTGATGTTTGAAAGTGATGTCTAATTGAGTGTCAGAAACAATGACAAATCAGAGAAAGACTTGACAGAATAGGATACGCCCAACTCTCGAGAGAGAAAAGGGAAGCTACTTAAAGAGCTACGCAGAGAGAGGAGGCAGTTTTCACAGAAGTTGAATGTGAGAACAAGCCAGACACAGGTGAAGACAGACGATCCAGAGAATGAGAAGGAGGCCGAAGGTTAGAAGAGAATGATGGAGTTAGTTTGAGGCTAAGCAGAGCAATTCAGAGGCTGAAAGAAGAGCCAGATAGAAGTTTGAACCAGATCAGCTGAGTTGAACCAGCCATCTCAGCACAAGAAAAGGTAAGTTTATCAAGAAGTCTCAGGGGCTGAAAACGTTCTAGGCCCAGGTTAGATTGTACGGAGGCTAGAAGCTTCCAGGATTAGACCTAGGTTAGGAGGTGGAGGCAGTAAGACAACAGTTAGATCAAGGGGGATTAAAGTTTCTTTTACAAAGCAGTAGATACCTTTTCACCACTGGTAACTACCTCTTCAAAACAGACAGACCTCAGCCCTTCCCACATCACTGTTAATGTGGAATTGGGTAGGCCAGTGATTTTCCCTTTGTTATACAGCTGGGCAGACCTACATATATATAATCTAAACTTCAGAGGCCTGGGTTTATGAGTTAAATTTTTTTAAGATTTTATTTATTTTATGTATGAGTGTTCTATCTGAAGAGAGCGTCAGATTGCAGTATAGATGGTTGTGAGCCACTGTGTGGTTGCTGTAAATTGAACTCAGGACCTCTGGAGGAGCAGGCAGTGCTCTTATCTGCTGAGCCATTTTTCCAGCCTGTGATTTAATTTTTAACCTGTAGTATCTTAGTAGAACACTTGTTTTTGAGTTTGGACCCCTTTCCTACAAGGTGAGATTTAGACTGCCAAATGCGGCAACTACAGTTAAATGCCTCCGCACATACTTTCTCAGAAATACGGTGTATGTGTTTGGAGCTCTACATCCTCTACTCAGCTTCCAGCAAATGAAAGTTCATCTCTTTTTAAGTGTTGGAAGCTCTAATACAGGGGAGTATGCAAGTGTTTAGAGCAAGGGGAGGAGACAGTTCTGCCCTGTTGCTCTCCAGCCAAGTGGGAGAAACAGACGAATCTTCTGTTGCCCCCTTGTGAAGTGCTGCTGCAGTTATACTCTGTTCCTTGGGTCCTGTGAGCATGTGAAAAAGCTACAGTTGATTGGAATACTGGCGTTACCAGTTGCAGCTAATGAGGGATCCCTGTATCATGTCACCAGTGGCTTTTCATGGTCACTTTTCCTTTCTGTCTTACCTTGGCTTTAGATTTTTCTTCGTTCTTTTGCTTTGTGGGCCGCTGCTTTGCAAAGGAATCCTCATTCTGCTGAGTGCTGTAGTGTCTGCAGTGGGGTGGATGGCCAATGGGTAGGTGTTTCGCTTTAAAGGAATTCATTCAGGCTCTGCATTTTCAGGTTCTTGAGGTGAGTGAAGGTGTTGTGATAACTGGGTGGTGGTGTGGAGCCTTGGGTAGCTGTGGAAGAGAAAGGGAGAATCTCTAGAAGACACCACTGTTTGCCATGAGGTTTATTATGGACGAATAAACTTAAATTTAGGACAGGGTTCCTCTGTGTAGCCTTGGCTGTCCTGGACTAACTTTGTAGACCATGCTGTCCTCAAACTCAGATCTGCCTGCCTCTGCTTCCTGGAGTGCTGGGCTTACAGGCATGCGCCACCATGCCTAGCTTCTTATTTATGAGGTTTTAAAATTGAAAGTGTATTACCATGTGCAGCAGGCTCCAGCATAACACTTTGTTGTAGCTATAGGCAGGAATCCAGATATTTAAGCCGACTGGAAGCAGGTCACTATGTCATGTGGCCATCTTTTTACTGCATTTCTTAATTCTGCCTGTGCTGGAAGCAGGAGGGCACCTACCCCAGGCTCTAGCTCTTCTCTCTCTTTCTGCTTGGAGCCTTGGGCTGTTTTCAGGGGCTTCTTTTTGCCTCCTTTGTGACTGGACATGCTGCCTGCTCCCTTTCCCTACACCCTGATCCTTTGTTGTTGTTGTTGTTGTTTTTTTTTTTGAGACACCAATAAAGGTGAGCATTAAAAAAAATGCCTTTTGTTTTTATTATGTTTCCTGAGTGTTATGCCTGCATGTGTGTCTGTGTGCCACTTGTTTTTCTTGTACCCAGAGAGGCCAAGAGGGCATTAGATCCCCTAGAGCTGCAGTTACAGATGGTCGTGAGCCGCCGTGTAGATGCTCAGAATTGAACCTGTGTCGTCTAGCAACAAGTGCACTTGACTGCTGAGCTTTTTTTTTCTCCAGCCTCTTTTCTCCTTCTTTTGTTTGTTTTGATTCCCTGAAGCCCTGGCTGTTCTAGACCAGGCTGGCCTCGAACTCACAGAGACTGCCCCTGGAGTGTTACTGCCCCTGGAGTGTTGGGATAAAAGACTCCCGTCACTACTGCACAGCGTCTAGCCTTTTTTCTTACTTTGCATAGGATCGCATGTAGTCCAGGCGAGCTTGGAGCTCCCTGTGTGCATGCGGCAGCAGTGACCCTGCCTCAGCATTCTAATGCTGGAGTGTAGGCATGGTCCATACGCTTAGTCAGAAGGTTATGTGTGGGCTGGGGCTGTGCTGTGCACATGGTTGTGTAGTGGAGGTCAGAAGAGCTTTGGGCCCCTTGGAGCAGAGGTTTCAGGAGGTTATGAGCCCCCTCTGTGGCTGCTGGGAACAAAAGTGGTAGTCTTGGCCATCACTCCAGCTCAGCCCTCAGGCTTTCACATGGGAGGTTAACTCACCTTTCTGTTCTAACTGTACTTATGATTTTATTTATTGAACATAGTGTTTATAGCTACTCATCTGTAATTTTACCAGCTATTCACTTTGCAGCAGAATAGCCATACTTTGACATCAGTGTTAACAGGCTATTTATACAAGGAAGTTGTAGGATGGGGTGTGTATGTTGAATGGATACGTTATTACATATTAACTGTTTATTGTGGATGATAAATTGAGAAATCATAGCCTGTGGTTTCTGGTTTGCTTGCATTTATGACTTTGAGATGCAATTTCCATGTCATAAAATTTAGTCTTGCTATGCATGCAGTTCTGAGGTTTTAGAGACTGTCCCTCATCACCATCTATAACTTTAGAAAATTACAATTTTTATCAGTATTTTAATTCCTTTTGGATTTCTTACTTTGTTTCTAAGTTGTGCTTTTCTCCTGTCCCTCAGACATGGATGAGATTGTGTGGGGTTTGCCCTTCACGGGACTGACCCTCAGTCGTGAAGCAGGCGATTGCCTCTGGTGAAAAATGGTGTGGAGAGAGAGTACTTGCCAGTACAGATAAGATGCAAAGCTGACCAAGTTATTGGAACAAGTGAGACCATTCCACAGGCACCACTACTCAGAAGTAAAGAAAGCCACCAGATTATTTGAAATACCAGAAGACTCCAAATTACAACCAAGCCATGCCAGACCCAGTTACCCCCTCAGATCTAACCTCATTTAGAGGCTGAGCTGTGTCTAGCTTTGCTAGATGTTTTAAAATTCTTTTAAAGGTTTATTATTTATACAGTACTGTGTGCATGTAGACCTGCACACCAGAAGAGGGCACCAGATCTCACTATAGATAGTTGTCGGCCACCATGTGGCTGTTGGGAATTGAACTCAGGACCTTTGAAAGAGCAGACAGTGCTTTTAACAGCTGAGCCATCTCTCCAGCCCCCCATTTATGTTCAATATTTTGAACGTAAATGATTCCTTAGATTTTATGAAAATGTTTAGAGTTAATTTCAGGTCTCTCAAACCTCAGTGCTTGAATACAAACCACTATTGACCTGGGCTCCTGTGGAACAGGTCGCAGTGAACACCCCCATACATTTGCTGCAGATTCCCAGGTGCCTCTTCAAGGTGGGTAAGAGCTCAGGAAAAGCTTTTGAAGGGTTAAGTATCATCCAGTAAGACAGCTTGGTTGCTTCATTTCTCACAGCACTGTCTAGAAGAGGATGGATCCGTTTCTGCTCTCACCAACCCTTGTTCAGGGAAAGGCCACAGGAATGTGGTGGACTGTTACAGGCCCTGTTAAGAGTCTTGACAGGGCTGGTGGGTTACTTTTGTGTCTGTCCTCACCAAGAAAGTTAACTGATTGACAATGACTGTTTAAAACAAACGCCTAGCTGGTGAGCAGGGGCCATAGCATTTCTTCACAGCTTGTCAGTGTGGTAAATGGACCAAGCTGGCTTCTTCGCATATCCAGTCTTGAAGGCTAGCCTCACAGCATAGAGACAGTCTGAGTGCCCTGTAGATTTGGCGTGATGCTGGGGGAGGAAGGGGACTGTGGGTAGGGTTTGGAGCCTTGCTGTGTGTACTTCCTTTGTCCTTGCTCAGGAGGAGGCTGGAGTTTCCCAGCGCTATTGATGATTGTAAGAGGAACTGCGGACTTTTGACCTTGATAGCAAGGGTGGTTAGAGAAGAAACGAAACAAATATACACATTCAAGAACCACATTGTCTAGGTTGAGTCTGTCACTTGATACTGTTTTGGCTAAAGTGCTGTGAATATTTGCTTGGGAGGACATTTTCTTTAAGTTTTCCTGTGAGTTCAGTTTTTTAAGTCTCATTGCAAGTCTCATTTCTTAGCTTTTAAAAAATTATGTAGAGTATTCTCATTTTTGTTTTACTCTAATGATCTGGCTACTGTGTTTTTCTGTAAGTCAGTATTTTCAAACTTACTTCAGTCTCACAGTGACGATGATGCTGCTTCCGAGCCCCTTGGGTTGTACCTTACTGGCCTACTGAATAGCTCTGTGCTGTCCCTGACATGAAACCTTGTTGCCTCTATTTATCTATAAAGTAACATAAGGATGGTTGTAAATTCAGCACTGTCTGTACAAAGGGAACTGGATGTTTTCTTGCTTGGTCTGATGCTAATGTGATGATTGGTAGTTGGGTACACACATCCTCTGCCTGGTTGGTCCATTGGGGTTTACATTCCTGGTTTATTGTTCCTCCACCTACCCTTCTCTAATGGGCTTGCTTGCCCCAGACCAAGCTGGCCTTGAACTCATGGCAGTCCTTGTTCCTCAGATTCCCTAGTGCTGGGGTTATAGGCGTACACACCACACTGATCTGGTGAACTTGGCCCTATGTGGCTCCCTGTGGCCAAGTGTAAAGGCAGTTTTTGTTTTCCTTAGTGTTAGGAATTTGACTCGAGTGCATGGACATTGTTTCTTAGCCTAAGCTTGAATTTCTGTGACTTTCATATCCCCCTTTCAGCTAAATGTGGCTGTATAGAACTTCCTGTTTATCAAAGAGAGCACCCCTCTGTGGAGCCACAGTGAAGAGGTCGATGCTTGTGGGCCATCTAAGTGTTCATAGTGAATGCCCACACTTGCCCAGCGGGGAATTGCGTTAATGCAGAGGCACGAAATACCAAGATTTGTCTGTTTTTGGTTTTTTGATACAGGATTTCTCTGTAAAAGTCCAGGCTGTTCTGGAACTCTCTTTGTAGACCAGGCTGGCCTCAAACTCATAGAAATTGGCATGTGACACCGTGACAGGCTCAATACCAAGATGGCTATAATAACTAAAGATATAGGCACTTTCGTAATGGCATGCGGGTGTGTAAGAAGACACAGTAAAGAAACTGCCAACATGACCACTCATGGTATGGTTAGAAGCATCTGGAAGAGTCCAGATCAGAGAGAGAAAGAAGTAGACTGAACATGGCCAGGGAGACTAACCATTGTTGGAGACTAGGGAGAGCATGGAACAGTGAGAATGGCTGGGTTATGAGGAGGGTAGGGGCTGGGGGGGAGCAGGGCTTGAGCCGGAGGGAGCTTAGGGTAAAGGATAAAAGGGCCTAGTGTGGAGTTTGAAAGGTTGAGCAGGAGCGGGTGACAATGGGGCCCTGGAGCCCAGCATGGGCTGTACTAGGTTGATAGGTGCAGGGTACCATATGTCTCTTGAGGATGTGATACAGTTAGCTGATAATGCTGTCCCGCTTCTAGAATATTTGCAGGAAGAAGCCAGTGGGGCTGTGGATGTCTCTTAATGGGCCATGCTTTTCTGTGTTCTGTATGGCCCTGTACCACATGGAGTCGTGGTGGAGCTCTAGCTTGTTAGATGTGGTTATAAAATTCTCTGTACCGGGTAGGGTGGAGCAGAAGAGAGTCCTTGTGTGGCTTCTTATTCTTACCCTCCGTCCCCTTGTCTTTACAGCTATTGCCCAGAGGAGAAGATGTTTGGTTTTCACAAACCGAAGATGTACCGGAGCATCGAGGGCTGCTGTATCTGCAGGGCCAAGTCCTCCAGCTCCCGGTTCACAGACAGCAAGCGCTACGAAAAGGACTTCCAGAGCTGCTTCGGGTAAGATGAGTTATGTTCCATTCTCAGGGGAAAAAATAGTAAAGATGAGTGGAATACTTCCGATGCAAAGCAATGTGCTAATTATGTATGTATACATACTTTTATTATGAATTTGACAAATACATATAATAAAAAAATAATACAAATATATATATACACACACTATATATTTTTTGTTGTTGTTGTTTTTTGAAACAGGGTTTCTCTGTGTAGCTTTAACTGCCCTGGAGCTCACTCTGTAGACTTGGCTGGCCTTGAACTGACCTATCCACCTGACTCTGCTGCCTCCCAAGTGCTGGGATTAAAGGCGTGTTCTGCCACTGCCCAGCTGACTAATAATTAAAATCACTAGTTTTCTAGTTGTGAAGCCCATTAGGTTTCACTTGGGCAAACCTTTTTTGTTCTTACTTAAGTAGGATGTTTAAGTGGATTTTAAAAATGTATCCTTATTCTCTGACCACGGAGTTAATTTTAACTAGCTGAGGAGGACTATAGCAATATACCTAATATTCTGCCCTGAAAATAGCAGGTATGCTAACTTTCCAACAGCTAGATACCTGGATAAAATAAAATACTTGAATGCTGAGCCATTTCCCACGGCAGAGGATAGTATACCTGAGAGGGAATGTGCACCCATGCATTGGCATAAAAGAGACATTGATTTTGGTTGATTGCATATGCACTTTTATTCTTTTGGTTTTGATTTGATTTTGTTTGTTTGCTTGCTTGCTTTTCAGTATAGCCCTGGCTGCCTGGAACTTGCTCTGTAGACCAGGCTGGTCTCCAACTCAGATCTGCTACCTCTGCCTCCTGAGTGCTGGGATTAAAGGCGTGCACCACCACACTTGTTTCCTTAGGAGCTAATGTTTTGATTGAAAATTTCATATCTATGTACTCTTGATCAAATCTGTCCTTATGAATCCAGTGAGGGGCCCGGGAATTCTGGTGTATGCCTTTAATCACAGCGTTCTGGTGGAGGAGACAGGCAGATTCTGGGAGGCCACAGCAGTCCAGCACAGCCCAAGGTGTGGATTGAGGAAATAAATGAAATGCATAGGTTTTAAAATTCCGGTAAACAATGGAATAGATCATGTTCAGAGAGTCAAACTGCATTTATGAGCCATAAATGGCTGTATTTTCCTCCAAGAGAAGTGTCCACACGAGTTCTCGGGAGAGAAAAGCATGATAACATTTTGTTTTCCTGTCAGGTTGCATGAGACTCGCTCAGGAGACATCTGCAATGCCTGTGTGCTGCTTGTGAAAAGATGGAAGAAGTTGCCAGCAGGATCAAAAAAAAACTGGAACCATGTTAGTTCTTTTTCTATATTAAAATAACAGTAACCTCACCACTCCAACCTAGGAAATTCTAGGCATAGCATAAATTCATAGCATAAATTCATTAGCATAGAAAAGGCTAAAAGAATAAAGAACAATATTTGTATAGCATTTCCTGGACTAGTAATTCCCAGAGTTAGACGAGGGTCCCTTGTCACACCTTTAAGAATGGTCTGTGCTTTGAACTCTTGGGCACATGGATTTAATGTTTTTTGTGTGTTGTGTTTACTGCTTACTAGTTGTAGACTTCTGGAGGGTTACAGAGCTTTTCACTGTCCTTAGAGCTACTTTGGGGTCTGAATAAGATGCCGCATCTAAAACAAAAAGCTAGATATATTCGGGTCTGTGTTTATGCTGAGATTAGGTCAGCAGTGTGGATGTGAATTTACCTGTCACTAGAATTTTCATAATATATATTTTTAGATCTACTTGTATTTTTAAGAATTATGTTTTTCTGTGTTCCACCTGTATGAGTTACCGGAAGGGAATGTTAGAGCTCTTGTGAACTGCCTGGCGTGATTGCTAGGTATGGTGCTGGAGCCTACTGGAAAAGCAGTCCCCTCATAATACACCTTAGACGATCTGAGCAACACTTTTGGTTTTTATTTTTCCAAGATGTTTTTACTTCTACTGTCTTGAGTGTCTGCATGTCTGTGTGCACCACATGCCCGTGGTACCTGCAGAGGCCAAAAGAGAGCATTGAGTCCCCTGGTGCTCTAGTTAGGTGAATGCTGTGAACCAGCCCACTTGTAAGAGCAGCAAGTGCTTTTCATCCCTTTGCCATGTCTGTATCCCACAGTGCTTTTTGTTTTTTGGTGCTAGGAGTTGGAACATGTTAGACTAAAGGACTAAAGCTGTGGGGCTCAGTGTCCCCTAGTCTAGAGTTTTGTTACTCTTTTATGTTAGCTGGCTTTTCATGTGCTTGTTTTGTTTTTTTGCTTTGTTAAGACAAAGTCTGTAGCCTTCACTAGACTCAAGCTCCCAGTGTGGCAGGGGACACCTTTGACCTTGTGATTCCCCTATCCCTTAGGTACCAGGATGACAGGTATGAGCCACCGTCTCTGGTCAGCGTTTATGAAATTTACATTACATATAATTGCCTAAATGGACTGGTGCTGTCCTTTGACAGTGTTTTATTATCACGGTAGGTTTCTTATGGACCCATTGGTATATAAACTTTTCCTTAGTGGCCCCTATGAGAAAATCTCAACTGTGATATTTGAAGGTGAGGACAGCCTTTTTACGTTACCATGCCAAACAAGGGAGAGAACAATGCTCCTCTGCTGATAAAACTTAGAGGGATTAGCATCCAGAATGGTCTTAGCAGAGCTTATTCCTTTGTCATGGAACAGATAACTGCCCATGAATGCTCAGATACAGTATAAGACTGGGTCTTTGGTGAGCATGGGCCTAAATGGTATTAAATATTCAGTATTTTCTTCCAGGTGGTAGATGCAAGAGCAGGACCCAGTCTAAAGACAACACTGAAACCAAAGAAAGTGAAAACTCTGTCTGGAAACCGGATGAAAAGCAACCAGATCAGTAAATTGCAGAAGGAATTTAAACGCCACAGTGAGTTTGATGTGGAATATACTGAGAGTGATGTTTTAGTGGGTTTTTTGTTTGTTTTTTTGGACTGCGCTGTTGTACGTATGTGTGAATCCATTTTTTTTCCTTATTGTCTACTAAGTACTGAGGTAGTCCCCTTCCTGTTTTGGAGTCTCAGCCTTTGGAAAGCGCTATTGACTTGGTGCCTGTTCTTAAATAGGACTCTGATTTTGGTATCTTAAAGTAACTAAAGGGGCTTGCTGCAGAAAGATCTGGAGTCAGGCCCCAGCACCTACATAAAAGCTGGATGGAGGCTTGCAAGGTGCTGCCTAGGCCTGACAGTCAAGAGTTCTGATCCCTAGGACCACACGAAGAAGGCCAGAGCCATTCCCAGAAGTTGTCCTCCACGTGTGCACTCCACAGGGCACACACAGGTACAACAGAGAGCTGGGCAGACGTGTTTGCCTGTAATCAAGTACTCAAGGGCCAGAGATCAGGGACCCCTGGGACAAGGGCTAGCAGGGTTCAGGAAAGTCTGAACAAGTTCATGGATAAAGACAACATGTTCCCTCCTTCCCCCAACTGTTTCTGTCTCACATAGTACTTAAAGTAGGAAGCTGCTTTTTCAGTTGTGCTGAGACTGTCTTTAGGTTTTATACATTAGGATTTCTAGAAGATAACTTTAGAAATCACAGCTCACTTGGAGAAAAGTAGCTTCTGGCCTTTAAGGAGTTAAGACGTGTTGTGAGGGTAGTATGTGAGTGCTGGATTTATGCTCGGTTTGTGAACGGTTGGTAGAGGTCTGGTGGTTATCTCTGTGTTCAGTTGAGACTTTGAAGAGGCAAGCGGCTCTGGTCAGTATGTGAAGCCTGCGTCACCCTGAGGTGGAACTGCTGGCTTGAACACACGAGTATTTCATAGTAAGAGTGTCCTTATTTACAGAGGTAGAATAACCAGGTTGTTGTCTCTTTTTATCCATTTAGTGAGTGAGTTGTACTATAATAAAACAAAAATTGCTAAGTCTTGGGTTCTGAGTCAAAGAAGCCCACGGCTCTGCTTGTTGCCCTCCTGCAGTCATGCAGGTACACGCTGACATTTAGAATGGTTCAGAACCACCAAGCACTTAAAATAGTGAGCCTCCCTCACGTAGGGGCTTTCTGTTGGTGTTCTTGGGAGGTTTAAGTAGCCTCTTGGATTTACTCCTTTAATGTGTGATAATCTTGATTTTTGTTTTTAGGAGTTAGAAGTTGAATACCATTTATTAAAGTGACTTAGCATACTAGTATCACAAGTGATACTTCATTTTAGGTGTTTACTTTTGTTATTTGTGTAAGCATATATTAAGAAAAATTTATGAGATCCTTAGTTTTGTGAGCTTTTATTTTCTTTTTAATACTAGAGCTCAAGCCCAAGGTTTTGTGTGTGCCAGGGAAACACAGCACTATGAACTGTACTTGTCGTCGTTGTGAGGCTAGGGAGATGGCTCAGTATGCAGCCGTGCTTGCAGAGGACCAAGGCTGGGTGCCCAGCAAGCACCCTGACCTGGTGCCTTACAACTAACTGCCTCTTAACTCCAACTCCAGAGCATCAGACAGTTTCTGGTCTTCAAGGGTGTATGTACACTCACAAATTTTAAAATAAAGCTCTGGTGTTTAATATCTAGTAATTGTTTCCTTGGGTTAGAGGACTATTCTGTCCATGTCCTATAGATGGGACGTGGTATTTGCACAGTGTGTGTCCAACGACTAGAAGGTTTATATATTTCTGGCTCTTATTTCATTTTTATTTCTGGTTTTTTGACATCAGATCTGTAATTAGTTCTGGTTGCTGGTGTTTTGGGTTGTTTTCTGTTTGCTTGCTTGCTTTTGCTGTTAAGTGCATGATGGAAAAATATACTGGCCCAGCTCTAGGCTCAGGAATTGGGCGGGGCAGCACTTGCTCGCGATGAGAGTGTCTTCTGCTTTGACAGACTCAGATGCTCACAGCACCACCTCAAGTGCCTCTCCAGCCCAGTCTCCGTGCTACAGCAACCAGTCAGACGACGGCTCAGACACAGAGATGGCGTCCAGCTCTAATAGAACCCCTGTGTTTTCCTTTTTAGACCTTACCTACTGGAAAAGGTAAAAAAAGAGACTTCTGTGAAAGAAGTCTCTTCACAGTCCCACAGTCTGTCAGTCACTGCCTCAGTGCCTTCTCTGTAGCAGTTGAGAGTGGAATAGGTGCCAGGAGTGGGAAGTCGGCTTAGCAGAAATTGAGCAGACCTTAGATTATGTTTTTTTTTTCTGTTAAAATTAATGTAAAAATGCATGAAGGTACTTAAAATATATGTTGATGGAGTAGACTAGCTATTCTGAAAGTTCTCACTGGAGTAAGGAGAAGTGGTTAAAAGTCTCTTAATGTCACTAGTAGGTGCGTGGTTTCCTTTTTGCTTGCTGTGATGAAATACTTGGGGAAGGGTTTGTTTTAGCTCTCAAGTTCAGGTTACAGTCTCCATCTCAGTGGGGAAGTCACAGCAATAGAAGCCTGAGAACCAGCTATATCACATCACAGTCAAGAGCAAAGAACCCAGTGTGCTTGTGCTTAGCTCATTCTCTATCCTTCCAGTCCATGCACAGTGCCACCGCAGCGGACAGGTCCCTTCTCATTCTAGATTGTGTCAAGTCAGTGATAGGGAACACTCAGGCCAGATACAAAGGGTATATGTGGCTAAGGACCAAAAAGGCAATTTTAAAAGAGAAAATATTTTCAAAGAAAGTGTAGACTCCCAAGGACACAGAAAACAGATAAAATGTTTTCTGCAGATGTGCTGAGAACTGTGAAGAACAATGTAGGACTGTCCAGAGAAAATACACTGCTTTCACAGGGACAGCCAAGACACAAAGATGAATCCTTAGAAGTGTGCATGACACAAGCCAGAAGACAGCATATGTGTTTAATTGGCCAAGAAAAACATGCCAGCCGTGGTGACCTTTAATCCCAGGACTTAGGATGCAGAGGCTAGTCTGGTCTATATCCTGAGTTCTAGCACAGCCAGGGCTTCACAGAGAAACCCTGTGTAGGGTTCTCAAATTGAAAAGCAAACAAAAGGGAAAAAATGAAGAGAGATACTAGAGAGTAATATGCTCAATCTAAAACTATTTTGAAAAAAAAAATACTTCATGAGCCAAGCGTGGTGATTACTATAATCCACTGAGGAAGAAGGGTCAGCGCTTAAGGCAGCCCTGAGTTACATGTTAAGACCCTGCTTTAAAATCAGACAAATTGATTTGCCAGGAAAATAAATTAGTCTACAAGATAACCCCCAAAGACAAAGAGATCTCAGATTAAGACTGAGGAATGGCAGCGGGTGTGGTGGTGCAGGCCTTTAATCCCAGTACTCAGGAAGGCAGAGGCAGGAGGCTAGCCTGGTCTACAAAGCATGTCCAGGAAAAACCCTGTCTCGAAAAAAAAGAAAAAAAAGAGGATTGAAGAATGGATGAAGTAGTAAATATTGAGGGAAACTTTAAACACTTAACTGTAAGCTGGCCGTGGTGGTGTACACCTTTAATCCTGCCACTTGGGAGGCAGGGGCAGACAGATCTCTAAGTTCCTGCCTAGCCTGTTGTTTCGAGTGAGTTCAGGACATCCAGGGCTACTCAGAAAAGTTGTTACCCGGAGAGCACATTTTTCAGTAAGAGCAGGTAGTGCTCTTGGAGAGGACCTGAGCTCAGCTTTCTGACCTTGCAGCTGCCTATAGCAACAGCTCTGGGTAATTTATCTCTTGGCCTCATAGAGCACCTTTACACACACAGAGACAAGCACACATACATGAAAAATAATCAAATGGAGGGAAAAGGCTAATTACGGAGTTATTAAAGATGGTAGCAGATTTAAAGTGTGTCCCTGCCTTGCTGACTAAAGAGAACATAGTAGCTAGAATTTGAAAAAGTAACTTATACTGAGTTGAATTGGCTTAAGTTAACCCATATAAAAGATGACAAGATTGGGAAAGTGGAACAGAAAAGGTGAAGTAATAGGATAGGGTAGGGCTGGCCATATAGGTTCTCTAATTAATATGTTTAAGGACCTATGTTAAATCCATAGCTAGCTATGCCCAGAGCAGAAAGAAAAAGTAGATCATAGTGATAATAGTTTCTGTTACAACAAACACTCAGAGCTAATCAAAGACCACTCTTACTCCAGCCAGGGAGTATATTCTATGCAGGATAAAGTTTAAAAATTAAAGAGGCAGGAAATTTATACCCATCAAAGTACTATAAACAAACCCATATAAATGGAAATGAAAGTATAATATAAATTGGAACATAACTGTGAGCTTAAGGTTAATCCTTGTTCTTAGCAGTGGAAAGGCAGAGATAGGATTCCAGGCTTTTTTTAGCTGATGGTGAGCTCCAGGTAAGATGCTGCCTCAGAAAATAAGGTGAGGAGCAGTTGAGGAAGACAACTGAGCCTGAGCTCTAGTTTCCACACACAGAGTGCCACATGTGGAAGATGATTGCTGCTTTTAGGGGGGAGAGGTAGATTGAGCAGAATTACTTTATAAATACTCTGCTGAGTATCCAAGATTTATAAAGTATGGAAAGCATAAAAATAAAGGGGATCGAAAGGAGATAGAGGGGAAGGAATCCTCGAAGAGCGGGATTTGTTAAAAGATCTAATCAAGAACTGTCTGAAGAGATCAGAAGTGGCAGGACTAGAGTACCCTCGGGGATGAAGGTGGCTCACTGCTGAGCTTGAGAGCCGGAGGTGGATCCCACATGGCAGGAGGGAAGCAGCCTCAGGAAGTACAGCTTGTAATGGATCTTGTTCTCCACCTTTTCTTCTAGACAGAAGGTCTGTTGTGGAATCATCTACAAGGGCCGCTTTGGCGAAGTCCTCATCGACACGCACCTCTTCAAGCCTTGCTGCAGCAGTAAGAAAGCTGCTGCAGAGAAGCCCGAGGAGCAGGGCCCGGCGCCTCTGCCCATCTCCCCTCAGGAGTGGTGACAGAGGTTGATGCACAGGGGAACGAAGAGCAATTTAAACTTTGAAAAGACCACAAAACAAACTGACCCTCCTATTTTTAACTTGGATAACTGCTATTCTGCCAAAAGACGTTTTCTAGAGTAGTTTTTAATGGGTTACCTCCTTAACCCCCACCCAGCAAACTGAAGCCAGTCTGTAGCTCACTGCAAGAAAAGAGAACTGTACATAATATTTAAGATGCTGAGTATTTCATAGGAAAGCTGAATGCTGCTGTAAAGTGCTCTTTAAGTCTTTTTTTAATGCCCTCTAATGAATGAAATTAGGGGAATTTCAGGGGACAGAGATGGGATTTGTTGTGTGATAACTCATATGTAGTTTAGTCTTTTCTGTGGAGAGGCAGTGGTTGGGGCATTTTTTAATGGCTGGCTACATTTGTTTTCCCTCATGATGCTTTGTCATAACTCAGTAGCATGATCTGCCCCTAGTGGTAGTTAAAAGTGTAAATGCTAAGGTGTTGCCAAGGTTCTGATGATTCAGACCCGTACTACTGATTATTAAGCAGGGCAGATCGAGCTTTCTGCAATAGCTTGAAGGAGGGAGTAGACTCTGAACACACAGGCAGCACACCTTGCCTCCCTTATCTCAGTATCTGATAAAAGACTATGTGAATCTTGCAAATCAGAAGCGAGCCCCTGGGGAGGCAATGGGTAACATGGGCACGTTCACACAGGGATCGTACCAAAGCATCACCACATGGTAGAGAACACACGTGGCTGGAAACTGCTTAAACAGAATGTGCGAGTCCTAGGGGTGCATGGGCGCAGTCGGTGCTGCTTCAGGCATTTCTTAGAGGGCTTGCAGCGTGTAAATAATTGGCTGGTGTTACACAACTGGGATTCACTGAAATCCACTTGATTCAGTTCTAGCTCTGAATTACCTCAGTTGACCTTTGTGGAGGTTTTATCTATAGTTCTTCGCCTTGTCATAACCTTATGAGGGTTTGGGGTTTGTTGTTTTCTTGTTTTTCTCTCACTGTTTAAAGTGGACTAGTGGAAAAGAATAGAGTGTGGAGGCTGCACCAGTAGGTTGAGCTTGGAGTTGGGCTTCTGAGCATCACGAGAGCTGGACGGAGCTCCTCGCCTCTAGATCTGAGTGAGGGCTTCTCAGGAGAACCCGACTCAAGTTGTCTGATCGCCTTTTCTCAAAGTTCAGGAGAGACAGTAGAGCCACTTCAGACCTCACAGACGTAGGTGGACGTGGCTGCCTTATAATTCTGTTGCTCATGATTATTTTAAAAACTGGATTTTTACAGTCTGTAAGTGTTTCACAATGAGGAGAGCCACAGTTTGTTTCTTCCTTTTGGGAAAACCTACATAGTACAAGCCACCGCATGCCCAGTGAGTGGCTTGGTTCTCCGCAGCCCTTGGTGTGGTAGAGTCCAGCCATTACATTACCATTCTCCTGCTTTACTTTGACATGGGTTTTTTTCCTTTTTTTTTTTTGTACATTTTGGCTGCAGTATTGGTGGTAGAATATACTTTGATGGATCATCTCTACTTCTGTATTTATTTATTTATTACTGGACCTCAACCACAGCCTTCTCCCCTCCACTCTGCCCGTAGGAAGTACTGTATGTAGTCATGCACTTTGTATTAATATATTAGACATCTACAGATCGGTTTTGTACTTTTTATACTGTTGGATACTTATAATCAAAACTTTTACTCTAGGGTATTGAATAAATTTAGTCTTACTAGAAAATAAAAGGAGTTCTTTTGTGACTTTGTTTGAAGTGTTCAGGGCCTGGAGAGATGGCTCAGTGGTTAAGCACGCTGGCTGCTTTTGGGGAGGACCAGGCTGGGTTCCCAGCTTCCACATGGCAGCTCCTAAAGACTTGCAGATAAGTAGGTAAGGGTATGTGCTGCCAAGCCTGACAGTGTGAAGTTTGGTCTTTAGCATAAACGAGGTAGGAAAAAACTGACTCCACAGTTTTCCTCTGACCTCCACACACTTGCTGAAAAACACTGTAAATTGTTTTCCTCTGTCCTTAGTATGCCTTTATATATGGAAGGTGTTTTAGGTAGTACATTCTTTTTTTTTTTTTTGGTATTTTCTTTTTTTCATCTTTAATTTTTTTAATATTAATTTTAATTTATTCATTTTGTATCTCAGCTGTAGCCACCTCCCTCATTGCCTCCCAGTCTCACCCTCCCTCATCTTCTCCCATGACCCCTCCCCTGGTCCATGGATAGGGGAGGTCCTCTTCCCCTTCCACCTGTCCCTAGCCTATCAGGTCTCATTAGGACTGGCTGCTTTGCCTTCCTGTGTGGCCTGGTAAGGCTGCTCTCACCTTGGGGAGGTAATTAAAGAGCCACTGAGTTTAAAGTAGTATATTCTAAGAAAGAGTACATTTCCGTTTCCTTGAGCTGGATAGCGTGTACAGACTGTTGGGCATTGGTGGTGCACGTCTGTAATCCCAGCACCAGGCAGGCAGGTCTACAGAGGGAGTCCAGGACAGCTAAAGCTACACAGAGAAAGCCCATCTTGAAAAACAAAAACTCTTAGCAGATCAGTCTAGGTTTGTAAAATTGACAAACCTAGGACAAATTGAGTCAATGTTCTTGAATCCTATTTTTTAAGATACAGCTCTGAATTTAGGTTGAGCCTCTTGATTTATGCTACCACTGTATGGCAAGCGGGGAGGCAGATCTGTTAATGAAACACCTGCTCTGAGCCAAGTGATCTTCAGCATGGGCTAAACATCCTAAGTTCAGTCTTAGGTATTTTTCTGTGGGAAGAGCATGTCCAGCGAGGCGTGTAACTGGGGCCTTGCTTACAGAGGGTGAGACCGTGACCAGCGTGGCGGCAGGTGGGCTGCAGCAGAGTTGACAGCCATGGGGTGGGGACACCAGGAGGTGGAGAACGGCTGTGTGAGGTTTTGAATCCTCAAAGCCAGGTGCCAGTGACACTACTCCAACAGGGGCACACGTAATCCGCCCACGCTTCCCAGCTGCAGCTCAGTCAGATCCATGAACCTGTGGGAGCCATCTTCATCCAAATCGTTTAAAACAAAACGATGTGGCTGCGCAGAAGTATAAAGAGGAGTGTAACCTGACTAAAACCTGCTTTTCTGATTCCTAAACTTGGGTGAGACAGGGTTTCTTAATAGCCCTGCTATGCCAGTCCTGGAACTCACTCAGCGTCAGGCTGGTCTCAAACGCAGACCCACCTGCCAGTCCTGGAACTCGCCGAACATCAGGCTGGTCTCAAACGCAGAGATCCACCTGCCTCTGCCTCCTTAGTGCCACACTGCCAGGCTGTGCTTTCTTTTTTATGGTTTATTCTTTTTAACTTATGTACATTGGTGTTTTGACTACATGTATGTAAGGATGTCATATCCCCTGGAACAGGAGTTAGACTGTTGTGAGCTACCAGGTGGGTGCTGGGAATTGAACCGTGGTCCTCTGGAAGAGCAGCCAGTTAACTGCTCTTAATCACTGAGCCACCTCACCAGCCCCGATTTGTTTGTTCTTTATGTGTATTGGTGTTTCTTCCTCGGGAGAAGGAAAGCAGCCGGTGCTCTTAACTGTCCAGCCGCCCATTGCTTTCTAAGCTACCTTGATGGTCTGCTGCCTCCTTGATCCACTAGAAGAGTTGTTTTCTGCTTCCTGCAAAAGGCTGATCTGGAAGGTGAATCTGCCTGTAAGAGTATGTTTGATGTGCCGTAATGGTCTGAACCAGTTCTATTACCCTGGGGCATAGGAAGTCCCCAGGACCCTCCTGCCTTCGCCTCCCAGAACTGGAATTACAGCTGTGGAGGCGGGGCTCTGAACGCTGCACCTCACCTGTGTGACACTAAACAGCTGAGACAGAACCCCAGTTTTGTTTTTTAATGCTGATCTTGAAAATGTATTCTAAATTTTCATGATGGAACAAACCTGCATTCCCAGGTTTTGGGAGGTGGAGGCAGGAGTATCATAATTCAGGACCACCTGAAGTTTATGAAATCCTGCAAGCAAAGAAACAAAAAATGAGTCTGCAGTTGGACAGCCTCAAAAACTGGAAGCAGTGCAGTGGCGAGCTGAGGTCCTCCAGGAGCCTGGGACGCTAGCTGCGGGTCCAGCGAAGAGTGCCTGGCAGCAGGTTTGTTTTGTTTTGTTTTCTGTGTGATGTTCAGTGAACTGGAACTAGAAAGGGAAACAGCCACATTTGATCAAAAATGGTCCTTTATGGAATGACTCAGAGGGTCCTGTTGGACAGTTTCTCAAGCTCACTGTGGCATTTGCTTACTCATTGTTGGTAACTCCCTACCTGCTGGGTGAAGGCTACTTATTGTAGTATATTGAGACAAACCTACTCAGTGTAGAAAGTACCTAAACTAGAGTTGCAGGTTTGTCTCCATGTCTGAAGAGGGGGAAGTTACCCTGTCTTGGAATGCCTGTACTTGTGTAGCTTACCTGTGCTTCACTTCAGGTGTGGTGTTCTGCAGCAAGGAAAGATGGGCTTATGCTTGTGTTTATGCCTCAGTCTCAAACAAAGGTTGAGAGGGTTGAGCAGCAGGTCCCTGGTGGATTAGAAAAGGAACTGAGCGATTGTGCTGCTGTTGTTAGGTAACAAGTGTTCTTGGTCCTGAGCTACTTTGACAAACTCACTGTTGATTGTTCCAGCCACTAAACGTCCCTGCTGGCTTTCCTATGACAAATGGCAAATCCCTTATAATCATTCCAGCGCCGCTGAGCTTTAACACCAAGTTGCAAAGTTCAGCTTCATTTAGATCTGATTTACCTAGCATCAGGCTCTCAAACCTGGCAAAGGGGCACAGGATGTAACCCCCACATTCACTAACAAAACCTTTTCCATAGATTGGAAGAAGGCTGAGGCACTGAGCACTGTAGCTGAACTGCCTACAGGACCTGCTGTGTCCACAGGCTCCACGCCATTTTCTTGTGCATTACCACGTGAATGCCCACCAGGTGGGGCTAGCCCAAGAAACAGTGAGAAAGACAGGGACTGACCCAGTTGATTCCAGCACTTTGGGAGGCAGTAGCAGGTAGAGGCCAGCTTGGGCTACAGAGTGAGTTCAGGACAGCTGGGGCAAGAGAGAGAAACCTTGTCTCCAAAAATTCTAAATAAATAAACAAACAAAAAAGGAGCAGGTAGAAAATGAAGCACACACACAAGTCATTAAGAGAAAACTTAGACGCCCTCATTTCAGATAAAGTCACTGAAGGGCTGTTAGTTTTCCTGCATGTCAGTTGTTGGGAATAGAAAAAAGACACATTGCTGTATCTTCGTGTTCCCCCAGAACTGCCTCTGGACGAACATCTGCCCAGAGAGATGCAATCTGGATAACTGACTACTGTTCTAAACTTTGTACCTGTCAGTGTAGTTCTAAAATTTATTTACTCATAGTAAAATTTATTTACTCAGAAGGCAGAGGCAGATGGATCTCTGTGAGTGTAGGCCACCCTGGTCTACAGAGAAAGAAAGCTCCTGTTCTGCTAGGATGACACAGAAACCCGGTCTGTCTGTCTGTCTGTCTGTCTATCTATCTGTCTATCGTGTGTGTATCCCAGGGATTGACCTCAGGTTATCGGTCAATCTTGTAACTTCCTTGAGATCTGAGCTCCTTTTCTGGTCTCTGTGGGCACCCTCACTTAGCATGTATACCCTGAGAGAGACACACGGACACATAAACACAAAAATAAATCTTTTTTAAAAAAGTAATTGGAAGCCCACCACTCTGATTGTGGATTGCACTAGGAACGCTGAACTGGACATAGTCTAGTCTATTACCAGGTTCTCCAGGCCACTGTAATACCTATACTTTTTTTAGTGTAGGCTGGACTGAAACTCACTATGTAGTTAGGCATAATCTTGAACATGTGACCCTCCTGTTTCTGCCTCTCAGATTATAGGCATGTTCTATCAAAGCTTGACCAATACCTTGTCACCTTAAAGAATATTTTGTGTGTCTGTGTGGTTACACATGTGGAGGTCAGAAAAGTGCCGGGAGTCAGGTTTGTTGGGGGGGGGGGCTGTGTTTTTTGAGAGGGTTTTTCTGGGTAACCCTGGCTTAGGGTCCATATGTTGCCCCTGTGTTGGTCTTCAGATCCAGAGGCGTGGGGCCTGCTGTGGAGGGAGAGAAAGGCTGTATTCTGAAATAGGCCTTGGCTAATGTGTAGCCTCAGGAACTGGAGGCCAAAGGGAACTGATTTTTAAAATGGGGAAACAGTGCATTTACTTAGAGCATTCTTTGGTGGTACATCATTGGTGCTCTGCCCAGGAGTCCAGGAGGTGGCGCTAATGCACTGTAAGGTTATGTCTTACAAGTATTGACTGTATGAATGACCCGAGGAAACTTTGCTCTGCTGTAGCAAATAGTAAAAGAAGGAAGTAGCTTTGCAGAAGTGCATATATTAGGGCTGTGCTTGGTGCATATAGTTAGTGGGGAGGATGAACAGGAAGACGTGAAGACCTGCTTGGGCCACAGTGAGTTTAAGAGCAGCCTGGGTAACTTAGTCAGACCCTACTTTAAGCTTATAAAAAGAAGAGGAGGAGATAGGTCAGAAAACCCACCATCACCCATGTCAAATGGGAAACCCAGACGCTATTCCATCCTCTCTGTCTCTGTCTGTCTCTCTCTCTCTCACACACACACACACACACACACACACACACGGAGGGACGGAGGGAATAGCCTGGTGAGAAGGGGCCTAGTTTCAAGGGCAAGACTTGGGTGGGTGTAGTTAGTGATGGGAGATGGCGTGGAACTGGCTATGTTGTTCCTGGAATGCCAGAGACCTGTGGGAGCAGCATTGAGTAGGCTGAGGCAGCATCAGGAATAGTCAGGGTGGGCAGAAGCTCTGGAGCAGCCTGCGAGCAGCTCAGTGAGTGTCCTTCCAGCTGAGGTGGGTTTGCTGGTTTTAGGAGGGCCTCATTGTGTGGCTCGGGCTGGCCTAGAACTCATCATTTAGGCAAAATTGGCCTCAAGTTCTTCTTGCCTCAGTTTTTCTAGTGCTGGGACTGCAGGTATATGCCAGCAAACCATTGATTTCTGCTCTTAGATGTCTGTCCCTAGCCACCTTTTCCTCTAGGTCAAACTAAACCCATGCCAGCCAACCTCGAGGCCTCTTCTCATGCCATTATTGGGCCAATGTTTTCAGCCATATCTCAAAAACCTATTCCTGTGCTCAGATACTTTTACCAGTGCAATTAACTGAGTTGTGCTTGTCGCTTTAATACTAAGCATCTCCCTTACTTGCCTCTGCCTCACCCTTGACTTGTGACTTTTATTATACTGAAGCCAAGGGGTCTTATACAAGAAGTAAGACTCAGGATAAGACAGGAGATCATGTAATAACCATTTAATGGCTTCATTTCCCATCATATTTTGAATAAAAACTGAAGCCCTTTCTTTTGTCCTCAAGACCCTGAATGAGCTTGCCTTCCCTCTCTGTTTTTTTGTTGTTTTTTTAAATAACTTTTCCTCTGGCTTAAAGCTGTAGACACATGGGCCTTCTCTCTCTCTCTCTCTCTCTCTCTCTCTCTCTCTCTCTCTCTCTCTTTCTCTCTCTCTCAAAACTCAACTCAGTCTATCCATGGAGTGTTCTTACTGAGATATTCATCAAGCCTGTTTTATGTAAAAGAAGAAGGGTTAAAAGAGAATCAAATAGTTTTTCTTCCTTTTGGTTTGAGCAACATGAAGTGAGATGTGATTATTGGAGGAAGAGGAAGGAGTGTGAGAATTCTGCCACCACCGTGATGCTTTTGATGCCCTTAACCTTATGCTGCATAAGAAATTAGATTTCATATTTAGTGGCTTAATACTTTTTTTTTTAGACAGGGTTTCACTGTGCAGCTCTGTCTGGCCTGGAACTCAAAGGTCCACCAGCCTCTGCCTCATGAATGCTTGGCTTAACCCAGCTTTTACTAGCTTAATTTCTATGGATCAGGGATCTGATTTTAGCAGGGTTTTGAGGCAGTAAGACTCAGCCGGGAAGTCCTGCTGCCTACTCACTTGGACTGTTAAGTGGGCAAGGCTTCATTTCTCATAGCCTGGTAGCTAAAGGCTTGACCCAGTTTAATTGCTTTCCTGAGAGCAATTCGCAAGCCTGTAGGGAGAGGAGGTTATTAGCAATAGGAGGAGGGGAAAAGGAAGGAAGAAGGGTGGTGGGAGGAGAGATGTAAGAAGTGGTATTAGATTGCAAGATGGAGACCTAGGGAAACCATAGGTAGAGTTTCCTTGAGGACCAGGAAGTGCATGGCAGAGGGCAAAACTAACCTAACCATCCTAGCTCCAGCAGAGCAAATTTATTCTTTGTTCTGCCTGTGTTCTTAGTAAGTCGGGTGATGCCCCCTTCATTAGTGAGGGTTCTTTCCTTCATGCGTCCATACATTCAAACGCTAATCTCTGGAAACATCTTCACAGACACAGAGAAATGCAATATTTTTACCAACTATCTGCGCATCTCTTAGCCCAGATAAAAAATTCACCATCTACTATCACTTTTGTTACAGTCCATGTGTTAGGAGGAAGTCATTAGGTTCTAGCTCACTGTCAGGACTCAGGTCATTGGAAACCACGCCTACCATAGGAAGCTGGGCCGTTCCAAACACTGCAGGTCTTTTCTCTGTAAAGACTTCTCTTTATTTTTAAATTGTGTGTGTCTGTCTGTGGGTCAAAGGTGTGTAACTCTGAAGCTACAGTCATAGGCAGTTGGGAGCCACCCACTGTGGCTGCTGGGGACCAAACTCTTCTTCTGGAAGAGCAGCAAGTGCTCTTCAAGGCAGCTCTCCAGTGCCAGTTCACAGGAATCTGATTGTAGCTTGGCCATCTTATTTTACACTGTGATAATATTGTTTCCATTCATAACATCAGCAGCTAAGATAACTTGTCTGAGGGTTATCAGTCTTTAGCCCAGGCTGCCCTGCTTCAGTATTTTTATCTCTTTCTTTTTGGTGCTGGGGCTGGAAAGCAGAACCTTGAATGTACTAGGCAAATGCTGAGCTTAATCCCAACAATGTTACTTATTTAAGATAGGGTTTTCCTTGCCCTGTAGCCTATGACAGCCTTGAACTTGCCATCTTCCTGCCTCAGCCTCCTGAGTGCTGGGGTCACTGGGTCATACCACATCTGGCTGAGCATCTGTATTCTCAGTGAGTTGGCTGGAATGTGAAGTAGAAGCTGGAAGTGGGATCCTTGGAGAGCAGTGGTTTGTCAAAGAGAACTGGAAGAAGAAATTCCCTAGCCTTGAGAGGAGAATCTAAGTTAACCCTTAGGTAGTTCCTCTTTAGGTTTCGAATTCCCAGTGCCAAGGATAGTCACTTGTTCCTTCCTTATATTCCTTCTTTCTGTAAATACTAAGGTATGGCAGTGTACACCAGCGCTTGAGAAGAAGAGAGGCAGGAGGATCACCGGTCTGTGAGCCCGAGCTAAGTGATAAGACTGTCTGCATGCCCACTCTCCCCCCTCAAAAAAAATTAAATATTTTACACTGCCAAACAGGTCCTGGGAGAGTACTATCCTGGAGACTGTATTTGTAGCTCTCTAGCTATAAGGATGAAATAAAAATTGAAAAATTTGAACAACTTAAGTGAAATCATTCACTTAACTGTCATTATTCAAACTTGAACTCTCTCCCTATTAAAGTACCACTGTGGAGTACTGTGACATTAGAGCATAAACAATTTGTAAATTGTTTACACACATTCTAACCCACCTTATTGCTTTGGCTTTCTGTATTATCTACTTAACATGTGAAGTCAAATAATTTCACAGTATTTCGTTAAGTACTTTTATACATTGCTGTTGCTTTTTCTGTAATCAAGTGATGTTTCACATTTTATTAAGGAAATCTGTTTTTCCATTTGGTTCACTAATAACTCATTATGATTTAATTTTAGAGATACTGGATTAAATACTATTCTACAAAATATATAATAACCAACTTCTCCAGCTGAACTATAATCTAAAGTTTAACTACTTTTTCTTCATTTGTGAAATCTATAACAAGCCAAAGCCTGATAGTTCAGTTTAGCTAAGCAGGGCGTGCAGAATTTGGGTGTTTAGTTGTAAAAAGTCTGACCCAGAATCCAGAGAGGACATTATAGAAAAAGAGAAAAGACAGATCACCTATGTTAATTAAGTCATAATTTAGAGTTGGAGAATCTCATTGAAAGGCAACTTTGTTTCTTGTTTAACAAAATACCTAAAGAACAATGTTGTTTCGAATTCAATATTTGTTAAATAATTGTGAAGAGAAAGAGGTTGTAAAAACCTCCCTATAAAGTGGGTGTGGTGACAAATAGCTGTGATTCTAACACCGGGGAGGCAGAGGCAGGAAGAGCCTCACCCTTGTTTATACATATTGATTTCTAGGCTGGGCAGGGGTACATAGTGACACCCTGCCTTAAAAAACAAAACAAGGGCTGGAGAGACAGCTCAGAGGTTAAGAACACTCACTGTCCTTCAAAGGTCCTGAGTTCAATTCCCAGCAACCACATGGTGGCTCATAACCATCTATAGTAAGATCTGGTGTGCAGGCAGAATGTTGTATAGATAATAAATAAAACTTTAAACAAAACAAAACAAAAAAATACAAGACTAGGGAGAGGACTCAGTGGTTAAGAGCTCAGGCTGCTCTTCTAGAGGATCGGGGTCTGATTCCAAGTATGCACATGGCCTTTTCTGAATTTGTGGCCACCAGCTGTGCATGTGGTGCAGACATACATGCTCGCAAACACCCCCGCACAGACGATAGCAACTGAAAACACCCCCGCACAGACGATAATAGCAGATTAAAATAAAGTAAACTAAAATATCAACGGTTGGTGAGAGGCTCAGAGGTTAAGAGCACTGACTCTGAGTTCAATTCCCTGCAGCCACATGGTGGTTCATGACCATGTATAAAGGGATCTGATGCCCTCTTTTGGCGTGCAATTGTGCGCAAATGGAGCATTCATACATTAAAAAATATTAAAATATCTTAAAAACAAACAGTTTATGAAGAGTGTTGGAAAGGTAATTCCACAGAGGGAAATCTGTTAATTTTTGTTGTTTGAAAAAGCATCTTGCTGGGCATGGTGCACACCTTTAATCCCAGTGTTTGGGAGGCAGAGGCAGCAGATCTCTGCATCTGAGGCCAGCCTGGTCTGCAGAGTGAATCTAGAACAGCCATGACTTGCTACATAGAGAAACCCTGTCTCAAAAAAACCAAACAAGTATCTTGCTACATACACATAGCCCAGGTTGCCTAGGACTTACCATGTAGCACATGCTGGCCTGGGACTGGGAGTCATGTTTCTGCGGTACCTTCCAGGTGTGCACCACTGCCTTGAACCACCAAATCTGGTTATACTGTTGCATTTAGAGGAAGGAGCATCAATTTCTAAGGGATAAACTTGACAAGCTGATGATTGCTCCATTTATTAGGCCAGTTTTCTTGCTGTTGCTAAGGAAACATTCTGGTTTGCATAGCTATGCCAGGGCCTTCTTATTTGTCTATTAGAATTGTTAAGATCTTCCTTTATAAAAGTGTTCATTTTTATGCATCTAAGAGACCAATACAGTTAATTCTCATAAAAATTTCAATATCAGGAATTACATTTAAAAGCAATATACAAGGGAGTTTGAATCTCAACAGTTTCATCTGACAAACCCTTACCATGTGGCTTAGGCTCAGCTAAGGACTGGATTCCACGCCAAGGCTGCCTTTTCTCTTTCTCCCTTGATCATGTCCCTACCCCCACCTTCCAGAGAAGGTTTCTCTATGTGTCTCTGGCTAGACTGTCCTCAAACTGGTGGCAGTCCTGCCTCAGCTTCCCAAGTTGTGTTTCCATCCCGGCCAGTGGAGTCTGGAGGATAAGTTACCCTGAAATCTCTCAGCCTTGGTGTCAGTGTTCTGCTTTCTTCTGGTAGTGGTGAGGAAACAGGATTTGGGTGCTTAAGTGGCTTCTCCACCCTTGTTCCCCTACTTTTAGCGTGTTTGAAAAGCTATGCCTGCAATGGTTATTTATGTGGAGCAAGTCTGAGACAGACTCTCATTAGGTAGCGTAGGTTGGCCTTGAACTTGTGATCCTCCTGTCTCAGGCTCTCAAGTGCTAGAATTTTAAGCATGAGACAACCAAGCCTGTTGGGGGTTGGTCTGGTGCTATGTATTCAAGATCTGGTTGCTATCTTGCAGAGCACATTTTCATGTATAATGTTAGGTAAACTTGCTGCCCATTTAAAGTTAATAAAGATAGCTCGAAGCCTGTAACTGGGCAGGAATGACTTAGGCAGAGCTTACGTTCCCAGGCTTCGGGTCAGATGGGGATCGCAAGGCAGGAAGAGAAGCAAGAGAGGAAGCCAGAGAGAAGGAAGTCCCTATAGGGCAGTATGGACCATGAGCACATGACCATGGGGGCTGACCCAATTAACAGAAGCAGCCCAGGCAGGAATAATTATGGTAAGTAACTTGGAGTATGTAGCTGGGAAATAGCAAAATAGCTTAAAGGGTTGATATTTGTGCAGTTATGGTAATTTAAAGCTTTTGTAAATTTAAAAGGTCTCTGTCCCTATTATTTGGGAACTAGGTGGAATAGAGAAACCCTATTGAGTCTAATATAATTTTAACACAACACAAGCCTGGGCTATAACATGAGATCCTATGTCTCAAAAACAAAAACAGGCTGGGCATGGTGTCACATTCCTTTAATTCAGCACTCAGGAGACAGAGGCATGAGTTCAAGGCCAGCCTGGTCTACATAGTAAATTCCAGGCCAGCCACAGCTATACAGTGAGACCCTGTCAGACGGGGTGGGTTTTGCACAGACAGCAAGTGAAAAAATGGTTTAATGGAACAAGAATAACATGCTAAGGTAGGAGGTGCTGTCTCTAGTCTCATTTCCTGCCTGATTATTTTTAACCTTGTGTGGTGGCCCTCCTAGTCTCATAGGGAGGAGGTGTGGCCTTGTTGGAGGAAGTGTGTCACTGGGTTGGGCTGTGGGGTTTCCAGGTGCTCAAGGCAGGCCCGGCGTTTCTCCTGGCTCATCTGCCCACTGAGATGTGGAACTCTCAGCCAGCTCTGCAGTCTGTTGGTGTGCCACCACACTTCCTGCCATGACCGTGGACTACACCTCTGAAGTGTAAGCCGGCTCCGGTTACATGCTTTCTCTGTAAGAGTTGCCATGGCCAAGGTGTCACTTCACAGACACCTTTTTTGTTTGTTTGTGTTTCCAGACAGGTTTCTCAGTATAACAGCCCTGGCTGTCCAGAAGTCTCTTTTTAGACCAGGCCAGCCTTGAACTCAGAGATCTGCCAGGCTCTGCCTCCTGAGTGCTAGGAATAAAGGCTTGCACTGCCACGCCTTGCCCACAGCAACTCTTATAAAAGAAAGCATTTAATTGGAGCATGCTTATAAATTGCGAGGTTTAGTCCATTTTCATCATGGCAAGCGAACCAGGCTCTGCACACAGGCAGACATGGTGCTGGAGAAGTACCTGAGAATTCTACATGAATCCACAGGCAGTAGGAAGAGAGAGCCTGTGGACCTGGCTTGGGTTTCTGAATCCTCAAAGCCCACCCCCAGTGACACACATCCTAGTGGCCATTCCCTGATCCTTGTGAGGCCGTTTTTCTTCAGACCACCACAGGTGGTCTGCTCGACAGGTGGCGGGACTTAATGTCAAACGTCCCTTCAGAGGTTCATGTCCGAACACTTTGCCCGAGCACATGATGCTTTTTGTAAGCTATGAGACCTTTAGAAAGCTGAGTCTTGCTGGAGGAAGTGACTCAGTGGGGACGGGCCTGCAGAGTTAGAAGCCTGGACGCTTCAGCTGATTTCAGATTGTAGTCCTTTTAAAACTGTGAGCCAAAGGGACTGCACAGTTGCTTCTCTTGGGTTTTATGTCACGGCAACAGGAAAGGTAATTGGCGCACATGTACAGCAGATGCTACATCAAGTCTCACACTCCATCCTCACACTATCACCTCCACATTTTAATTTGCATACTATACTTATTTATTGTGTGTGCATGTGTGGGTATGCAAATCATAGAAAATGTGTAGCAGTCAGAGGACAACTGTTGGACGTTGGTTTTCTCTTTCTACCACATGGGCCCCAGGGCTTAACTCAGATCGTCTATCAAGTGCCTTTGCTCAGAAAACCATCTCTTCAGCTTCAAGAAATTATTGTTCTTGTTTTGTGGTGCTGGGGATCGAACCTCGGCTTCAAAGATGTGAGGAAAGCCCGCTGCTGCTGCGCTTCTTCCCACTCTCAAATTTTAATTAAAATTATTATTGCGTATATATATGTATATGTGACATTCAAGTCCCTGAGCCAAGGCACGCGTGTGGAGGGCAGAGGACAGCTTTGTGGAGTTGCTGCTCTCTCCACCTTTACATGGGTCCCTGGCCTCAGGTTCTAAGACTTGTGTGGTAAGTGCTTTTTTTTAAATGCATTGAGCTATCTCACTGGTCCTTTCACCTCTAAATTTTGCTTTAAACATCAAATAAATGCCACACAGGCTGTTGTGAAGAAGGAGTGGTACCAAACCTTGAAAAGATGCTTTGGAATTGAGAACCATAATAGTTTGGGTACAACGTGTCCCCAAAGGCTCGTGTGTTGGCGGCTTGGCCCTCTGCTGGTGCCTCTACTGAGAAGTGATCTCATTAGGAGGATGCTACCTTGGCAGGTTGATGAGTACATGATTCTGTGGCAGTTGGAGGAAGTACATCCTTGAGATGAAGCTCTGGTGTTTTCAAATCCTCTCTTGTTTTTGAGACAGTGTCTACACCACACAGCCTGATTGTAGCCTCAAAATTCTGGTTTCAGGAGTCTGTGACTACCACAACCAGCGGAGTATCAATCTCAGCAGACAAGAGGCAGTTTGGCTCAACGGACCAAGTAACTGGGTTGGTTTTAACTTCTGGATTCTGACACTAGGTAGTTTATTTTAGGCATATTTAAGTCCAGCACAATTTGGTGAAAACTTTCCTGGTGATGAGTAACTCAATCCTGTGTGAACAATCCTGTGTATTATATTTAACATTCCAGGTTCCCCTAGTGCATATCTGTGAACCCAAGGACCTCCGTGCCTCTGACAGCTGGTGATCCTTTGGCTTCCATCTTTGGAGTGCTGAGATGACTGGACTATGCTAGCTCACTGGCTTTTGTGGCTGGGCCTTGTTCTTGCCCTCTGTCATGATGGGCTTCTTGGCTGCCATGAAGTAAGAAGTTCTGCACTGCATTCCCTACAGGCCAAGACACAGCAACAGAACCAAAGGTTTGTGGAAGGAACATCTGAAAGTGTGAGCCAAATAAGTGTTTTTCTCCTTTAAGATTGATGCCAGGCACTTGTCAAAGTGACTCCCAGAGTGACAGGTAAGTAGGTAGGGATACCAAAGCAGTTGTCTTAGAGAAGATGCTACGGCACAATTGGCCTGGAGCCCTGTGCATTCCTGTTTGCAGCAACATGTGCTGTCTCCTGGGTCATGGGGCCTGAAGCCTGGGCAGCTCCAGCGGTGTGAAGCTCATCTGGACATCTGCACTCTTCTACGGTGGGAACCCTCTTAACCACTTTTCTATTGCTGTGAAGAGACACCCCGACCGAGACAGCTTGCCATCATGGTGAGGAGCAGGCTGAAGGGAGCATTGCAGCAGGCAAGCAAGGCGTCTGTCTACATGGCAGTGACTATCCTAAGTCTCACTCTGCTGACCAGGCTGGCCTTGAACACACACAGAGCCGCCTGCCTCTGCCTCCTGAGTGCTGGGCGTAAAGGTGTGCAGCACCTCAACCTGGCAAGAGCTCCCATCTCTCTCTTTTTTAAATATTTATTTTTAATATTTATGCATATGACTGCTCTATCTGCATGTATGCCTGTTTGCCAGAAGGGGGCATCAGATCACATTATAGATGGTTGTGAGCCCCATGTAGTTGTTGGGAATTGAACTCAGGACCTTTGGAAGAGCAGCCAGTGCTCTTATCCACTGAGTGTCTCTCCAGCCCAAGAGCTCATGTCTTATCCACAGGAAGCAAGCAGGGAAAGAGAAGAGACCTGACATGAACTTTTGAATCCTCACAGCCAACCCCCAGTGACACACCTCTTCCAAATAAGGCCACACTTCCTTATCCTTCCTAAACACCAGGCTCTGGAAACCAAACATTCAAATGACTAAGCCTGTGAGACCATTCAAGCCACCACAGGGACCATCCTGTTTATGAACTCCTGTGTGAGGACCAATCATCTGCCTTCAGTTGACTTTCCATGGGTTGTGTATTTTTCTATTTCTTATGAAAATCAGTTTGTTAATTTCCTTCTCCATGACCTGTAGGAAGAATATCATTCTCTCAGGATTCCTGCTGAGATTACAGGAAATATTATTTTTCAAATAATTCACTGAATTTATTCTGGTACAGACATTCACTTTAAAGGTTTAATGAATGTGACATGATTTTAAAGAGGCTAATTTCCAGTAACTTTAAAAATAAAATTATGATAGATGAGGCAGATGGATAGCAGTTTATAGCAGAGTCAGTAGCTCAATTGCCATGGGGGTAAAGAGCTACTTGCAAGGCTTTGTTAATTCTTTCATTGTGATGGGTAGTGTGTACTTATTCCTTTGTGTGTGTGTGTGTATATGTGTATGGGCAAGGCCTGAGCCAAAGCTGGCTGCCTGACAGTAATCACAAAAGGAATTAAAAGCAGCGTGTTAAAGTGGGCAGGTGGGAGGCCTCGCAGAAAGGGGCGAGGAAAGTGCCTCAGAGAATGCAGGCAGCCAGCAACTGCTCTCCTCCAGGACCTCAGAGGGCATAATATACTCACTCCAGTACCACAGGCAGCATAAATAAAGCTACTGACAACTGGTTATAATTTGAAGGAAAATATAAGCCTCCCAAACATTATTCTTAGCTGGATGCCTTTGGACCCAGAATTTGAGATGGATCTCTGTGACTTCCAGGCTAGACAAGGCTGCATGTTAATTAATTAGATTAATTATTCACAAGCTAAGAATTCTTCAAAAAATAATCCAAATGGGGAGAGGAAGGGAACCAACCAGAGAAGGGGTATTGAATAAGAACAAAATTTTAGCAGGGCCTGATAACACATGCCTGTAATCCCAGCATTCAGGAGGCAGAGGCAGGAAGACCTTTGTAAGATTGTGGCCAGGCTGGTCTACAGAAAGAGTGTCAGGACAGCCAGTGCTACAAAGAGAAACCCTTTTTTGAAAACACAAACGAAACCTAGAGAGACTAGGCCTGGCTTGAGCTTTTTTAAAGGACTACCGTTTAATTTTCAATTTAATCATTTAATCATAGGGAGAAACTAAAGTTCAAGGTCCCAGGCCCTTGGGGAGCTGGGGACTTCCCAATAGTTGAGTAGTTTCTGTTGTAAGAAGATAGTTCTCTGAGGCCAGACATCTCAGGGACAATTCTCCATCTGGCTGGCAGGGTCAAACTGGGTTCCCACTCCTAGGAACTGCTCCTATCCTGATTGATGGAAACTCCCTTGCTCAACCCCTATGTCAAAATATGATTGGATGATGCTAAAGCCCACCCTGCTCCCCCTTGCTCTATGGTTTCATCCTTTAAATATTCTGTACAATGTCCCTTCAGGGTTAAAGTTCAGCTCCTGAGTCTGTTCTCTGGCCTTGATTGATCAGTAGAGCTTGATTACAATAAATTTTTGTCATGTGCAATGCCCTGGTGTTTTGACCCCACAACACTATGAAGTCTTAGAAAACTGACATACTTCTAGCATCAAAACAAACAAAATATCCACGGTAGATGCCACTAGTGTTTACATCTTTTGGTAAGTTAGTCTGTCAGGTATGAACAAGCAATTAACATTAAGTGCCTGCGACTTAACCAGCCTCCTTAGGGGCCTGACAGTTGCCAGACAATGGATATGTAAGACCCTCACATTCTTTTTCTTTTCTTTCTTTTTAAAAGTTATTTATTTATGGTTTTTCAGGACAGGGTTTCTCTGTGAAATTCTGTGAAGCCTTGGCTGTCCTAGAACAGCCAAGGAATTGAACTCTGTAGAACAGATTGGCCTTGAACTCACAGAGATTGGCCTGCCTTTGCCTCCCTGAGAGCTTGAATTACAAGTGTGCACCACTGCAGCTGGCTGTCCTTCACATTTTTCAAGAGAGGTAAAGTCTGGCCGATTTTTGCCCAAACAAAATCATCTTCTTAACACTTTGGCATCGGGGCTGGAGTGGTGGCTCAGTAGTCAAGAGCACTGATGCTCTTGCAAAGGACTCAGATTTTATTCCCATCACCTACTTCATAACTGCAGCTACAGTTCCAGGGGATCTGAAGCCCTTGTTAGCCTTTGAGGGCACCAGCCACATAAGTCTGGTACAGACATGAATGCAGGCAATGTAAGAAAACAAAAATGTTACCTTTTTTGTTCCTGTTTTGTATTGTTTTCAATTTATACCTGTAGGTGTTTTATTTTTTGACCTAGGGTCACAAAATGTAGACGAGGCTGGCTTTGAACTAACTCATGGTTAGTCCTGTCTGTCCTCCAAGTGCTGGGATTAAAGGTGTGCACCACCACCACCGGCAAAAAGACATTAAAAAAAAATTTCATCTCAACTATAGTAATTGCATGCTAGAGTTTGAGTTTACAAATACTGCTTCTCAACCAGCAGGACAAAAGTTGTATGGACAATAAGGAATAGGGGAGGGAAAACAAAACATCTGACAAGTAAAAGTTCTAGGGTCATGTCTTTCTAGAATAAAAATGATTGTTTTATTTATTATTACTATTATTGTTTTATTTTGCAACAGGGTCTCATTTTGAAACCTTGGCTGTTCTGGAGCTCTTTATCCAGACAAGGCTGGCCTGGAACTCAGTGATCTTCCTGCCTCTACTTGCTAGAGTGCTGCTCCATCACCGCTGGCAAAATTTATTATTATTATTATTATTATTTTATGTGCATGGGTTTTAGTTGTTGTTTGTGCCAGCATATGTGTCCCTGAACGCATGCCTGGTGCCCACCGAGGTCAGAAGAGGGACAGACAGTTGTGAGCCCCATGCAGGTTCTGGGAATTGAACTCAGGTCCTCTGCAAGAGCAGCCAGCTCTTAATCACTGAGCCCTTTCTCTGGGCCCTATTTCTGGATACTTTAAATTTTTTATTTACAATTTCTGTTATGTTGGCAACGGAATCCTAGGCCTCATTATGCTAGGCAGGCAGTCTAGCATAATGAACCACTGAACCTTATCCTCACCCCATATGAGCCCCTCCCATCTGCCTAAGTGATACTAGTTGGCCTGGAACTTGTGATCCTCCTGCCTCAGCCGCTGAAGAGCTGATATGAGAAGCTTAGAGCTTCCCTGAGTGCCTCCCCCCATCTTCTTTTTTAATTTTCAGAAAACACTGCTGCAACATTACTGCGGGGCATTGTCTGACTAGTCTTATTACTGGCTTGTACAAACTGTACCTTGTTACAACTGAAATTTAATTAGTTTTGCTTTTGTATTTCCTCTTGATTCATCTTTACAATTCTTGTTGGAAAATAAGTCAACATAGATTTATTAACGATTCTTCCATTGAGTAGTTAGGGTTGTGTCTGGATCTAATGGCCCAAATGATAATTATGCTAATTCTGGAAAGTCCTTTTTGTTGGGGAGGGGTAATCAATCTTCCTATGTAGCCCAGGATCCTTCTGCCTCAGCCTTTAGAGCATTGGGAGGTGTGTGCTCATAAGGGTTGTGCCATCACCCCTGGTTGGAAATATTATTTTGGGGTTCATTAGCATAGGCTAACAAAGGCATAAATGCTGACGTAACTTTGTCAGTTCAGGTTTTTTTTCAAGATGTGCTCACCAAAGGCTTTCATGCCCACTCTGTGGCAAAAGGTGAGTGTATCAGCTTTCCTTGTCTCCGTTCAGCAGCTTGTTGTCTCTGGTTATACAATGAGGAAAACAGACCCACTAATGCTTGTCTAGCGTTCAAGCTGCATACAGGGTTCCGAGATCCAAAGCTGAAACACAACACTGAGGTACGGAACAGGCTGTGGAGAGATGGCTCAGTGGTTAGGAGCTCCGGCTGCTGTTCCACAGGCCTTGTCTGGGTTCAATTTCCTGCGCCCAAACGGTGGCTCGCAAAAGCCAGTTCCAGGTGATCCAACACCCTTTTCTGGCTTCGTCCGGTGTCACATAAATATTCATGCAGTGCACACATCAGGTATAAGAGAAAAACAAGAAGGTATGTGATAGCACCAGGATGAACTCAGATGGTGGGAGGCAAAATCTAGAAATTCCGAAGCTCTTACAGGCTGAGTCCCCTGAGAGGAAATGGTGATCTTCATTCTACAATGATTAAACCATCTCGCTCCTGTACTTTGAGAGCCGTTGAGGTGTAAGGGTGGTATATCCGGTCATCCCACACACGGGCCTCCTGTCCAGGGATTGAAGTCATCTGCACGCGGGCACGCGACTAGCTGTCACTGGCTGAGACTGGCCGGCCCGCGCTGGCCACCAGGGCGCAGCAGGAGAGCACGGGGAACGCCTGCGCAGGAAGCCTTCAGCAAGCCGGAAGAGGCCTGGCCCCCGCAGTCCCCGGAACCGGAAGGGGCGGGGGGCGGGGGGGACACCAAAGGCGAAATGGGGCGGGGCGGACCACCGGAAATGGGCGGTACACGGGCGTGGCCTCCCCCGTGCGCGGCCTACATAAGTTGCGCGCGCGGCGCTTCTGAGCTTGGGCGCGAGCAGCGGAGTTACCTCCTGCTCTGTTGGCGGTGGCGGCGGGCTGGGCTGAGCCGAGGCGGGCGGAGGGAGGGACCGGAGGAGCGGGGGTGCGGGCTGCTGTCGGCCCTCGTTGCGGCGCGCCGGGCTCCCGCGAGCCTCCGGAGGCCGTCGGGGAGGTGAAGCAGGGCGGCGGCGGGGTGGGCGGCGGGGTGGAGAGCTGCGCTGCCTCTGGCTTGCGGGGTCGGGCTCCTCCGCGGCCCGGCTGCGCTCCGCCCCGAGGGCGCTCGGTGCAGCAGGGGCGTGCAGGGGCTGGCTGGCTCTGACTTCGCTGGTGGGGGGAGGTCTCCTGCATGGAGGTGAAGTGCCCGACCCACGGGGTCCCGGTCCCTTGGTGCGGGCAGTGGAAGGCTTGCCGCTGTGGGAGCGAGTGACTGTGAGTTAGCACACACGCAGCTGGAAGCAACCTCGGTGCGCAGTTTGTGAGAAGACTTGGCTGGCGTGTCCAGGGGCTGCACTTGCCTAGGCCCTGGGCAGCCAAAGAGACGTTACCGTTCTTGTTCAGGAAACTTGGTTCGCTAGGCTTGAGGTAGATTGCAGTTGGGGCTGCAGTAAAGGCTCAGGTAGAGAGGCGTTACTGTGGAGAGTGATCATACTCCCCCCTCCCCCCCCCCCCCCGCCCCGTGCTGACCACAGAAATTATTTAGAATGAGGAGAGAGAAGCCTTGTGCTGGCTTGGCAGTTCTCCATGTGGGGAATAGAACTTCTGGGAACGTTCCTATAGTGTAAACTTTGCCTGCGTGCAGGCTGTTTTTATTGGCTGTTGCCTTCGGCCAGTGCTTAGTAAGGGAGTGGAAGCCCGCCGTCTGAGGCACCGTTATGTTTTGAGTGCATAGAGAAGTTAAAGCTCGCTGTGCACCTTTAGTATACATTTGTACTTACCCCTCCTCCCATCCTTTAGCCTCATCTGTTTCAATGGTGCAACTGTCTTCGTCCCTTTTTGGTTACCAGTCACCTTCAGGCCATTCAGAGGAGGGAAGAGTGGGAAATATGAAGTCAGCGAAGTCCCAAGTGAACCACAATCAGCACGGGGAAAGCCAGCGAGCCCTGAGCCCCCAGCAGTCTACTCTCAGTTCTGCTGCATCTCCTTCCCAGGCGTATGAAACCTATATTGATAATGGACTCATATGCCTTAAACACAAAATTAGGAACATCGAGAAGAAGAAGGTAACTTTTTACCCCTCCCAGCTCTGAATGTGCATGACCTTAAGCTAGGGTTAAGGAGTTAACATGTTCTTTATATTAGAGAACACTTATCTTCCTGCAAATTTAATTGACCTTGAGATTTAGTTGCCTGGAAACAAGCATCCAGGCTAAATGCTTGTTTCATTTGCCAACACAGCTGAATAACTATTCTTCCCAGTGGAATTGTTACACATACTGCTTTTGAAGTATGTGAACAGTTTGCTGTTTTAGGTCTGACTCATTTCTTGAGTTACACTATTGTATCTTATGCTAGATAAGGAATAGCTTGATATTTTAGCTCGTTTCTATGGGACTGCAGCAAGTGCTGTGGCAGTGTAGCTGCCGCAGTCATTGGAATTATTTTCTTAGGAGCCAGAAAATGATTCAGTATTAATTTTCCCACTGCTAGATACTGGTTTAAGATTGGTTGGTGGAAGTAGCGTAGGCACAGTTCTGTAAAGAGACTTGGCTTCCTACCAGCCTAGCGTTCAGTGAGCGGAGTGGTGATTTCTCATTCCCTGAGTCATTAGCCTGTGGGACAGCCCCTCTGGAGGCACTGTGTGCTATGTTTCTCACCTGCCTTTACCGAGTAAGTATCTGGATCTATATTCTCTTAAGATGTGTTCAAAAAACTTATTAAAACCTTAGGAAGGCTTTGTTTTGTTTTTGTTTGTTTTTCGAGGCAGGGTTTCTCTGCAGATCAGTCTGGCCTCACAGAAATCTGCCTGCCCCTGCCTCCTGAGTGCTGGGATAAAGAGATAGGCTGCCACCACATCTGGGAAGAAGGTTGTGGTAGAGATTGACTGGTAGTTTCTCTTTATCTCTCTCCATACATCTTTGAGATGCATGCATTTGGTTGCTAGTATGACAAGATTGTGCCTGGGTCAGCCCGTGGTCCTTAACACTGAGAACTAGTTAGTGCAGGGCCTGTTAGTGGAGATTCATTTATGACTTTTCTCAGTATATCCCTGTATTATCCAGCTAAACCAGAGCACCTCTTTAATTCTGAATGCCTGTCTGCTAGTACCAGTGTCTTTGTTTCCAGCTTCTAGGAAAACATTATGAATTCAAAAACCAGTATAAAAGGAGCTAGCCAAATGCTTGTGGGATAGTGTAATGGTTTATGTCCTGAATTTGGGGCTCATAGATGTAATTTCTTATTTTTCTTTATTTTTTTGGTTTTGGTTTTGGTTTTCAAAACAGCTTTCTCTGTGTAGCCTTGGCTGTCCTGGATTCACTTTGTAGACAAGGCTGGCCTCAAACTCAGAAATCAGCCTGCCTTTGCCTCCCAAGTGCTGGGATTATAGGCGTGTACCACCTCCCCCGGCTTTGTAATTTATATTTTGGGTATCTATTTTCTTTATTTTATGTACATTGATGTTTGGCCTGTATTATGTCTGTGTAAGGGTGTCAGATCCAGGAGTTACAGTTTTGAGTTGTCACGTGGGTGCTGGGAATTGAACCCAGGACCTCTGAAAGAGCAGTCAGTGCTCTTAACTGTCAAGTTATCTCTCCAGGCCATTTTATGTGTTTTGTTAACTAACATTTAGTATGAAAGACAGCGCTACATTTTGGTACTGCTATGAGAAAGTTAACTTGCCACATAATTCAGTAGGTAACAGTAGTGTAAGCAAGGGTGAGCTAGTACAGAAGTAGTCATCTGTGATGCCACTGATGTTCTGTGCTAGACCGTGGCTCTCAGCCTTCCTAATGCCTGACTCTTTGTTACTACGTAACAACTTTGCTACTATTATGAACCATAATGTAAGGTAAATATACATTACATTATGTAATGTAAATATAGGATATCTGATATGTGAGCTCCACAGTTTGAGAACCACTGTGCTAGTTCCTGTTGTGAGAAGCTGTCCTGAGCATTGCCATGATTATCAACAGTCTTGGCATCTGCCTAAACGATGCCTGAAGCACTGTCTACCTCCCCCCAGACTCTGCATTTTGTGATAACCTCAGATATCTGTGGGAATAAATTGCTCTGGCTGAGCACCTCTAGGTTGGGGCACATGATTGACCTAAGACCCTATTTAAGTAGATGATTATAAATAGAAGCCATTAAGAGGGAAAACAATTCAGTTGTTGAGATGGCTGAACTGATCAAGCTGCTTGCTATACAACCCTGATGACCTGAGCTCAACACCAGGATTCTGCAGTGGAGGACATCATCAACCCCCAAAGTCCTCTGACCTAAACACACATACACACACACACACACACACTCTAAGAATTTTAAAAGGATTTGGGGCTGGAGAGGGATGGCTCAAAGATTAACAGTTTGTACAGAAAGCTGGGCATGGTTGCAAATGCCTTTAATCCGAGCACTTAGGAGGCAGAGGCAGGCAGATCTCTGAGTTCAGGGCCAGTCTGGTCTTCTTGATGAGTTCCAGGACAGCCAGGGCTATGCAGGAAGATGCTGTCTCCAAACAATAGGAAAAGAGTACTTAACTGCTCTTGTAGTGGACCTGGGTTTGAGTCCCAGCTCCCACATCAGGCAGCTCACACTCCCTGTAATTCCAGCTCAGTGGTGATGGTGGTGACGGAGGTGTAATGTCCAGTGAAGACTTGGCCTCCCAGGGCCCCTGCACTTACTTGCAGCTATCCCCACACAGACACACATAATTAAGTCTTTGAAAGACTTAATTTTTACAATTTCAGAGTAATATTTTTTAGAAGTTAAATGTCTGTACTTAAAAGATATTCTAGAAGTAGAGTTATTAGCATACAAACTAATATAAAAATTTCAATCACTAGACATATATACTAGTTAATAGCAGTGAACTTATTCTAGCATGCTGTTAGCTCTGTGTATCTTGCTAGCTTGCCACATATTTTCCCATAAATTTTTATCAGTGCCAATATTTTTCATATTCTAATGAGGTATCCTTTAAATACTTCCTTTCATACCTCATTATGCTACACGCATCAAAACCACAGATACACTGACCTGCTGCTTTTGTGCCTGATTTTGGGAAACTTCAGGTTGGACACTGCTTTTAAAAATGGTGAAGAGCTTAAACTCTTAACAATGCCACCTTAGTTCTTTCTCTCAAATGAGCCACAACCTTTGAATAATTTTTACTGGGATACCAAATGTCTAGTAATTCTGTTGTTTACAAAGAAAGTTATTACGGTGAGGTTCTTTTGAGTTCATACATGGCAGGCACTCAGGCCTATAACCTGCCCTCCCCCCCAATGCCCCATGTAAGTTGAGAGACTAGTCCTTTTCTCAGAATTGTGAACATTAAATGAATGGGAATGAAGCACCTGCCACATTGGCTTGCCACCACAAGCACTGTCCCCCTGCTTCTACTCCTGTGCAGGTTTGCCGCCTGATGGCTCTTCCACCTCTTTAGAGGTGCTTTTCTGTTTTAGTGTAGAGAGGTAGTTAAAATACCAGGAGCAATGCATCCCAACTATAGTGAGGCACCTTGTTCTCAGAGCTCAGGCCGCTGCATTTGAGATGCAGACACATTCTGGAGCACAAGGTCCGCCCTGGTTGGGTAGATGTTCTCTTTTTCCGTTGGTCAAGTTGTGGGAAGTTGACCTGGACTGAGTATTGCATGGAACAAAGCATAGTGGTGTTACTCTGTGTGTGTTTTTTTTTTTAATATCTATTTATTTGTATGTGTTCTATGCACATAAGAGGACATCAGATCCCAGTATAGGTGGTTGTGAGCCACCATGTGGTTTCCAGGAATTGGAAGAGCAGACAGTGCCATCTCTCCAGCCCCTTGTTTGTTTGTTTTCTCCTGACTTTGAACTCAAATACTGTTGCTGTCTGCCTGTATGAAATTATAGTCTGGCACACCAAAAATCTAATTTGCTTCTGTTTCTGTCAGACTGTACCATAGATGCATGCTTCTCTTTTGTAGATCAAACTGGAAGATTATAAAGATCGCCTAAAGAATGGAGAGCAGCTTAACGCAGACCAGTTGGTAAGTAATGTGAGGTCCTTCATTAGACCAGTTGGTAAGGAATGTGAGGGCCTTCATTAGACCAGTTGGTCTGCTTTCTTTCTTTGATTTTTGTTTTTTGAGACAGGGTCTCCACATAGCCCTGGCTGCCCTGGAACTTGTGTGTAGCCCAGGCTGGCCTTGAACAGAGATCTGCCTCCCAGTGCCGGGATTGAAGGTGTGTGCCACCACCCCTGTCTGGTTTCCTTCTTGGTAGAACTTGATACGGATTTAGTGAAACTATAGAACTTGGTAGGTCAAAGAGGAGCTAGAATCTACTGGTTTTCCTTAGTGACTTTTGTCTGTTAGACTTTACAGATGGGCTTTATTTCTGTAGTACTAGTAGATGATATTAGTTGGATAACAGGCTAAATAAATAGCACAAATTAGATGAGTTACCATATACATTAAAACATAATTTATGCCAGGAATACTGAGTATACTCAAGTTTTTAATTCTTCACTGGCTTAATATAAGTTTGACATCTTTCTAAAATCTGTTCATTGTAGCTTTGTCTCATGATTCTTCAGTTGTTGTCTTTTAATTTCTTTCGTATTTGAGCTGTACCCTGGCTTTTAAACACTAACTTTACTGTAAATATTGATTCTACTTTTTCTTCTTTTGAACTCACAGTGATCCTTCTTCATCACCCTTTGAATGCTTGTTTTACAGACATGAAGCACTATGCCCAGTTATATATATTTTTAACATGTTTGACTTATTCATGCTATAACTGGTAATTCCAATTTTTTAAAATTATGTATACAGTGTTCTATCTGCAGGCCAGAAGAGGGCACCAGATCTCATTATGAATGGTTGTGAGCCACCATGTGGTTGCTGGTAATTGAACTCAAGACCCCTGGGAGAGCAAGTAGTGCTTTTAACCTCTGGGCCATCTCTCCGATTTTTGCCTAATTTATGGAGAACTTTTGCAATATGGAATAAAAAATGCTTTATTGATATTTGCTGTTTTTGCTTGATCACATTTCCTGCCATTTAAGAAGGGACAAAATGTGTTTGAGGTTGTTTATGGTTTATTTTTTAAAATATATGTGTATGCATGTATGTCTCTGTGTGTATGTGCATGTTAGTGTAGCTGTGGAGGTGTTGGTTCCCCTGAAGCTGTAGGTATAGGCAGTTCTGAGCTGCCCAGCGTGGGTGACAGGAACCAATCCACACCCTCTGGAAAGAGCAGCAAGTACTTTTTAACTGCTGAACTGTCCCTGAAATTATTTGATCTGGCTCATGGGCCTGTTATCGTTCAACTAAAATTACTGGTTATGTATTGTAGGTTTTAGGCATTCAAGGTGCTTTCCTCCTTGCTGTATTGTCATCTTCTTTGACTTAGAAGCTATGGTATAGCAATTATGATTCTGTTGAGGTTTAGCTTTGCATTGTGTGAGCTCTGAGCATGTGTGGTGAAGAGCTGGTGGAGAGCCTTGGCTATCAGTCAGCATTTATTTCCTTCCTTTCTTTCATGTTCTGTCCACTAACTTAAAATGTGGAAGGGTCTCTTTCTGTAAGAATTCCAGAAGAAAGTATTCTGCCAGAGTGTTATCACTGAGGATGTTTTGATCTGAGCTCAGTTAAGTGCTTGCTACACAAGCATGAGATTATGAGTTCAGTCCCCAGAGTCCATGTAAAAAGCTGGGTGTGGTGGCGCATTCTTGAAATCCCAGCACTGGAGTGGTGGGGACAGATTCCTGGGCTTGCTAGCTTATTAGCAAGTTCCAGGCCAGTGGAATCTGTTTCAAAAAAACAAAAACAAAACAAAAACCCCTGAGTAGGACTGGAGAGCTTGCTCAGTGATTAAGAACACTTAACTACTCTTACAGAGAATGTCCTGAGTTTAGTTTTTGGCACCCATACAGCCCACAACTGCCTGTAACTCCAGCTCCAGGGTATCTGATAGTTTCAGCACCGTTGGTCATGCGTATTCATCGTCATTTACCTTATACACACATGTGCACCATTAAAAATAAATGTTGGGTGCTGCAGTGATGGCTCAACAGAGTACTTACTGGTTTAACTCACAGCATCCACATGGTGGCTCACATTTATAACTCAAGTTCCAGGGTATCTGATGCCATCTTTGGGCCTCAGTGGCCTGAAGGCACACAAATGATACACGGACCTATATACAAAGCAAAACATACATATACATTAAGTTAAAATTAAAAAGAAAACCTGTAAAAACCACCAGTGGGTGTGAGCACACACACACACACACACACACACACACACACACACACACACATATTAACATGAAAGAGGAATCACAGAGTAAGGCTTCCTACAAAGGCAGAATTGAATCAGGTCTGAGGACCCAGATAGAGAGGCCTTTGTTACTGGGTGGAGAGGAAGAAGAATGGTACACACTGGTAAACTGAGGTAGTACCCGGCTAATAGTGCCGCCTCTTGAGAGACGGTGTTAAATGGTACTCCTTTATTTTATGGTCCTCTGAAGATCATGTGCCATCATTACATTTTCTGCCCATAGCGCCTTTTCTGTTATGAAATAATGCAGTCCTGACAAAGTGTTGCCCATAGTCATAATGGATAATAAAACAAGCATCTGTGTTCCCCTTGACTCACGTAACACAGAGACACCAATGGTGCTCCTCCTGGTATCTTTTCTCTTTCCTAGCTGTGATTTTAAACTCTCTCCCTTCCTTTGCTTATGCTTTTTGTTTTCTTAGATTTGATCATTTTATTTTGTGTGATTATTTTGCCTACATATAGGTATGTGTACCACATGTGTGCTTGTTGGTGTCTTTGGATGTCAGAATATTGAATCCCTTGGAATTGGAAATCTGGATGGTTGTGAACCATGAGGGTGCTAGGAATTCTGCAAGAGTAACAAGTGCTCCTAACCACATGCCATCTCTAACCCTACTTTTTTTGTTTTGTTTGGTTTTTTGAGACAGGGTTTCTCTGTGTAGTCTTGGCTGTCCTGTCCTGCTTTGTAGACCAGGCTGGCCTTGAACTCCCAGAGATCCCCTGCCTCTGCCTCTCTGAGTGCTGGGATTACAGGTGTGCACCACCATACCTGGCTCACACATGAAACCTTAAAAGAAAAAAATATTGCCTCTTTAATTTTAATAGGATGTAATGTCTTGTTACAGTGCTACAGGTAATGACTTACGCATTTCCGTATAGCTGCTGCGGTTCTTACGTTGTTGCTACTGGCATTTACATATTTCTCACCATATTGTACATGGTTGACAGTTGCTGTTCTCCTGTGTAATACTGTATTATTTTTATAGTGCATTTGAGTGGTGAATGATATCGACTAAGGAAGCTAATGGCTTAGTGTTCTTAAAACCCATAGATGTCCGTAACTTAAGTGCTGTAAGGTAGGGCAGGATTAGAGTTGTGGTGGTACCTGTCTGTAATCAGCACTAGGGAGGCAGGGGCAGGTCTACAAAGCTAGTCTGGGGCAGCAAATGCTACACAGAGAAACCCTGTCTTGGAAAAAAAAAGAATTAGAGTGTGGATTTCTCTTTTTATTGTTTTAAAAATTATTTTGTTACTTGTGTATATGTGTGTGTGTGTGTGTGTAGGCCAGATGACAACTTGCTGGAGTTAGTTCTGTCTTCTGTCATGTGGGTCCTAGGGATTAAATTCAAGTCTTCAGTTTGGCGGCAAGAACCTTTACTCCTTAACCACCTCACTGACCCAGAGCTCTGGTTTTCAACATAAAACTGAAGCCAAGCATGATGGTATATCTAAAGATGCGCTTGAGGGATTGAGGCAGGGGAATCACAGTTTAGTCTAGCCTGGAATACATAATGAGTTTTAATCCAGCCTGAGGTACAGTGTGAGCCTGTCTTAAAATAAACAAAAGTTCCAGCATTAAATTGCTTTATATAACTTTATATAACTTGTAAACACTTTTTCTTAAGTATCTGGGTTTTTTTTTTTAAGATTAATTTATTATTTATATAGTATTCTGCCTGCATGTATGCCTGTGCCAGATCTCATTATAGATGGTTATGACCTATCATGTGGTTGCTGGGAATTGAACTCAAGACCTTTGGAAGAACAGCTAGTGGCGGAGCATGGTGGTGTATACCTGTAATCCCAGAGGCAGAGGCAGGCAGATTACTAAGAGTTCAAGGCCGGCCAGACAGACAGACAGACAGAGAAATTCTGTCTTGAAAAAAAACCAAAAACAAACCAAAACAGCAAACAAACAAACAAAAAGAACAGCCAGTGCTCTTAACCTCCGAGCTGTTTCTCCAGCCCCATTAAATGCTTTTCTAACTTTTAGAGTTCTGTCTCCTTTATTTTAATGTGTGTGGCACACACACACGCATGTATACGGGTGTCTGTGGAGACCAGAAGGGGATGTTAGATTATCTACAGCTGGAGTCATGGGTGACTTGGGAGTTGGGGACTGAGGTCCCCTGGAAGAGCGGCTTGCACTCTTAACCACAAGCCATCTCTCCAGTCCTTTAGCAACTTAAGGCACACTTACTATTTATTCTGAGACATCTGCTGATTTGCTGTTTTTCAATTCTGTCTGTTAGGAAGCAGTGGAAAAGTATGAAGAAGTACTTCATAATTTGGAATTTGCCAAGGAGCTTCAGAAAACCTTTTCTGTACTAAGCCAAGATGTGAGTATGTTTTCATTACCTACCTTACCTGTGACCTTGAAGAAAACGCCGCTACCTAAAAATAGTGTTTGCTTGTCACCCATCTGATGCCATGCTGATGCTGTACTGGAGAAGCCTCACTAACTGCCTAGGATGTCTACGAGCTCACTGCATTGTCCAGGCACACCTGGGATTTGTGATTCTTATTCCTCAGCCGCCTGAGTGTGCACCACTGTGTGCAACTTTAGGCTATTTTTAATTTTTTGCTAAATTTATTTAGGTTTGTTCTACTATTAGTAGATTTTTTTTCACACCTCTTTTTGTTTAGATGGGTGGAAATATATTTGTGTAATACTTAAAGTTTTCCATCTTATCAAAGCCGCTCTGTCCTATTTTAGCTTTTACTTAGTTTTTATGCCCATGGCTGTTCACTCCTTCTCCTGTTTTTGGACTGATTTTATGTGTGTGCGGGGTTTTGCCTGAAGGCGTGTTACATGCACCATGCTCACGCCTGGTGCCCACACAGGTCAGAGGAGTTTCTCAGGGTCCTGGAACTGAGTTACAGATGGTTGCGCTCTGCCAGGTGAGCGCTGGGAGTTGAACCAGGTCTACTTCAAGAGCAGTATTTGCTCTTAACCACTGAGCCATCTCTTCTGTCCAAGATTTAAATCTTTCTTAAAACAGTACTAGATGCTAGGTGTCTGTGTAGTGCCATTAGAGTTTTTCAACAGCATAGTTGGAGATACAGTAGCCCCGTGGGATAGGTATGGGATCTGAGGCTTATTACAAATGGAATTAACTAAAAATAGCGACCAGTAAGTGGTAGAGCCAGTGTATGCCTTTGAGTTCTATGATCCCTTGAAAGATGGATTCTTTTTCCTAGGGCTGTTCTACCATGGTGATCTAGAGATAGCACCCGCCTTGGCAAGTTTAGTGATTCCATGAAAGCATTTTTACTGTTTGCATATGCTTTAGATCTCTCTCTTTCTGTGTGCCTCCTCACCTCCTCTCTCCTTCCCTCCCTTCCTTCCTCTCCTTCCTTCCCATCATCTTCCTCTCTCCCTCCCCCTTTTGAATCAGGATCTAACTATTTAGTACTGGCTGGTCTGAAACTCACAATGTAACCAGGCTGGCCTAGAACTCAAGATCTGCCTGCCTCTGCTTTTCAAGTGTTGATTAAAGGCATGCATCACCATGCCTGGCCACTGCTTTAGATTTCTTTCTCCTTGTGATGTGATAGTAGTCTAGAGCTTGCCCCTCTCCCCTTTTCAGTATTTTTAGATAATTTTATGTGTATGAGTATTCTGTCTGTATGTGTGTCTATGTGTACCATATGCATATCTGATGCCTGAGGAGGTTCAAGATTCCCTGGAACTGGAGTCAAGGATGATTGTGAGCCACCATGTGGGTGCTGGGCACTAAACCTAGGGTCCTCTTCTCTTAACTGCTGAGTCATCCTTCTAGCCCTGGGCTTGCCCTCTGGAGTCAAGCCCTCCGGGTGTTTGCTAGTCATTTCCTGTTCCTTTTTCTGGTAAGTTTTGGACTACTATTAAATTGTTTTCGTTGTTGTCACTTTTATAAGTTGTGAAACATTTTTTTTCTTTTGTGCGCAGTCTAACTACATTCTCCTTAATTTCTTGGGGTGATTTCTATCTCTTGGCAAGAATCCATTATCCTAAGTCATGGTTTAGAAAATAAACTTTGATTAAGTATTGATGATCAAATTGTTTATTTTTTGTGTTCTCCTTTCTAAACTGATCAACTAAGCAGAAGAGAAAGGTCTAAGGTCTTCCTAGTTTCTACATGGGTAAGGAGAAGAAGCTGTTAGTTGCTTTTCATGACATCTAATCAGGAGCTAGTGGACTTTGTTGAATTGATTGATTTAACAGATGTTTGAGCTCCTCTTATATATCAGTCTCTGCTGGGTAGTCTCTTTCATCGTGGATGCAGAAAAATAAAAGCTAGCTAGGGGCTGGAGTATAGTTCACTGGTGGTCAGAACACTTGCCTAGCCATGTGCATGGCCCTGGGTTTGATTCCTAGCACTGCCAGAAAGTAATAAACTGATAAATGAATTACACACATCACTATTTGATGTGACATATACTTTGCTGGAGGACTTTCCAGTTGGCATAAACCCACAAAACACCTAGTTTAATTTTTGAAAATAGGCTAAAGGGAAATTTGAAGTGATGATGTGGTGTGTATGTATTTATTTCTTTGTGTTTTATGTATGTGCACGTGTGAGGAGACCCAATGCTGACTTTGGGTTCTTTTCTTTGATTATTCTCTACTTTATTGAGTTAGGGTCTCAGTTGAATCCAGAGGTTGCCTATCAGCCAGCCTAGTAGCCAGTTTCATCAGGGATTCCGTCTCTGGCTCCTGAATGCTGGTGTTAGAGGCAGCCGCAATGGCTGCCTGGCTTTTATGTGGATCGTGGGGATTGGAATGGAATTCTAAGTTCTCCTCACGCTTGTGCTTATCCACGGAGCCATCTCCCCAGCTCTTTGAAACACAGCCCTGAAGTCATTTCTGGTAATTGTTTGCTTTTCTTATATATACTAAGCTAAAATGTCTTGGAGAGTGAAAGTGCCATTTCTGTTTTTCCTCCCTCAGGCAGAAACACAAAACTTGTAGCTCTGGGAAGTGTGACTGTACAGTCCATGTCCAGATCTCAGAAAAAGCCTTACTGATCCTTTGCTGTCTTCAGGGCACATCCTTGTTGACACAAAATCTTCCCATTGTCTTCTTTCTCTGCTAGTAAACAAATTTAGTAAGTTGTTTCCATACCCTTAGAAAGGAATGAACTGGATATTTTTTTTTCTTTTTAATCCTTTAATCTCAGTTTGTTAGGATTTATGAACATCTTTTTAAAATTTCCTTTTTGTTTTGTTTTCTTTCTTTATACTTCTCTCTTTTTCTTTTTTCCTTTCCTCTGTCTTGCTGTGTAGACAGGGTTTTTTTGGGATGTCTCATGTGACCAGGCTATACTCAAATTTGTGATCTTATCTTAGCCCTTCAGTACTGAGGTCTTAGGCATGCACCACCGTGCCTATCTGGATAGATCTTACAGACTCTAAGATGTTTATACTCATATCAATAACCAATTTATAGAGAGTTTTTTCTTTTTTTGCTATTTAGTTTTAAAAACTAACTGGTATTATAGAAACATAATCATAAAAGCTGTGTAGGAAACTGTTTTCTTAGTAGAAACAGGTAGACTATTGTTTTGTTTCTTAGTGGAAACAGGTAACTATTGTTTTGTTTGTTTTTTGTTTTTTTTTTTGAGATAGGGTTTCTCTGTGTAGGTTTGTCCTGGAATTCGCCCTGTAGACTAGACTGACCTCAAACTCAAAGAAATCTGCCTCTGTCTCTCAAGTGTTGAGATTAGAGGCGTGCACCACCACCTAGCTAATTATTATTATTTTTGAGATAGGGTCTCACTATGTAGCCCAGGCTGCCCTGAACTCATAACAGTCTACCTTCCTGTGCCTCCTGAGTACTAGGATTCAAAGCATGTGTTATCATGCCTGGCAATATACTTTTTATTTAAATGGTATGCCACCTTGCTTATATAACATGCTAACCTTCAAGATATAGTTATGAACTTTAACATAGATTCAGGTGCATAATTCGTGCACAGAAATTATCTCAGGGGAACTTAAAACTTAAGTTGCATCAACTTTTTAATATCTTTTGTTTTGTTTTTTGTTTTTGTGACAGGGTTTTTCTGGATAGCCTTGGCTGTCCTGGAACTCATTTTGTAGACTGGGCTGGCCTCATGGAGAACTACCTGCTTCTGCCTCCCTGGGATTAAAGGCATGCACTATAGACACACATTCACATATATATTTATACACACACACACACACACACACACACACATAGTCACTTTAATATAGCTCCATCCAGACTGATAGAAACAAATTGTTACTAAAAATGAATCGTGTGTAAGGCCCTGTGTTTAATACCCAATAACACAAGCTGTATACCCCTCGGGCTTCCTCTGCCTTACCCCTAGCTAAGGTGCTAATGGCAGTTGATGGCTGCTGAGGGAGGCAAGTCACTTTTCTTTGGGAAGTGAAGCCATTGGCAGCACTGCCTACGCTGCTTCACCACACACGCGCAGATGGCCAGCACTAACTGGACTTTGTGGGTTTTAAAGAAAGGGGTTTAAAACAGGTTGGGATTGTAGATATGTTGGGGTGAGTGGTTGGATGGGGTGAGCTAGCTAGAGGGAAGGATTAGGGGATGGATATGACCAAGGTTTGTTATGTCATATATGTATGGAATTAAAAAAAAAATAGAATACGTAATTCAATTAAAAAAATTTAATGATGGAAGCAGGGGACATGACACATTTGCTATGGGTATTTTAAAGAAAAGCTTGAGTTTCTTGCCCCAAATGTCTAGGGTCAGAAGTTTTTTGTTTTTGGAATAATTAATTATGCATATAAAATGAACTATCTTGGAAATGAGAGATACTTCTAAATATGCAATTCATTTAACAGCCTAAGGGTAATCTATGCAGTACCATTAGTGTGCTTCTGTATTTATGTTTGCTTATCTTGCATGTGTGTGTTGGGTGGCGATGGTATATACATGCCACAGCATGAGTAGAACTCAGGGACATTTGTGCTTCTAGTATATGAAGCCCAGAAGAGACCTCAGGTAGTCAGGCTTGGAGGCAAGTGCCTTTAGCCACGGAGTCATTGCCCTAACCCACTCTGCCTACGTTTTTGACTGTGACCCATCACAGAGGGGTTAAATGTGGACTTTTCACATTTTGTGTTTTCACATTGGTACTCAATTTCAGATTTTAGATTTTTGAGTTGAGTACTGAACATACATTAGAAGACATTTTGTGTCTATCAGATTTCAGTTCTGTATACTTCAGTCAGTCTTTGGTTGTTACAAACTGAACATTTCAGTTTAAATAATTTTCTTCGGGAAATGAAAAAAAAAATAAACCCAAATTAAAGTAAAACATTCTTTTCATTCTTTTTAAAGAATAGTTGCTCCAAAAAGATTTGATGAACACAAATAAGAATTTTGTTGTTGTTTTGTCCATGATTGAAGATGACCTTGAATTCCTGATGTTCCTGCATTCACCGCCATACCTCAGCTCTGAGATTAGTGTGCACATATATGATGGTTCTCTGGTGTATTTGAGATACTAGGTGTAACTTGGAGGTGAGAGCAAGTAGTTTCAACTCTGTGTATTGAAACTGTATGTTGGTTATATGAATAATAAACTAGCTTATTACTCAGTGACAAGGAAATGGATTCTATGTAGCCCTGGCTATCCTGGACCCCACTTTGTAGACCAGGCTGTGCTTGAACTCATAGAAACCTACCTGCCTTTGCTTCCCAAGTACTGGGATAAAAAGCATGTGTCACCACACCCAGCCTTTGTTCAGTTTTTCGGTTGTGAAATGTATCATCTGATCCTAGCTATTTGTGGTTAGATTTTGTTATATGTGAGTTGCTCCGTGGGTGGTTGAGATGTGAGCCTGCATTTGTCTTCACAGCTACTGAAAGCGCAGAAGAAGGCCCAGAGAAGGGAGCACATGCTAAAACTCGAGGCTGAGAAAAAAAAGCTCCGCACCGTACTTCATACTCAGTATGTATTGCAGAGCTTGACCCGAGAACATGTACAAGAAGACTTCAAAGGGGGCTTGAACGGTGCACTGTGTTTGCCTTCCAAAGAACTTGACCGCCTCATTAAATTCTCAAAACTAGCCTGCCCTGAGAGAAATGAAAGTCTGAGGTAAGTCAGTCTGTAAAGATTTTCCTGAAATAATAGAATTGGTAACACTTGTAGCTTTTCTGTTACAGGTAGGGTTAATTCCTAATTTACTAAGAAAATCTTAATTTGACTCAGTATGAAAAACTTAGATATGTTTGATAGATTGTTCAGAAATTCAATAAATTTGAATGTTTTTATTAGCTTTGTCTTTAGTGTAACACTGATTCTAAAAATGTTGCTTGGCTAGGTGTGGTGAGACTAAAAAACAAGCAAACAAACAAAAAAAAAACCTTGATTTTTTTTTTTTTTATATATATATATTTTTTTCTGTACATTGGTGTTTTGTCTGCATGTGTAAGGGGGTTGTGTCCCCTGGAACAGGAGTTATAGACAGTTGTGAGCTGCCATGTGGATGCTGGGAATTGAACCTGGGTCCTTTGGAAGAGCAGACTGTGCTCTTAACTCCTAACCCATCTCTCCAGCCCCTCTTGATCATTGTTTTACCTCTGTGCAGATATTAACTGTGATGCTAGTTACAAATGAACTAATAATTTAAAACTGCAAAATTTAGGTTACCTACTGTGTCCTTCCATGGTTAACCACTATTTTTTGTATTGGAATAAATCACCTAACAGACAGATGTTTATGCCTTTGCTTTCTTAAATGTGGATTGGTCCAACTTTTTGTTATCTGTGAAAGCAGAACCAAGAAGAGTTCAGCTGTTACGAAAAATTAGCCTGGTGTCAGGAAGAAGCTGGATAAAACTCATTTTACCCTAGAGGGCTGCATGTCTTACTCCATGCTCATGCTCTCTCTGCTCCATTGCCACCTATTTGTTGCTTGTTGGTTGCTTCCTTCTCAGTTTGGGTTGGTCCAGGAAATGAAAATCAGCTACCCTCTATAAAGTGACCTTAAATGAAGCTTTAAATGTTTCCGTTTCATTTTTATTTCTGAGATATATATTTGATGATAACTGATAATACTGCACTAGCAGCTTAAACTCTTGGTCTGTTCCTTAATTGTTGTATTTGGTAAAATCTTTTTTATTTATTTAAGGAACACATTTACTTTTAATAACTATTCATAAGGTAAATATTTTCTTCCAAACAGTAAAGGATAAAATTATCATATTTACATATCTTGACTGTTGGTGGGTTGTATTTCATGCATTGTGCTGCTCTTCATGTGTATGTGTGTCTAAAGCCACTTTGTTCTGCTGCTGCTTTTCCTTGTCAGTGTTGAAGACCAGATGGAGCAGTCATCCTTGTACTTTTGGGACCTTTTGGAAGGTAGTGAGAAAGCAGTGGTAGGAACGACATGTGAGTTCTCTCTACCCTGGACTTAGGCAGCAAAGAGTAAACGTTTTGTCTACAATTTAGTATGACTGGGGGTCTAAACTGTGTCCATCAGAACCTACGTGTTTGACAATGCTGTATTCATTGGAAGAATGAACCATTTATTTATGTTAAAAGAATCTACATTCCTACATTCCTGTTCACAAAAAAGAAACTAACAAAATTTTGAAATGACAGCCAATATGATTTGGGAGCAGATGCACTAGTTCTGGCTTCAGTACTAGCATAATCAGTTTCCTGTTCTGAATAGTGACACATGTTCTATTTGAGAACTTTAATCCCTACATTGTTACTCTGAGGCTTACTTAGTAGGTCATTGTCGGTAAGAATTGAAAGTGGTTCAGCTCTACTGTTTGTTGGACAGTCAAACGACCACTTCAAATGGCCAGATGTGAAATATGAAGTAGATAGCTTAGGATCTTAAATTCTCTAAAGTTAATAAACATTTTTGTTATTAGTTAATTTCTTCCTGCTTAGAAAATAGTCGAGTGTGGGGCTTGGTGTAGTGAAGTGCTGGATGTGTATCCGTGAACCCGGAGCTAGATCCCCTAGTCTCTGTGTTTACATAAATAAATAAATAAAGGGCTGGCTCTGCAGTGGCTGAAATCCCATTGCTGGGGAGATGAAGGAAGGAGGGTCTCCGGCTTGCTGCCCAGCCAGTCTAGCTGAATCAACAAGCTCCAAGTTTAATGAGAGAGTGATTGAAAAAGACCCTGATGTTCACCGACAGCCTCCTTAGGCATGTGCCCATGCAGTCACACACAAATACACATGCTTACAGAAAAAATACCCATGTATGTAGAACGATCAAGATTTACAACTCATTTTTGATGTAGGCATGGTGGAATGCATCTCTAGTCCCAATCAGTCAGGAGGCTGAGGTCAGAAAGCTGTTTGAGCCTGGGTATTCAAGGCCATCCTGAGAAGCATGATGAATCCTGTCTTAGAAAAACAACAACAACAACAACAAAAACAGAAAAACAAAGAAAGAAGTGGTTTGGAAGAGAGTTTGGTACTTCCTTGTAAAATTAAGTGTATATTTATCATATAGCCAAACAGTTGCATGTCTAGAACCCAAGATAAATGAAACCATGTGCTCACCTTAAGTTTCTGTATATCATGTTTATACTATTTAATCATAGTAATTTTCAACCGGAGTCAGTATAGATGTATAGCAGTAAATTGATAAACAAAATATGGTATATTTAACTAGTAGATCCTTAGCAATTAAGAAAAGAAATGGCTGGGTATGGTGGTTCACGCCTGTAATCTCAACACTTGGGAGGTGGGGGATCCTTACAGTTTGAGGCCAGCCTGATGTACATAGTGAGTTTTAAGCCAGCTTGAGGTACATAGTGAGAGCTTAAGAACAAACAGTAACAACAAAAAACTATTATTAATACATACGAGAGCATGGGAGAATCTCAAACATGCTTAGTGAAAAATTATGCTTAGTGAAAGAAGCCAGCTAGTATGTGAGTATATATTGTATGATTTCATTTATATGAAATTCTCAAAAGGATAGTAGTTGTCAGGGGCCTTGAGGGATGTGGTGGGTGATAAAAATGCTTTGAAATTGTGGCTCTGTTGGTGGTAGCATGGTTGTATCTGTTAGAGCTATTCATTTGAAGTGAAAATTGTTGTTTGCATGTAATACCTCAAAGCTGACTAAAGTATAGCCATGGTGGCATGCCTATAATCCCAGTATTCAGGAAACTGAGGCAGGAGAATTGCTGTGAGTTTGAGGCTGGCCTGGGTTACAGGGTGAGACCCTGTTTCAAAAAAACAAAAAGGCTGATTAAAAAAAAGAATCAGTGTTATAATACTGATTATAATTAATATTACAATTAATTACAATTAATATTAGACACAGACCAAGTAGGGATCCTCTGTCTGGTTTGGATTGGGTTTTATTGGGCATTTAAAATAAAATATATACAACTTTGACATTATTTTTATGTTAAAAAAAAACTATCTAGTGCCAGTATGTTAGGAGTGACATGCAGTGAATAATGAGTGAAATATATATATATTTCATATATACGCATATATGTATGGTTTTTTGAGGGAGGGTTTCTCTGTTAGCCCTGGTTGTCCTGATACTTGCTCTGTATATGAGGCTGGCCTTGAAATCACAGAGATCCATCTGTTTCTGCCTCCCAAGTGCTAGGACTGAGGGTGTATGCCACCGCTACCTGCCTTTGAGTGAAATGCTAATGAAGGAATTTTGTAATTTAAGAATACATAAGATCTGGTGGCTCAAGCCTGTAACCCCAGTCCTTGGGGGGCTAAAGTAGAAGAATAACCAGTTTGAGACTGCCTGGACTATTTAGTGAGACCCAGTCGCCAATAACTAACCAAATAGAACAACAACAAAACCAGAAGTGTCCAGGATAAGGTTTCCTATTGGTTATGATTGAGGAACTAAGTTTTATTTCTGCAAATCCAGAGTAGTGGCTAGTTACAATATGTTGGTGGCAGATGGGAAAAATGTCTCGGCTCAGGGAATATATGCCATCTCAAGCTCTTTGATAAGGTTCTTTGACTTTTAGTCATTCTTCAAATAGTGAAAATAGAGACCCAGAGAAACTTAAGTGATTTGTTAAATATCTTGCCTTTATTGTTTTGAATTGATTCAGTGTGACATATAAAGATGAATTACTCTTCTGTTTTCCTAGAACAGACAGTTTGTAGTATGATGTCATTCCCTGCTCCCTCCCCTCATCCACTCTTGTAATGATTAACTATAAGCAGAAAATCATTGAGATTCTTATTCTCCATAATTTTCAATGAACTCTTAGTTAATGTGCTAACTAAGTCTTAATTACACTTTCTTAGACAAACATGTGAAAGATCTGCTATCTAAATTGCTGAACTCAGGCTACTTTGAAAGTATCCCAGTTCTTAGAAATTCTAAGGAAAAAGAGGAAGAAATGATAATGCAAACAGAAAAGAAAAAACAGTTACTGAAGACTAAGACTGAGTTCATCAAAGAGCCAGGTTTGTTGTAATCTTTGAAATTCTTTAGCTTGCCTTTTTTGAGACAGGGTATAACTATGTAGCCCAAGTTGGCTGGCTGGTTTTGGATAATTGTCCTGCCTCTATCTTCTGAGTGCTGGAATTAATAGGTTTGTACCAGGACTCCTGTTTTGTTTTTTTTTTTGTTTGTTTGTTTGTTTGTTTTTGAATTTTTGCTTGGCATACAAAGCAAATGTTACACTGATATTTTCATACATATATATCATTATTTTTATTCCTAATAACTCTTGTGCTCCCTCTTGGTAGTGCCTTTCTGCTGTCATGACATATATTCTATTATAGAAGTTGCATCTCTTACTGCACTGTAAAACCATCATTTTGAAATGATTTAGATTATATTTTGTTTTGAGAGAAAACATTAGGTTAAAACAAAACATTTGTAAAATCTGAATGAACCTCTTTGTTAAACTGTAATAAGATCATTACATTTATAGTACAGTTTAAATGTAAGTCATAGTAGAAAACAATATTTTGTAGAAGAATGTAAATTTGGGTTTAGTTATTAATTTAGGGGAAAAGAAACAAAATTAGGGTTTGGGGATTTAGCTCAGTGGTAGAGCTGGATATGGTGGTGCATGCCTGTAGCCCCAGCACTCAGGAGGCAGAGGCAGGCTGATCTCTGTGGGTTTGAGGCCAGCCTGTCTATAAGATGACCTCTAGGACAGCCTGGGCTGTGAAACAGAGAGACCCTGTCTACAAATGAACAAACAAAAAGGAAGAAAGAAAATGAAATGTGTTGCTTGATTAGCTCTTTGCTTCCTTTTTCTCTTTAAAAATACAAAATTGGTTTTTTTTGGCAGGATCTCATGTAGCCCAAGGGGCCTTAAATTTACTGTATAATTTAGGATGATCCTGAACTTTTTATCCTCCTGCCTCTGCTTCCCTAGTACTAGAATTCAAAGCTTGTCTAGTTCATGTTGTATTAGGAATAGTATCCAGGAACCCAGTGCTTTGTGCCTGCTAGGCCCAACGACGACCTAAGCTGCACCCCGAGTCCTCCCTCCCCTTAGCACCCAGTCCAAGGCTCTGTGTCTACCTTCCTTGGCTTTCCTGGCCACAGTGGTTTGGCAGCGGCCGCTTTAAGCTGAGATTAATGATTTATCCTTGGAAACTTAACTGTAATTGCAGTTTTAATAAGGCTATTTTTGGGTAGATCGCCATAGTTGAGGCCAGCCTGATATACAGAGAGTTCTAGGACAGCCAGGGCTATAGAGAAACCTTGTCTTGGGGTTGGGGATTTAGCTCAGTGGTAGAGTGCTTGCCTAGCAAGTGCAAGGCCCTGGAGTCGGTCCTCAGCTCTGGAAAAAAAAAGAGAGAGATAGAGATAGCAGAGAAACCTTTTCTCGAAAAACAACAAAACAAACAAAAAGCAGACAAAATATTTTTAACTGGATATCATTGTCCACCCTTGAATCCTAGCACTTAGGAGACTGAGGCAGGAATATTGAGAGTTTGCAGCCAGGCTGCACCACCAGAGTGAGACCCTGTACTCAAAGAAATGAATTTTGTAGTGGAACTTTACTTCAGTAAAGATCTCGTAGAAGAAAGTCTAGCTTTTGTTACAGTTATCCTTAGAACCATTTTCTTTTTCCTTTTCTTTTTGTGCTAGAGATCAAACCCCAGGCCTTTTGTATATGCTGTGCAGGTTCTCTGTCACAGAGCTACAAAACCCAGGCCCTCTGCATTCCTCCGACAAATAAGCAGTAGTTGAAATAGTCCTGCTATGGATTGATTCAATGGTATTAATTCTCTCTCTAGTCTTCTGAGTCCTTTGAAATTTACTGCTAGAATGAATTACAGCTATAGCCAGGTTAAAAACTTATAATTTATATTTATCTTCCCAGAATCTCTTATGGAAGTTGTACAGCCAGAGATACAACCACAGGAGGTAAGAAGTAATCATGGCTTTGTGAGGTTGTTTTTAACTTTCATCTGTTACTTATGGTTTAGAGTCTGAGGCTTAGGCAGACTCTGAATCCTGCCTTTCAGTTCATTAGCTTAATGTCTGGCTGGATTGTTTATTTTATCTACTAGTGAAGAGGACAACATCTGTGTTATTGGCGGAGCTAAAGGGGCTGGTCTGGCATGCAGTAATTTCTTCAGCATTAGCTATTGTATTTTAAACTCTTACGTTAGGCCTTAAAGATATATAAAATTTTGTTATCAGAATTTACATTGGTAGTAGAAAAGAGGGTTTATTATTTTAAAGTGACATTGAAATTTGTGGAAGCTGAAAGAATCAGAACCAGATGTATAATATAATATAATATAATATAATATAATATAATATAATATAATATAATATAATATAATATAATATAATATATATGAGCAAATTAGAGAAAAATCTGGGAATTGAGGAGACATACAGCTAGACAGTATAACTTTAATTGAACTATCCTGGCTGTGACTTTTGAAGGACAGTGTAGACATGTGAAAAGAGCCTCAGGCTGGCAGACAGAATTACCTTGGTAAAGGGACTACATAAAATGATTGTGGTACCATGTCATGTAGTTTCTTCTAGTCTTAAATGGGTCACCGATTTCTACTTTATTATTATTTACAATTCATTCACTTCGTATCCTGGCTGTAGCCCCCTTCCTCCCTTTTCCTCCTCTATCCCCTCCCCTAGTCCACTGACAGGGGAGGTCCTCCTCCCCTACTATCTGACCCTAGCCTATCAGGTCTCATCAGGACTGCCTGGATCCTCTTCCCCTCTTCCCCTGGGGCTGGCAAGATTGCCCCACCAGAAGGAGGTGATCAAAGAGCAGGCATTCGAATTCATGTCAGAGACAGCCCCTGCTCCTCTTACTGGGACCCGACATGGAGACTTGATCTGCCTATGGGCCACATCTGAGTAATTTAACTTAACATTTCTGTTAGTTGCGGAGAAAGAGTAGATACAAAAATAAGACTGTTTCTTCAAGTAGGTTAAGGACGAGTTTCATGAGAGACTGATGGCCATAGGAATACTTATAGAGCTGAACATTACATTCAAAGTAATTGCATTACATTCTGCATTTTAAGACTGAAGCACATTGTCTATTTCTTTGGCTTAGTTTCTTAACAGACACTACATGACAGAAGTAAATTATTCAAGAAAACAAGAAAATGAGGAACGCTTGTGGGAAGCAGATTATGCTAGAAAACCCAGTCTCCTCAAATGCTGGAATAAGCTTTCAGAAGCAGATGCTCAAGGGAAGAAGCAGGAGTCCTCAGAGCCCTGGGAATCTTCTCTTAAGTCCCATGAGGTGTCGAAGCCTGTGGTTTCCTCAGAACAGGGGAAGCTCAGGTCAGCCCTCCAGGAAGAGCAGAAGCAGCAGATTTCTGTGACACCTGTCAATCAGTGGAAGCCAGGAACCCTGAAGTCCAAAGTGAGCATCCCTCAGGAAGAGCAGAACATGCGGGATCTGCCAAAGCCATGGGTAGTTCAGCCACAGAAAGAGCAGGAGGATCCAAAGAAGCTTCCCCCTGGATCCTGGGCTGCATCTGTGCAGAGTGAACAGAGCAGCAGCAGATCCGGGACTGCTCCTGTGTGTAGAGAAGAGGCTTCATTGGAGCCTGGAACTCCAGTATCCTGGGAAAACAGCCCTGAGAACCAGGAGCCTGCCTTAGGTGTGCAGTCACAGATCTGTCTAAAGTCCTGGGGAGCAGCTTCAGCAGGACTCTTGCCAAGTGACCAGGTCCCGCCCAGGAAGTTAAATGTAGAACCCAAAGATGTGAGTCAATTTCTTGTCCATCTCATTCTGTTTTGATGGTCTCTCTCAGGATTGGGGTTTATATATGGAGTCATCCTTGGATTTGATCTTTGCTAGTGTTGCTTGTTCCCAAATTATAAATTACTTACTATTGCTCATGAGGCAAACATGTCATCACTTTGTTTGCTAGATACAGTTCCCAAGGCTTTCTACCTGGCCTAGTCGTTGTCCTTTAAATTACCTTTAATTAATTTTTTAGCCAGGAGCTTTCTGATCAAGCCTTTGATCATCTAATAGTGTGAGATCAAAGCATTGATTTTTGAGAGATCAAAGCATTGCATTTTATACATAAACTACCTCTTAATGCTGCTTTATAGAAAGAGAATTTTAGAGTTACTTGCTTTTTTTTTTTGAATCAGGGTTTCTATATATAATAGCCCTGGCTGTCCTAGAACTTGCTTTGTAGATCAGGCTAGCCTTGAACTTATAGAGATCTGCCAGCCTCGCTTCCAGACTGGTGAGATTAAAGGCATATGCCACCTCACCTGAGTTTTATTTTTTATTTTGATACCAAATCTAATTATACAGCTCTGACTAGTTTGTAATATAGAGACTAGTCTGACCTTAAAACTAATAGAAATCTACCTCCCTCTGCCTCTTACGTACTGGGATTGGAGGCATGTACCACCATTCTTGGTTTTTCTCCTTTTCTTTTCATTGTCTTCCTCTTCAAGTCCTAGTTTGTTTGTTTGTTTTCTCTCATTTTCTTCTCTTCAAGTGCTAATGTTTTTATCTTATTTCTGCCCATGTAGAAATTTGGGTATCCAAGTGAGTTTCCTAGTAATGGGAACAGGGACTTTCTCTGACATGAACTCAGTGGCTGGCTCTCTGATCACCTCCCCCTGAGGGGGGAGCAGCCTTACCAGGCCACAGAGGAGGACAATGTAGCCAGTCCTGTTGAGACCTGATAGGTTAGGGTCAGATGGAAGGGAAGGAGGACCTCCCCTTTCAGTGGACTTGGAGAGGGGCTTGGGAGGAGATGAGGGAGGGAAAGTAGGATTGGGAGGGGCCGAGGGAGGGGGCTACAGTGGGGATACAAAGTAAATAAACTGTAATTAATATAAAAATAAAATTTAAAAATATACTGGAATGAATTAAAAAAAAAAAGAAATTTGGCAGCCATACCTTGCTAATCTCCACATCTAATATTAATTGTATGATTGTTGTATTTGAGAAGCATATTAAAATCCCAGTTTAGCTGTTTAAGACAAAACAAAATAGCAAAACTCTAATTTGAGAGTTGAGGCCAGCCTGCTCTACATGTAGCAAGTTCCTGCCACACCAGTTAATGCTACATAGTGAGAATCTGTCTTAAAAATAATTCCCTCCACAAAAAAAAAAAAACAACAACACCAAAACACCCAAAACAAATGGAAAACAAAACAAAGCAAAATACTACAACCCCCCTAATTTGCAACTCCACTAGGTATTTGAACCTTTACCATTGATCTCATGCTATTTGTTGGATGATATTAAAAGCCAAGAATGGTTGTAAAGGTCCAAACATTCTGAGTTTGCTTTCATGGCACAGGAACATTACATTGAGGTTTTAGGCTCTTTAACTAAGAGGACACCCACTCCTCTGTGTACAGCTGATCTCAGCTATAAGGAATATGTCTAATGGCTAGAGATGGCTCAGTGGTTAAGAGCACTCATTGGCTGCTCTTCCAGAGGAGACTGGAGTTTGATTCCCAGCATCTTCATGGCAGCTTACAACACATGTAACTTCAGTTCTGGGTATCTGATGCCTTCTAGCCTTCTGCAGGCACCAAGCATATGCATGATACACATACAAAACAGACAAAACACCTATATACATTTAAAAAGAACTGTAAATAGTTAATTAAGGTAAATTCAAGATGTCTAGCAATTTATCATGAGAGCTCATAAATAGCAGAAGCATTCAAGAATATACTTTTTAATTAAATATAATAAAATACTATAAAAGTAACTTTTATTTTCCCTATGTAATTGTCTCAGAGGCTTACAGCCTGCTCCTGCTAACCTAGGCCTAGTCCTGGAAGCTTCTAGCCTCTGTACACTCCAATCTAGGCCTAGAATTAGGCCTAGAATGTTTTCAGCCTCTGAGACTTACTGCTGAGTAAACTCACCCTTTCTAGTTCTTTCTGAATTCTGACTGGCTGGTTCAACTCGGCTATTCTGGCTCAAATATCTCTCCAAGCTGACTCATTCAATCTGGCTTCTCTTTCTACTTCTGACTAAATTGCTCTGCTTGGCCTCATACTAACTTTGGCAATCTGTTCTGATCTTCTGGCTCCTCATTTTCTGGCTCATTTTGTCTTCACGTGTATCTAGCTTGTTCTCTCTTCAACCTCTCTCTGTAAAACTGCCTCTGAATTCCATGAACTCAACTCCATTGCACTGCCTCTCGACACACCTGCTCACCTGAACTGGCAGAATAGCACTGACTGGAACTCTGAGATCTGCAAGTCTGTCTCCTGAGTGCTGGCATTAAAGGCATGCACTACCATGCTTGGACTTAAGCTTTTCTTTACCTGAAACTTGTTCTGTACCAGGCTGGCCTTGAACTCAGAGATCTGCTTGCCTCTGTCTCCTGGATTTAAGGCTTGGTGTGTTCTAGCTGGACCCCACAGACCTAGGTTGTTGGATATGGTCTCTTGCCATGTTCTGGATTAAAATTCTACAAAGTACTTCCTCAAGTCTCTTGTGTGTGAATATTTTAAGGTCTCTGAAATCATATGCATCTTAAGTAATTTTTGCCTTGATGAGAAACATATCATCGGTATGTGTCACACTCTAGCTTCTTGTCTTGGAGAACAGATGGTAATAACTATATAATGACACACTTTTAAGGAAGTTTCTTTATTCTGGGCTGCTTTATGTTTTAGAAAGATATTCATTAAAGTTGTTTTGAAAGGGGAAAATTGAAATTAATTAGCAAATGGATTTATATGAAAGCTCTTACTGTGATAAATCAAATGAAAGAATATTCCATTTTATTTTTTGAAGATGTGCTAGTAATGTAATTTTCCTGATGAGTTGCACACATGGGGTTTGTCTTGTAGGTGCCTAAGCCCGTGCCTCAGCCTGTAGACTCTTCCTCTGCCTTTCCAAAGGATCCAGTATTGAGGAAAGAAAAGCTGAAGGACCTCATGTCCCAGATTCAAGGAACTTGTAACTTTATGCAAGTATGAGCTGCTTTATTTTAGTTTTTGTTTTGATTTTAGAGTATTTTTCATTCTTTGACAATTTTGTACATGTACAGTGTATCTTGATCATATCTAGTTCAAATTCCCCCTTCACATAGTTCCTTGTAGCCCCAATACTTCCTAGTCCTTCCTTCATATTCTCATATTCTCCTTCCTTCCTTCCTTCCTTCCTTCCTTCCTTCCTTCCTTCCTTCCTTCCTTCCTCCCTCCCTCCCTCCCTCCCTCCCTCCCTCCCTCCTTTCCTCCCTCCCTCCTTTCCTCCCTCCCTCCTTCTTTCTCCTTCTGCATGTGTGTGAGTGTGAGCCCATTTACCGGTTTCCCAGAGCACAGGCAGTCTACCTACAGCCACAGCCCTGAAGAACAATGATGCATGTCCCATCTCCTGTGTGTGTCTTCTCCTCCCCTCACGACTCCAGCAGCTACCTATCAATTGCTGATAGCTCTTCAGCAGGGTTAGAGCTTCACGAGTTCCCTGTCTCATCCGTGCTGGAATGAGGCGGGTTTAGACTTCTGTAGGTCACCATAGCTTCTGTGAGTTTTAGATGCAAGAGCTGTGTCATGTTCAGAAAAGAACACTTCACGGCCGTCCTCCCTGTCCTCTGGGTCTTACACTCTCTGTGCTCTTTGGGGTATTCCTGGAGCTTTGAAGAAGTTGATTTAAATGTCCCATTTAGAGCTGAGCATTCAACAACAGTCACTCTAAACACTTTGACCAGTTTTGAGTTTCTGCATTGACTGTGGACCACTGCAGTAAAGCTCCTCTGACCAAGGCTGAAAGTAGCACTAATCCGTGGGTATAAATAATTATTTAGAAGGCAATTTGGTACCAAATCCATTCATCAAAACAGTAGTAAGTTCTCTGTCTAGGGTCTCTGTTTCCTACAACCCTGTCATGGATATATGACAAGGGTTTACAGTATCAGGAATGAATTCCTTCCTGTGGAATGGCATACAATTCAGTCAGAAAATGTTTAGGTACTCACATAACTTTCATGCCACACATTTTGCTTATGAAAGCATTTTCCCCACTGAGACAGGGTTTCTCTTGTAGCCTTGGCTGTCCTGGACTTGCTTTGTAGACCAGATTGGCCTCGAACTCAGAGATCCATCTGCCTCTGCCTCCCTAAGTACTAGGAATAAAAGCATGTGCCCCCACCTCCCGGCTCAACCTATGAGTAATTTGTCAAATGAATCTTAAGTGATATTTGTGGGATTAGTAATGTGTATATGAAACGTTGTCGTGGAACTGTTAAGAATCTAGATCCTCTTGTGCAAAATGGTGCCCTGGTTCTGCACTTTCCTGGTTGCTGGGGTTAAAGGCATGTACCACCAATCCATCACGAAAGGCTGTGCTTAATTAAACTGTGTCACATAGACTCTTAGTGCTATATTACTGAGGCCTGACTACTCAAGTAAACAAAGTAAATGCAAATAAAGGAGATGCGTCTTGAGCTTTGGATTTAGGTCTGGGTGTAAACACCAGTCCTATTTCGTGCCAGCTGTATAAATCCAGTCAAATTCTTTAACTTCCAGCCGTCTATGCAAAGTGAAAGATAACTTGATTATCTTTCATTTTATTTCAAGATAAGTGAAAGAACTAAGATGCTTTCTGCAAATTTCTAGCTTAAGTAAGCACAATGTGGGAGGCTTTCTTGAGAGAACTCCAGTATATAGATATGAGAAGAGAACAGTTTCTCATCATAAAATGTTTCTCAGAATGAACCAATAAGTAGTTGACAAAAATAAATAGACCTTTCTTTTGGTTAGGTACAATAAAAGTTCAAACTAGACTAAATTTAAAACGAACATTTTGGAGCTGGGTGCAGTGGTGCTCACCTATAATCCCAGTACTCAGGGAGGCAAAGGCAAGAGGATCACTGTGAGTTCAAGGCCAGCCTGGTCTACAAAGCAGGACAGGACAGCCAAGGCTACACAGAGAAACCCTGTCTTGAAAAACAAAACAAAACAAACAAATAAAAGGGGGTGGGGAGACTCAGATCAGGCATGCTTATCTAAGTTGGATCTTAGAATCATGTTCTAGTTTTAATGCTTGACCCAATCATGAGGTTTCTCAGTAACTTGGGTTTAGTTTTGATTTTTTAATTTCTTTTTTTTTAAAATATTTATATGCATTGGTGTTTTGCCTGCATGCATGTCTATGTGAGGGTGTCAAATCCCTAGGAACTGGAATAGTTAGACTGTTGTGAGCTGCCGTGTGGGTGCTAAGAGCAGCCAGTGCTTTTAACCACTCAGCCATCTCACCAGCCCAGACTTTAATGTATTACATAAGAGTAATTTGTTAATATCACAAGGTAGGAATTAGCTAGGTGTCTGCAGCTTCAGCTAGCACCTTTAGTAATAACTATAGTCAATACAGTGACATACCTAATTACTTTAAAGAATCACCTGTGTTCTCACTATTTAAATTCTCATCTTTAGGAGTCTGTTCTAGACTTTGACAAACCCTCAAGTGCAATTGCATCGTCACAGCTGCCTTCAGCTTCTCCAGGTAACCCACTAGGAGCATAATAATTCTAAAGACTTAAAACAGAGTTGGAGCTAACAGCTATTTGTTTTCTGAATCTTTCACTCCAGGTAGCTTAAATAGTTATATTTTAGTTGTATCCATCAGTCAGTAGTTACATAGGGATAAATTATCATTAGAACATAAGTCTCCTTCAGTAGCATGCTTACATTTGTTAGAGAAAAGTCCTCAGATGAGCAGGTACACATGCGTGATAGCAATTTCCCATGTTCTTCCTGGGATTGTGATTTTGGAACAGAACCTACTTGACCTTTGTACTGTAAATCTAGTGTGGATGCTCTTGGGTCCTAGCTGACCAGAGTACCTCAATCTTTAGAACAGTGAATACCATGGTAACTAATCTAAAGCTGGTGTGATGCTTCAAAGCTGAGGCCTCTGCCTCCATGGTAATTTCTTTTAGGCTGAGAATGATGTGCAGACTCTGATTAAGATTGAACACCTGCTGAAGACTGATGCTGTAATGGAGTGACTGATATTAATGACAGAAAACAAACTGACAACTCTAACTGTAACAGGCACGTTGATCTGTATAACCACAGGGGAGATCTGAGCCAACACATGGTCAGCTAAGACTTATGATGCAGATGAGAGGTGTGTCTGTTAGTGACTACTCACAGCGGCATTGTTTTCTCTGCCACATTGTTATCCCCAGTAATTTTTTAAAAGCCATAGTTTCCTTTTGGAAGCTTTGGAATTCTACCTTTACCCACATAATCTTAAAATATCACCATGTACCGAAACACATGGAGCATTTCTAAGTAGTGTCCAGTCTGCTATCTTCAGAGTTGTAATAGGAACCTGTTACTTCCAGCTGACACTTGCTTTGTTAAGATTTAACCTTGTCTTGTCAAGTTGACTTTTAACTTTTCTGTGTTAACTTTTCTCCTCTCCCCTTAATTGTTTGGTTTATTTTAGTTTCTACAGGATCTGCAGAACAAAACTTGTCCAATCAAAGTGATTTTCTTCAAGAGCCATTACAGGTAAGTTCTGGATTAATTTGCTTTACACTTTTCTTTGCTTCAGGTGGAAGACTTCTTACTTTGGCAAGAGAAATCAGACTTACTCCGATGTGCCTGATAGAAATTTTTTTTCTCTTAGTTTTTATCTTAGACCTACTAGAAGAGTATTCTGTGTGTGTTGTTGTTATTTTGTTACTTAATGTAGCCCACACTGACCTTGAACTCACTTTGTAGGGCCCTCTCGTCTCAGGAGTGCTGGAATCCTGGCCTGTGCTAGCATGCCCAATAGCATCTGTGCTTTTAATAACCTTCCAGGTGTGTCTGCATACTTACATTCAGAGCTCCTGTCTCAGATACCAGGCTTACTCACCTACTTGAAGCTGCTTCTGGTGACTCTCCTTGAAGTGGTGATCTGGAGGCCACAGTGACCGCAACTCTCAAATGGGTGCTAACGTGAAGATTTTGTTGTGAAGTAAACTGGTGTCTCCCCACTGCGGTGTTGCACACTGAAAGATTCTAGCTCCTGTGGTTGTCTTCTAGGCGAGTGCTTTGCCACTGAGCTACATCTGCAAACCCCATGGTCATTTTGTTTGTATTTTGAGCCAGGGTGGTCCTGAATTTGTGATCTCCTGTCTTATTCTTCTAGCCCTGGGGCAATAGGTACATTACACTGCACTGGCTTTCTGTCTTTTCAGCTCAACTACTAAGGACAAAGAAGGATTAATTTAGAAACTGTGGGGGTCTCCTTGTACACAAGTATAGCCCACAACAACCACTCCCATTTATGATGGGTAGTTGGCTTATTACTTTAATTCAAAGTACTGAAAAAAAAAACATACTTTAGAATACTCATAATTTCAATATTTTGGTTAGATCTAAATTGTGTATATTTAATATGTAAAATGTTCTAAAGTATTAAAAAAAATTCCCCTGAACTTTTTTTAGGGAGTGATGGTGAGATGGACAGGGTCTGACAATGTATGTATTTTCTGAGACAAGGTCTTATGTAACAGTAGCTCAGACTGCCTGGAACTCACTATGTAGTTGAGGAGAACCTTGAACTCTTAGTCCTCTTGACTCCACCTCCCTAGTGCTGGGATTATAGGTGTGTGCTATCACACTTGGCCCTGTAACCTTTTCTTAAACTTGACCCTCTGCCTCTCCTAACTTAGGAACACACTGTGAAGATCCCTGTAGCAGTTTATGGAAACATAACAACCACTCATTGATTTCTGGTTCGCCTGTGATATTACTGGAGCTACTGAGAACCACAAGTATTGGGCTCGAGGGTCAGCACTGAGCTCTCACTACTGCTAGTCTTTAGGTGTCTCTTACATTCCCATACCTGTTTGTGCCATAGGTTTCCTCCAAAACTTTGGTATTTTAGTGTTAAGTTGTCATAGCCTTAGTCTCCTTTGTGCTTGTCCTAGTTTTTATTTTTTTATTTATTTTTTTTTAAAGATTTATTTATTTATTATGTATACAGTATTCTGCCTGAATGTATGTGTGCAAGCCAGAAGAGGGTACCAAATCTCATTGTAGATGGTTGTGAGCCACCATGTGGTTGCCGGGAATTGAACTCAGGACCTCTGGAAGAGCAACCAGTGCTCTTAACCTCTGAGCCATCTCTCCAGCCCTAGTTTTTATTTTATACCTGCTTCTAACTCTTAATTTCCTCTTAGAACTTTATACTGTTTTGATCTGTGTAGAGCTTGTCCCATCCTTTTATCCTTGTCTGCCTCTGTAAGGCACGAAGACTTTCCCACCAGAAGCCTGATTATACCTGTGCCTAGCTTCTTAGCATGGACTGTGAAGTGTCAGCCACATTGCAGATTTGGTATCAGATTTCTTAGGGTCAAGAATCTTGGTCAGCAAGGCTGAGGGTTTGTGTGTAACTGGGACACAGGCGTGGAAAGGCAGTATGTGAATCTAAGTGTTCTGCTACTGAACTTTATTCTAATTTTCTTTCTTTCTTTCTTTCTTTCTTTCTTTCTTTCTTTCTTTCTTTCTTTTTTTCTGCTGCTGCTTCTTGTTTTTCTTCTCCTTTTTTTTTTTTTTTCTGAGACAGGGTTTCTCTGTGTAGCCCTGGCTGTGCTGGAACTCACTCTGTAGATGAGGCTGCCCTCAAACTCAGAGATCTGCCTGCCTCTGATTCTGCCTCCACAGCGCTGGGATTAAAGATGTGCATCACCAACCGCCTGGCTTCTTTTTCTTTTATTTGAGACAGGTTTTTCAAGATAGGGTTTTTCTGTGAAGCCCTGGCTATCCTGGTACTTGTTCTGTAGACAGGCCAGGTTGGCCTGGAACTCAGAGTTCTGCTGGCCTCAGCCTCTCAAGTGCTGGGATTAAAGGTGTAAACCACCACCACCACTTAACTATCCTGTTTCTTCTTGATGTCACTAAACTTTAGTAATTGTCCTTGCTAAACAGGTTTATTCTGATTAAGTGTATTAATATATGTAATGCATTTAGAATACTGCCTGGCACTACTGAGTACTAGTAAAAGTAACACATGTGAAAGTCCAAGACCCAGGAAATATGAATTGAACACAGTATGTGTCGATAATGCTTTTTATCTTCCTGTGTCTAGGCTGCTGCTTCTTCAGTTACTTGTAGCTCAAATGCTTGTTTGGTTACTACTGATCAGGCTTCTTCAGGATCTGAAACAGAGTTCATGACCTCAGAGACCCCTGAGGTAATGAGACCCATGGTCTTAATTTCTTTGCTGTCTCAAAGAATAACATAATGAGCTTATGAATTACTAGCATGATTGATAGAATCATAATATTTGTATTTATTAACAGATTACTTTTTGTTAATGTTGTGCTCCTAGAACATACACAGGTCACTATTGTGGCTTTATCATATATGTAGATTTAATAGTACGTATCTTTCCTGAAGTAATAAATATATATTTCCAATATTTTTATTTTTAAAATTTTAAAGATTTATTTTATTTTATGCATGTTTATATGTGTACCACATGGTGCTGGGTGCCCAAGGGAGTCAGAAGAGGGCATTAGATTATTGTAAATGAAGTTAGGGAGGTTTGTGAGTTCCCATGTGGCTACTAGGAATTGAATCCAGGTCTGCTGCAAGAGCAACAAGGTTTCTTAATTGCTGAGCCTTCTCTCCTGACTCCTTATTCTATTTTTTGAGATGATCTGTAGCTCAGACTGGCCTCAAATTTCTGATTTTTTTTCTTTTTTGTTTTTTAATTTATTTAGTCTTCCATTAATTACAACTTGTTTACATTGTATCCCAACTATAGCCACCTCCCTTGTCCCCATCCAATCCCACCTCATCTCTTCCCAAGCCCCTCTCCAAGTCCACTGATAGGGGAGGTCCTCTTTCCCTTCCATCTGACCCTAGCTTATCAGGTCTCATCAGAACTGGCTGCATTGTCCTCTTTGGCCTGGTAAGGCTGCTCCCCCCTGAGGGGGGAGGTGATCAAAGAGCCAGCCATTGAGTTCATGTCAGATACAGTCCCTGTTCCCCTTACTAGGGAACCCACTTGGAATTTTTGTTTTGTTTTGTTTTTTGTTTTTAGCTCCTACTTCTCAAGTGTTAGGATTACAGGAGAGTATGGCCCAGCTTAGTCAATTTATTAATTAATTTTAATAAGTAGCATACAGGCTGGAGTGATGGTTCAGTGATTAAGAGTATGTACTGATTTTGGAGAGGACCCAAGTCCTAAGTCCAGCACTCATATCTGGCAGCTCACAACTACTTCTAACTCTAACCTCAGGGAAGCTGAGGCATTTGACTTCCATGGCACTTGTACTCACATGCATAAACAAATACACAGACTTAAAAATAATCAAAGTAAATCTTTAAAATTAGCAAGATATTAGGTTTTTAATATATTTTTAATATATATAAATAAATAGAAAGAAAAGCTTTAGGGTTAGGGAAAATATTGATACAACTGAAGATTTGGTTTTTATGGCACTGAGTCAGCTGGAATGAGTTAGAGTCCTGGCTCATCTTATCAAAAGCATTTTGATAGTATGAGTTTTGTGTGCATAGTTGTAAATTTCAGCCTTTGCTTTTTGAACAAATCCTTGAGTTGGGTAGACATGGATGGAATGAAATTTGGGGCAATTTAATAACTATTAGGTTAGTTTTGTGTGTGTGTGTGTGTGTGTGTGTGTGTGTGTGTGTGTTTTTCTCGAGACAGAGTTTCTCTGTGTAATCTTGACTGTCCTGGAACTCACTCTGTAGACCAGGGTGGCCTAAAACTTAAAAGATCCGCCTGCCTCTGCCTCCCAGAGTGCTGGGATTACAGGAACGTGCCTTCCTGCCTGGTTAGGTTAGATTTTTGAGGTTTACTATACATGAGAAGTCATTATTATAGAATGTAAGAAAACATAGATTATTAATTTTTACAGTGCCCACTTACTTTACATTAAGGTAGTTGTCTTCTTTATGACAAAGGAAAAGTGACCTATAGTGGTCTGCTTTATAATCTGGTTGGGACTGGGTTTTATGTCATATTAATTACTTAAATTAGATCAAAGTGTTTTGTTTTTTTAGGCAGAAGACTTAGAAATTCACTAATAATTTTTAAATAAAGAATTAATACTAAGGAACTAACTAACCCAAAGTTTTTCTTAAATTCAGTCTTTGCATATTTTTGGAGTAGTATTAGATTGTTAGTGTGAAAATACCAATTCAGGGCTTGAAGAGCCCTTGGTGCAGTAGGAAGCTGAGCGCCCCTTGTGTGATCCTCACTTTGTCAGCACTCTATCAAAGCAAATGCTAGTGTGCATCCTCAGCAGCCAGATTTGGAGTTGTAAGCAAACGCTGCTCTCTGCATTCCTGTGTTCCCATGTCACCCTAAAGAACTTGCTGACTTGTGTCAGCTTGGGGTTTAGAGTAAGTTAACCTCCTGATAGGGCCAGTATGGCTGATGTTGCATTTCTCCTCCACAGATGGCAGCTCCCCCCTGCAAGCCAGCATCTACACTTGCTTCTCCAAATCCTCCCCTGTCAAAGGGCTTCCACTTACCTCCTGCAAGTGGAAGCTCAGCAGCCCTTAGCACAGCACCCTTTCAAGCCATGCAGACAGTGAGTATGAAAGGGAAATAAATGATGGCTGTTGAAGACCTGTGGTTTCTCTCACACCTATATTTGGTACTGGGTGAAAAGTTTGTCTTCATGTTGCTCTTATGTGGTCTGCTGGTGTTTAAATTTGTCCATTGGAAAAACTGTGACAGAGTATTAAATCTACAACCTCCAGAATTTTCAAGAAGTATTTTTTTCTTTCACTGAAAATAGTTGTCTGTCCCTCCCCTAACCCCACACCAGGCACTGGTGGCTCACACAGAGACAGGTGGATCTCTGAGTTTGAGGCCAGCCTGGTCTACAGAGTGAGTTCCAGGACAGCCAGACTACACAGAGAAACCATGTCTCAAAAAACTAAAAAAGAAAGAAAGTAGATTTTTTTCATACACTATATTCTGGTTATGGTTTCTTTTCTCCATCCTCTTTCCAGTTCCTCCTCCCTTCATGTGCTGTCCAATCTCCACCCTTTCTGTGTCTCTTTTGAAAACAATCAGGCAGCTAAGGAGTAAAAATAAAGTATAATAAAATAAACAAATTGGAATATGACAGAACAGCAAACAAACAAACAAAAAGCCAAAAAAAGCACAAGAATCGCATACAGTCGCAGAGAGATACATATTTGCACACACAGAAATTCATAAAGACTTGGAAGCTGTAACGTATGTGCAAAAGACCTGTAAGGTAGGAAAAAAAGCCCTGATTTAACATGAGACAGAGAACATGCAGTGGTGCTGTTGAGTTTGCTCTGTGTTAGCCGTTTAGTGCTGGGCCTGGGGCCTAACCCTGGAGAGGGATTTTGTTCAAAGAGCATTTTTATCAGGTCCTTATTTCCTCTCTGAAAATTCACAGGCAAAGCTTAGGACCCATGTGAAAATATGGATGCTTGATGTTTAGTACTCCCTCACTACAAAAGAAAAATGTGGCCGTAACCATACTGTTTTGGTAACAATTATGATCATTATTAATCATCACTGATACTGCATCATTGAGGGTCCCAGCCTCAGTAACCGGAAGTAAGAGGATGCACACCTGAGTTCTATCACTGTTGAAACATTCATTTAATTTTATTTTAGTTTCATTCTGGCTCATCGAGTCTTAGGTTTGTTTAGATTAGTGTGTGTATTCTGAATGTATATCCCTCTACAGATTGCAGTATAAAATTTTAAGAAGGTAATATTGCAGGGCTGGAGAGGTAGGTGCTCAGTGCTTAAGGGTACTTGCTTCTCCTATAGAGTTCACAGATTTAGTTTCTGGTGCCTGCAGAGTGGTTTGCAGCTGTCTGTAGCTTCACTTCCAGGGCATCCCACATCCTCTTCTGGCCTTTGTGGGCAGCAGCTACGCACATGGTACACATACATGAAGGCGAATGTTTATGTACACATTAAAAAAGGAAAGATAAATGTGACGCTAGATTTGTATTTTTCAAGGGGAGCAAACCATTGAATGAGGCAATAAATGCCTTTCCTGTTGGTGTTTCATGCTTCACACCAGGACCTTGGGACACTGTAGTGAACAAGCAGTACAGAGCAGCAGGCCCCATGCAGGGCTGCTGAACTCAGCAGTAGGAATTCACGACCCTCCTACTATAGCTGGGCTGTTTGAGGGTCTTTCCCTTCTTGCTTTCCTTCTTTCCTGGCAGTCTTACAATATTGCCACTCAAATTTTTCTTTTTCCTAATCAAAAGCAGACAGTGGGTCATCACATGAGGCAATAGAATCCTTCACCTGGTGTGACTATTGAAGTCCCTCTAACCTGCCAGACTAACCCACGGGGTGTATCTTGTGTGGTGATAGCTTTCCCTGTTTGAAGCCTGCTCAGTTCAAGCGGGTTCTCATTCATTCATTTAGTTAAGCAGGAGGTTAGAAAGCCAGGCACTATTTATGTTTACTGTTAATTATGTGTGTTTATATGTGGGTATGTACATATGAGCACAGATGCCGTCAGAGGCCAGAGGCATTAGATAGCCCTGTAGCTGAAGTCCTGCATGAGCAGTACCATCTCTTAAAAGCTGAGCCTTCTTTCAGCTCCTTTAAAAGCACATACCAGGGTGTTTTGTTGTTGTTCTGATTTGTTTTGTTTTGATTGTTTTTGTTTTGGAAACAAGTTCTCAATGTAGAACCCTGGCTGTCCTGGAATTTATAATATAGACCAGGCTGACCTTGAACTCACAGAGATTCAGCTAGACACATTTTCTGTTTGTTTTGAGACAGGGTTTTTGTTTTTGTTTTTGTTTTTTTTGTTTTGTTTTGTTTTGGAAACAAGGTCTCCCCATGTAACCCTGGCTAGCCTGAAACTGTAGACCAGACTGGCTTTGAACTCAAAGAGATCTACCCTATCAGCCTCCTAAGTGCTGGAATTAAAGGTATGCTCAACCATGCTGGGCTCAGGCACTATTTTTATTCACCAGGGTTATAGAAATGAAAAATATAAAACAGCTCAGTGGTGGTGACCAGGCATTCAATCCCAGCATTTGAGAGGCAGAGGCAGGTGGATTGCCATGAGTTCAAGGTCAGCGTGGTCTATAGAACAAGTTCTAGAACAGCCAGGGCTACACAGAGAAACCCTGTCTTGGGGAAAAAGAAAAGAAAGAAAAGAGAAGCATAGATCACTAAAGTCCTTCTGGCCAAGCTGGCCTTTTACTATGGAAGGGAGAATTAGTTACTCATATCAGATGGTGTGTGCCTTATGGAAAACCACCAGGATAGGAAATCATGACTTATGGCTACCGTCTAAATGACTCCTGCAAGGTGAAAATGTAATAAGTAGTATGCCCCTGCTTTCTTTTCTTTTTTTCTTGCTGGAGATCAAACCTAGGATCATGCATATGTACTAGGCAAGAGTTCTGCCTTTGGGGTTTTTTAAATCTTTAAAAAAAATTTTTTTTTAAATTTACACATGTATACAATGTGTTTTGATCCTATCTATTCACAACTACTTTATATTTGTTTACCACTACCCTATAATGTTCTCTAAGCCTCCATCTTTACCTTCCTCCTAATTCATGTCCTTTTTTGTTGTTGTCAGTAATAACCCTGAGCCAAGTTAATGTTATGTTACATGTATGTGCCTGGGTATGGGCCCATTCGCTGGACTGCAGTGAAGTAGTGGTCACATCCCCAAAGGAAAGTGCTGTGCCCTCAGCAGCCACCAACTGTCAGTGGCTCCTCTGTTGAGGGTGGAGTCTAGAGACTCCCTCCTCTGTCCACGCTGGGTTTTGACTGGTTTGCTCCTGTGTAAGTCTTATGCAGGTGACCACACTACTGTGAGTTAATGTGTGCAACAGCAACCCTGTTCCACAGTTGTCATTTCATACCTCCACTTCTCAACCGCCAGTTCTTAAATCCTGTCTGCCCTGTCTTTCACTTGTTCTCTATGCCATAGATGAGGAAGGTTAATAAAACAAAATTTATCTGTAGCTGAATGCTCAATTATACTCAGTTAGTGTCTGCATTAACCATTACTCACTGAAAGAGAAGCTTTTCTGATCAAAGTTCAAAGCAACATGAATCTAAACAGAAATACTTAGAAAGCTGCTGACAGAATAGATGTGTCATAAAATAATAATAGTAGCTTTTGATCAGGTTTACAGTATGAAGTCCCTCCTGTGGTACAGGCTTCAGATCCAGTCAGAAAGCAGCAGGTTACCCTAATAGTCTTTATGCCACTATAGCACCAGTTGGCTCATTTTGCCAGGTTGGTATTATAACATGCTGTGTCCATCACCATGTGGCTCCAGTAACGTCTTCTGGCATCATGTAAGTCAGCCACCAAGGGAGAGAGTTTCCTATTAATGTAACTTTTTAATGGAACTTACTTGCCTGATTCAGTTGTTGGCTCCCGGAGGCTTACTGCCTCTATCTGCTCACCCAGGCCTAATCCTGGAAGCTTCAAGCCTCCATACAATCTAATCTAGGCCAAGAATGCCTTCAGCCTCTGAGACTTAATGCTGAATAAACTCATCCTTTTTAGTTCTTTCTGACCTCTGGCTGGCTGGTTCAACTCAGCTGTTCTGGCTCAAACTCCTCTACAAGCTGACTGGTTCAAAACTGACTTCTCTCTTGGCTTTGGACTGAAGTACTCTGCTTGGCCTGATACTAACTCTAGCATTCTCTCCTAATCATCTGGCTCCTTTTCATTCCCTGGCTCATTCTGTCTTCACCTGTGTCTAGCTTCTTCTCTGTGCAATCTCTCTCTCAAACTCTCCTGGCAAAAACTGCCTCTTAACTGCCATAAACTCAGCTCCATTGCACTGCCTCTTAATTCATTGACTAAACTGAACTGCCTGAACAGCACTGTCTAGAACTCAGAGATCTGCAGGCCTTGTCTCCTAAATGCTGAGATTAAGGGCATGTACCAAGCGTGGGGTGGTAATGCATGCCTTTAATCCCAGTGCTCAGGGAGGCAAAGATCTATGTGAGTCTACAAAGCAAGTCTAGGACATCCAAGGCTATATAGAGAAACTCAGTCTCAGAAAACAAAAAACAGATCCAGGAGTTTTGTAACTTGTTTAATTTCACTTAACATAATGTTTTTGACATGTAGTATGAATCATATTTTCATTCTTTTTATGGCTGTTTCTCATTTCATTTAGGTTTTCTGATATTTTACTCTTAGGAATAATGTTGCTAAAGTCATATCTGCTTAAGTCTTGTCTTTCACTTCTTTTGGGAGAATACCTAGATGTAAAAATATGGTGGGTTAATATTTCCCTTTACAAGGAGCTGTCATCTGTTTTCCACAGTGTTGCACCATTCTGCCTTTCCAGCGGTAATGAGGTTCTAGTAGCCCCCTCCTTGCTTAGTCTTGTTTTTCCATCTTTTGGCAGTGGTGGTCCCAGTGGGTAGGAAGTGATATCTCTTAGTGATTTTACGTTTTCTGGTGACCAGTGGTGTTGAGACTTTCTTGTGCTTACCAGCTGTTGTCTTTGGAGAAGTGTCTGTCCAAACCCTTTGCCTACCTCATGACTTAGAATCTGGTAGAGCTGTGCAGGTGTCATTTCTCAACCGTACCCAGTGGCTTTGTGTGCTCTTTCCTTTAAGGTATTTAATGTTGACGCACCACTGCCTCCACAGAAAGAGCAGGACGTGAAAGCATCCCCCTTTTCACCTGGCTGCAATCAACATTCTACTTCATCGAGGACACACACGACATCCCAGTGTCCGCTACCACCTGTACACACAGAACAGACGGCCCAGCCTCCAGAGACGGGTAACACATGTACTCTGCATAAGCACCACATACCAGCTCCGTGCTCTTCTGAAGACGTAGCAGCCTGTTCAATGTTGTCTGTAGGCCCTGCAGCTCTAAATGTTGTCTCTCTGATGCTCTTCTGAGGAGTTCTTGTTGTCGCTTCCGCTATTCAGTCAACTTTACCCACTAATTCAACTTTTCAGTTTGTTTGTCTTCAAGACAGGGTTTCTCTCGTGTAGTCCTGGCTATCCTGGAACTTGCTTTGTAGACCAGGCTGGGCTTGAACACATAGATATCTACGTGCTTCTGTCTCCTGAGTGTTTCGATTAAAGACGTGTGCACCTAGCCCTTGAACTTTCTTTTTTTTTTACTTTACATCCCAAGGGTAACCCCCCTCCATCCTCTTGTCCCAGCCTCCCCCTGTCCCCTTCCCCACTCTCCCCCACCCCGGAAAAGGGGAGCCCCTCCCCTGTATCAACACTTCCCAGCACAGCAAGTCACATCAGGACTGAACATACCCTCATTCCCTGAGGCCAGGCAAGGTAGCCCTGCCAGGGGGGATTGATCCAGTAGCAGGCAATAGAGTTCCTGTTAGAAACAGCCTCTACTTAGCAGGTGACCCACATGAAGACTGAGCTGCTCATCCTCCACTTGTGTGCAGGGGACCTAGGTCCAGACCACGCATGCTCCTTAGTTCATGTCTTAGTCTCTGAAAGCTCCCGTGGGACTGGATTAGTTATCTCTGTTGGTTTTCTTGTGAGGTTCCTGTCCCCTCCAGGTCTTTCCGTCTTTCCCCCAACACTTCCACAAGACCCCCAGAGCTCTGCCCCATGCTTGGATGTAAAGTCCCAGCGTCTGTCTGGATCTGCCGCTGGGTGGAGCCTCCCTGAGGACAGTCACGTTAGGCTCTTGTTTGCAAGTATAGCAGAGCATCATTAATAGTGTCAGGGTCTGGCTCTCTACTGTGGGGTGGGTCTCAGGTTGAACCAACAATTGGTTGGACAGCCCTTTAATTTTTTTTAAGAAAACTTTTTTTAAAAAAGATTTATTGTTTAAGTTAATAAATGTTTTGTTTGCATGTATGGCTGTGCACCACATGTGTGCTTGATAACCTCAGAAGTCAGAAAAAGTCATCAGATCCAGTTCCAGGGGATTGTGAGCCACCATGTGGGTGCTGAGAATGGGACCTGGGTCCTCTGCAAGAGAAAAGAGTGCTCTTAACTCTCCAGTATCTTGGACGGTTGTTCTAAAGCTCTATTTTTATTTATGTGTGTATGTATTCCACATGTGTATGGAGGCCGGAAGAGGGCTTCGGAACTCCTTGAACTGGAATTCCTGGTAGTTTGTGAGGGGCCTGACGTGGGTGCTGGGGGTCCGCTGAAAGAGCAGTGAGTGCTCTTAACTGCTGAGCCATCTCTCTAGTCCCCTGATTTGACCTTTGAAGAGGTAGAACTGCAGTGGCTGCTGTAGCTTTTTTGGCTCTTATTTTTAAGTCTGATTGCTTTGGTTACGTAGACAGTGGCTGAGTCAGATGGGGTCACTCTAGACGCTCTGGTGAAGATTTTGAAGCTCTTGTGTTATACTGTGTTACCCTGTAAATACAGATGATGACTGTTGTAGGAAATAAAAAGTGTGTCAGGAGATAACTGTGTGAGGAGATAAATACAATAATGCTATTATACTATTAGTCCAAACAGTGGGACAGTTTCAATCTTTTAAAACTGTTTTGAATGATGAAACCTTCCTTCTTTTTCAAAATGGTATGTATGCGTGTATGTATTACCTTCCTTCTTAATCCTTCTGAATACAGAAGCACTGGTAGGTTTGTAGTGTTGATATTGTAGCCCTTAATGTGCTGAGCAATGAACTGAGACTCAGAGTGCTTTCTTCAGTGGTGAAGAGGATTGAGTGGAGAGCCTAGATCTTGCTGTAGAGGCACTCATTCTGTCGTTACCATATTGTTGAAACACAAGGCACTTTACATAGCAGATACTTTGGTCATAGGTCTTTTCAGTTTTGAATTATAGTGAGAATAGAATTCATGCCTGGGGATGCAGCTCAGCTCTGAAGTGTTTGTCTAGATGTACGAAGTTCTGGCTTCCTCTTCAGCACTGGGATAAACTGAGCATGAGGGAAGATACCTAGTGCTAGCACCTGGGAGTTGGAAACAACAGGAGTAGAAGAAGTTCATGGTCATCCTTCACTACTTAACAAGCTCAAGACCAGCCTAGGCTGCACGAGACCCCGCTTTCCCCAAGGAAAAGATCAGGATTAATTTTCTTTTATTCCTTATCTGAATATTTGGCTTGATAATTTTATTTGTGGCAAAGTGTACATAACATAAAAACAATCATTTTAGCTTTTTTTCTTTTTGAGATGTCTCACTGTGTAGCCCTGGGGATTGGGAACTTGTAGTGCTGGCTGGTATGGTCTCAGACCCAGAGAGTTACCTGCTTCTGTCTCTAGGTACTAACATTGAAGGCGCGCATCACTGTCCTGGGCATTTTAAAACATTTACTCCCAAGAGTTCCGTGATAGTACATCTGAGTTGCTGTGCCTTCTTCGTCCCATCCATCACGGCTATAACTGGATCTGTTTATCACTAACTGGTCCCTGGAATCAACCATTCTACTTTATGGCTTTGAATTTGACTACCGTGGCTACCTCGGATAAGTTGGCATCATATACTTGTTTTGTTTTAACTTAGTTCATTTAATATAACCCTTTACGGCTCATTCGTCCTGTGATGTGGCAGATTTTTTCCCCTCTATAACTGAGTAATATTCTGTTTCTCGTATATGCTCATGTATCGTAAGTATGTTTCTAAAGGGAGAAAATGTTAGAAGTTTTGATATATAGCGTATATATGTTGATAATATCCATATTATATGGATATATGTTGATAATATCAGGCCTTTATTACCATTTAACTCTTGGGTTTTTAAATTGCTTTCTCTTACGCTGCAGGTTACCATCCTGATGGAACTGTTCATGTAAGCAATAGCAACCTTGCCTTTTACCCAGCACCTACGAGTATTTTTCACAGACCAGCTCAGCCATTTATTAGTAGTCGGGGGTCTGTGAGAGGATGTGCACGTGGAGGGAGGTTACTAATGAATCCCTGTCGCTCTCCTGGTGGCTACAAAGGTACGCTTTGACTCTGTGCTGAGTTATTTTAATCTGTATAAATCGCCTGACTCAAACTGGACTCAAGTTTCGACTTTTCTCTGTTGTTTTTTCCATTCCCATTTATAATTGTCTCTTAGTAGATAGTAGAGTATTTAACGTTTTTTTTTTTTTTGCTTATTTTATTTCTGTTTTTTCTGAATGTAAGTGTATCATGTGTGTGCAGTGCCTACAGATGCCAGAAGAGGCTGTTAGACCTGGAACTTATTGGTTCTGAACTTGTTGGTCCCCTGGAACGGCAACGAGTGCTCTTTTCTTTAGATTCATTTATACAACATACTGCCTGCATGTGTGTCTGCGTAACAGAAGAAGGCACCAGATCTCATTAGAGATGGCTAGGAGCCATCATGTAGTCGCTGGGAAATGAACTCAGGACCTTTCGAAGAGCAGCCAGTGTTCTTAACCTCTGAGCATCTCTCCTGCCCTGCACCCAGTGTGCTTAAGCATTGATTTATCACTCTAGCACTCCAGTACTTTTAATACATGTGTTCTTTGCACAGACTAACTTGCTGACTGCAAAGCAGACTCCCTCAAGAAGGGAGATTAATCAGCTCCTTTTCAAGGGGGAGGGGTTGATTCTCGTATTTGAATGGTATTTTTTTTTTTTTCACTGATTGATTTACTCTTAAAACGTGTCATAAGTAGACAAGGCTTATTTTCAGATTATTTTCAAACCGTTTTGCAGATAAAAACAAGAGAATTTGTCACATTGTGGACTCCTGTGATGTAGTTATGGTTCTAAGTGTTGTGTTTTGCTGTAGAAACATGTTAGTATGTTTTTATTCAAAGAAGAGACACATGTCTTTTGTTCTGGCCCATGGTGCCAGCAAGATGGGCAAATATTATGGTCTCTGTACTGCCCAGAAGCTCCACAGTCTGACAGGACTAGAAGTGGCATGACAGACAATACAAGAAAGCCTATTTGAGCACAGCCCTAGAGGCTGATCCTTTTGGAGGTACTTATGCAAATGGACTTGTGCTAACTCAATAGGGTTGAAGTCGAATCTCCAGATTCTTTGATCGGGAAGTGTGTCAGGGTGCAGCTCATCAACAGTGGGAGGATGCACACAGCGTTTGTGCCCAGGGACAGCTGCCTGAACCTCATGGAGGAAGGTGATGAAGCTCTGGTTGCTAGGTCTGTTCCAAAACGTCATGCTCTAAGTGATAGTCTGGAGTCTGCTTTAAGTGGTTGGAGCAGTCTTGCTTTCCATTGGCCCTGTACAAAGGCAGGGGGGAAAGACTAAGCATAACTCCTGACAGTGGCAGACACCGTAACAGAGACTAGATATATAACATCTAGTGCTGACACGTGCGGTCTGTCCAGTTTTCTCCTCTAATGGTGTTTTCCATCACGTATGTATGGTGCTTGTTTATTCATTAGGTTTTGATAGTTACAGAGGACCTCCTTCAGCTTCAAGTGGGAATTACAGCCAGCTGCAGCTGCAAGCTAGAGAGTACCCTGGAGCACCTTACTCTCCAAGGGTGAGTAGGGATAGTTGTTGTGACTAAACTGTGAAGCAGATTGTTTTCTGTCATCAAGGGACTATGTAATTTAAAGGGACCATAATAATTTTCACATAAGCTCACTTACTCTTCTACTCTATAGAAAAGGGTTCAGAGGTTAAATTTCTTGTTTGTGGTCACGCAGCAAGTAAATGGGATAAAAATTGGATTACAAAACTTTCTGTTAAATTTTAGAGCTTATGTTTCTTAGTGTTACTAAGTTACCTTCAACTTAACTTACCTATTATAAATAGAAGACTTCATCTTTACAAGTTTAACTGTTTTGTTTATTCTGGTTTGATCACTCAGCAGATTTTCTTCCTTCTATCTGACAGAACTATTAGGGATTTAGACATTGCATTTTAGCAAACATTATAAACTTTCTGTCATGGTCATATTTAGGTGTACATTTCTACTATACCAGTATTTTTCTATTAAAACTTTGTCTTATTTGCATGCATGCATATGTGTGTTCTCTCTCTCTCTTTCTCTCTCTCTCTCTCTGTGTGTGTGTGTGTGTGTGTACCATGGTATTTGTATAGAGGTTAGAGGACAATTGTAGGCATTGATTGTCTTTCTCTCATTTGCGTTCTGGGGATTGAACTCAGGTAGTAGGTCAGTCAGGCTTGGTGACAAGTGTCTTTATCCACTAAGACTTCTCACTGACCCTATAATCTTTACATTATATTTTCCATCTGGGTCATATTGAAGACGTTATGTGCTCTTCTTGCTTTACTGTGCCCCTTTATATTAACATGAATGGCAAGCCATTCTCTGCTTTTAAACTTCCATCATTACTCAGAGCTGTACTTTTTACATGGTGTTTTATAGATACTAATTAACCTGTATTTTTGGTTTTTAGTGCCAATTTAAATATTCATTTATTTATTTTAGGATAATTTCCAGCAATGTTATAAAAGATCAGGGACAATTAATGGTCTTCAGGCACATTCAAAAGGTAAGGGTGATTTACCTGCATAGATATACCCAAAGCATGCTTGTACTTCACTCTCTCCTCCACCAACTTCTCTCTGAAGCACTCTGCTTTCACCACTTATCTGTTGAAGTTTTCTGTTTGCTTAACTGTCATTCTAAAGGGTCGAACAAGGCAGTAGACTACTAGGAAAAATCTGAAAACTGACAGTTTAATTGTGTGTGTTTTCTAAAAAATGTTTTGTTTTTTTTCCACATGAGCATGATTTAACCTTTGACACAATTTCCTTTGCTAACTTTGGGTTGAGTCTGATGTTTCAGAATGGTGGCTTTTTTTTTTTTTAGATTTATTCATTTTATGTTGTGTGTGTTTTACCTGCATGTATGCCTGTACACCACGTGCATGCTTGGTGGTGCCTGTGGATGTCAGAAGAAGGAATCAGATCCCCTAGAACTAGAGTTAAAGGTTGCTGGGAACCGAACCCAGGTCCTCTGCAAGAGCAACAAGTGCACTTAACCATTTACCCAGACCCCGGAATGATGGCTTTTAAGATAAATGGTTCTAGTGTTAGTGCAATGACAGAGTTGAATAAACAGCAGTTAAAACATAGGACAGTGTAATTACTCACACTTGTTAAAATGGGAAGAGACCATTAAATGGTTCAGTGCAGTTGAAAAAGAGTTACTAAAGAGAACTTTTTCTAAGGAAAGCAGCCTTTATACCTTGGGAAAATGGCCTCTGTCCTTCATACCCTTCTTCATATTGAGCAGGGTCCTTGCTTGCTTGCTTGCTTGCTTTTGTTTTGTTTTTTTGTTTGTTTGTTTCATTTTTTTGAGACAGGGTTTCTCTATATAACCTTCCTTGGCTGCCCTGGACTTGCCTTGTAAACCAGGCTGGTCTTGAAATCATAGAGATATGCCTGCCCCTGCCTCCATGAGTACTGAGATTACAGGCATGTGCCTGGCTTGAGCAGAGTTTTTCACACAGCACCTAAAACATTATTTCAGGTGTGTAGAGATGGTTGTTTTGGGTAAAGTGCTTACCATGGAGTATAAAGACCTACATTGAGACTCCGGCATCTGTGTAAAAAGCTGGGTTCTGTGGCAGTTGCCTGTAACCCTAGAGTGGTAGTGGGAAGATCTCACAGGCTTGCCAGGACATTATTTCAGCTATCCATAAGCTCCAGGGTCGTGAGAGGCTCTGTTTCAAAAAATAAGGGGATGGGGACTGAGAACATGATCCGATGTCAACCTCCAGACTTAATATACATGCATCTGGGCACACACATGTAGCTTGCTCTCCCCCTCATACACCACACATACAACGCACAATTTTATAGCATCGTAACATTAAGTTGGATTGAGAGAACCAACTGTGTATCTTGGGGCTTATTCCTCCTGTTGGAACATCTCTGAAGGGATAGTTGGCAGTTCTATAAGTGATGTCTCTTAGCTAATCTTAAATTTTCTTGAGCCCTTTTATAGTACCTACTTTGAGTAGAAGATTGGTCACTGAAAAATTAGTTGAGTGAGAGTTATGGAAGAAAGATAAGGAAAAATTGCCCAGATCTGGTAAGTTTCGCCATTTGTGGAGGAAGGTACATTTTCTTGACCTTTAGAAAACAGAAAGCAATCAATACAGGATTACCTAGGACCTTTTGGGTACGTTTTTATTGCTTTTGGTTTTGGAATCTTGTGTTTCACTAGCTGACTAATGTTAAGTGCCTTGTCAAAGCTAAGACCTCACTGAAAAACTCACTGTTATTCATGAACATCAGGCTGGAGTGACTCCTCTCAGGTGAGCAGCCCAGAAAGAGACAGCGAGACTTTTAACAGTGGAGACTCTGGGCAAGGAGAGTCCCGGAGCATGACCCCTGTGGATGTGCCAGCGACAAGCCCGACTGCCGCTGTCCTGCCAGTACACGTCTACCCCCTGCCTCAGCAAATGCGAGTTGCCTTCTCAGCTGCCAGAACCTCCAATCTGGCTCCTGGAACTTTAGACCAACCTATTGTGTTTGATCTTCTTCTGAACAACCTGGGAGAGACCTTTGATCTTCAGCTTGGAAGATTCAGTTGCCCAGTGAACGGCACGTATGTGTTCATTTTTCACATGCTAAAGCTGGCCGTGAATGTGCCACTGTATGTAAACCTCATGAAGAATGAGGAGGTCTTGGTGTCAGCCTATGCCAACGACGGTGCTCCAGACCATGAGACAGCGAGCAACCACGCCATTCTCCAGCTCCTCCAGGGAGACCAGATATGGTTGCGCTTACACAGGGGAGCGATTTATGGAAGTAGCTGGAAATACTCGACATTTTCAGGCTATCTTCTTTATCAAGATTGAAATGCAGTTCAGAGTGAAAGAATGAAGTTCTCCCTAGCAGATCTAAGGAAAGGTAGTCCTTGCCCTGGTGATTGACTGATCGTGGGAAATACTTTGCTTCTAGAGAAAGAAGGAGGTCCTCACTTTTTTGTTTTCCTCTCTATGTGAAGACTTTGAAGCGGAATGGCGATTAGCACTAATGTAGCACTTTATGAACTGTGATGTAGCCTTGCAGTCACACTGTGGATGTGTATTGTTTGCACTTAGCTGTGTTAATGGTCAGCTTACTGAACTGACTGCCTCCAGTTCAGACAAGTTACCATGCCTTGTTGTGCCTCAATAAAACTTGCACTGCACTTCCAGTTGTTTCTGTTTATGGAAACATTTGACTGAGAGGTAAGAATTCATTACTGACAGCTCTGGAATGAGGGCTTATTAATGGTTCATGGTGTTAGTTTAAAAGAAGATCTTTCTATGCACTAGGTTCTTCTGGGATCACTTTTCTCTGATGGACCTCTGTCTCATTTATTAGAAGACGGATGTGGTGGGCAGTGGTGCTGCCCACCTTTAATCCCACCGCTCAGGGGCAGAGGCAGGTAGGCAGATCTCTGAGTTTGAGGCCAGCCTGGTCTACAGAAGGAATTACAGGATAGCCAGGGCTACATAGAGAAACCCTGTCCCAAAGAAAAAAAGATGGATGTTTTCCACTGGCCAAACTGCATATTCTGCTTGAACATGTTCTTACTTCCTTGCCATAGGGCACATTCTCCATTTAGCTGCATTTTGTTGTCTGCTCTGTGTGTTAAAACAAGGCACAGTAAGAGATGCACATGTGAACTCTGCTCTCAGTAAGATGCTGGGTTTAATTTGAATAAACAAAGTGCTGAGTAACTCAACAGTTAGGCTTTGTGCTTGTATCTTGCCTCTGCTCCTCCTAATTAACCTTGGATTAGCTGTTTTACCCCTAGGATTGAGCTTCCCTCCCTCCTTTCTTCTCTCTTGGTGTTTGTCTTTTTGAGACGGGATTTCTCTGTGTAGCCTTGGCTGTCCTGGACTTAGTTGTAGACCAGGCTGGCCTCGAATTCACAGAGCTCCGCCTGCCTCTGCCTCTGCCTTAATTACAGGAGTGCGCCACCACTGCCTGGCTTCCCTCTGGTTCTTAAAGACTATCTTCCCATGTGAAAACTGGATCAGTATAATGGGGCAGTTGTGAAGTTTTGCTAAAGGCATATTTAAACACTTAACACTGTGCCTGGCACATACATATTATATGCTATAGTTTTCTTTTCTCATTCTGAAAATTAGGGTTTTGTGGGTATGTGTTCACTGTCTTATGCAGATCAGTAGCCACTGTACTTTGGCACTAATTTGAGATGGAATTTTCTCATACATAGTTTAAATTTAAATCTCTCTCTCTTTCTCTCTCTCTGTCTCTCTGTTTTTTGAGAGAGGGTTTCTCTGTGTAGCCTCGACTATCCAGGACTCACTTTGTAGACTAGGCTGTCTTGAACTCACAGAAATCTGCCTCTTTCTCTCTAAATGCTGGGATTACAGGCGTGTGCTCCTGCAACCAGCCAAACTTAAATCTCTTAGTTGTTCTAGTGCTTTATTTCTTAGTTACTATAAGGAGTTATTTTCAGAATTACTTTGTTACAATATTGAGAACTATATTGAACATTAGAGAAGGATGTTTGTGTTTATTAACTGATGCATCTTATCTGCCAAGGCAGAAAGTTGTTTTGATTCTTGATTTTCATGTCCTGAACACAAAGTACACAGAGAAGCACTGATACCGCTAAATGACTGACGGCAGGTCAGTGCTCAGAGCAGCCAGTTTATCAGGTCAGCGGGGTCTTTCTCATCACCACACAGTCAACATTTACAGTATTGGTGGCAACTCTGTCCTCTCAGGTTAAGTCCTGTTAACAACAGAGCTGCTGACTAGCTCTTCCCTAGCTGTCTGGAGTTTCCTGTGTAGACCAGGCTAGCCCAGAACTTAAAAAGATCTGCCTACCTCTGTCTCCCAAGTGCTTGAATTACAGGTGTACACCACCATGCCTGGCTACTCTATATCTTAAAAAAAAACAAAACAAAACTGTGTGTGCTGTGTGTGTGTGTGTGTGTGTGTGTGTGTGTGTGTGCGTGCGTGCGTGCGTGCGCGCGCGCGCGCGTGTGCACCATATGGAAGCCAGAGCAGTGGGTCCCCTGAAACTGGATGACAGGTGTGTGTGGGCCACCATGTTGGTTGTGGGGACTACCAGAGCAGTACATGCTTTTAACTGCTGAGCCGTCTCTCCAGCCCCTCACTGTCTTCTCTGACACAGTTTCTCACTAACAGCAGATCCGTCAGTTTCCCCTCCGCACCGAGATGTCTGATTGAATAGCACTTGCCCTACTGAGCCACCTCCAGCCTAGATGCCTTCTTTAATTACCAAGTCCACCACAGCCTCTTGGGAAAGTCTGCTCAGTTCCTGGAGCTATTGGATGGGATATTTATTAACAGAGTACTAAGGTTCTTATATTTACAAGTAGTGTCTGTGTTTATATATTACTTGCCCTCATGGCTCACTTGCATTTTTGTGGCACTCAGAAACACTGCTGAAGGGTATTACCACACATCATGGGCCTGGCCTTTTGGCCTCAGCCTTTTGGGCTCATCATGTCAATCTTTAATCAAGAAAATACTTCACAGACTGCCTGTAGGCCAGTCTGATAGATGCGTTTGAGGTTCCCCTTTCCAGATGACCTTAGCTTGAGTCAAGTTGATAAAAAGCTAGCTAGCTCATTTAAGTCTGCCCCAAGGGTAGGAAAAAATTTATGGGAAACTTGCCTTTTAACTTATTTAGAGGCAACCCTTGCTCAGATGAAGCCCATAGACTCAGTCTCCAAGTGGGTTCCCTAGTAAAGGGAACAGGGTCTGTCTTTTTTATCACCTCAACTCTGAGGGGGGGAGCAGCCTTGCCAGGCCACAGAGGAAGATAATGTAGCCAGTCCTGATGAGACCTGATAGGTTAGGGTCAGATGGAAGGGGAGGACCTGCCCTATCAGTGGACTTGGGGAGGGGCATGGGAGGAGATGAGGGAGGGAGAGTGGGATTGGGAGGAGAGGAGGGAGGGGCCACAGCTGGGATACAAAGTGAATAAACTGCAATAAATAATAAAAATAAAAAATTAAAGACAATGGTAGGATTACATATGGTTGTAAGAAATAAGATGGGTTCCATGAAATCTTATCATCCAGTTTTCTTTGACACTAACATCTTGTAAAACTATAGTCTAGTATTACAGCCAGGATGCGAATACTGTAAGACATTTTTATCACCACAAAATCCTCAGGTTACATGTTTGTAGCTCCATCCACTTTCCCTATGTCCTCTGCCATGTTAGCCCTTTGATCTTTGAATGGTTTTTACAGGATGATATGAATGTAGACAGCACACAACAGTTTAAGGTTGTGCAGTTGTCTGCACATTTGTTCAAATTGCTTTGCTTTTCATTGTGTCTTAGTTCCTTTCTGTTTCTGTGATAAAATGCTCTGACAAGTTGGGGAAGAAAAGGTTTGTTTGAGCTTCTGGTTCCAAGTTACAGTCCTTATTGTGGGGAAGTCCCCAGTGGGAGCTTGAAAGATCTGGTCAGATCACACCCTTTATCAAGCCGCAGAGAAAGCCACTTTGCTTGCTTTCTCTAGTCACACGGTTCAGAGCCCCTATTAGGGAATATTGTTCCCTGTAGTGGGCAGGGCTTTCAACTTAACCAAGTCCCAGACACCCACAGGAGAGTCTAAACAGTTCCTCATTGAGACTTTCTGCCCCAGTAGTTCTAGATTGTGTCACATTGACGATTAAGGCTAACCTGGAATGTTCTATGTGTAGACTTCGCAGATTACCCACTGAAGGACAACTGGACTGTTTCCAGGTTCAGGCTGTAAGAAACACAGTGCCACACACACCTATGGTTCAAGTTTTCTTTTTTCCAAGATAGGCCTTCTCTGCTGTACCTGAACATCCCTCTGCAGATTAGGCTGGCCTAAAATTCAGAGATCCACCTGCCTCTGCCTTCTGAGTGCTGGGATTATAGGTGTGCACTGCCACGGCTGGCTTCATGTACACTTTTTTTTAATTTCTTTTTTTTAGATTATTTATTATTTATACAGCATTCTGCCTGTGCATGAGAAGAGGGCACCAGATCTCTCTATAGATGGTTGTGAGCCACCATGTGGTTGCTGAGAACTGAACTCAGGACCCTTAGAAGAACAGCCAGTGCTCCTAACCTCTGAGCCATCTCTCCAGCCCCATGTACAGGTTGTCTACAGTACTGAACTCTACTGTACGGCAAATTCTCCGAAGTGTAACTGCTGACCCATATGCTGGTCCCATGTTTTAGTTTTAGGGCTTCCCCCTGAATATTTCTGTGTAACAGTACTGACTGTTCTAGAACTTGCTTTGTAGACCAGGTTGGTCTCGAACTCACAGAGATCTGCCTGCCTCTGCTTTGCAAGTGCTGGGATTGAAGGTGTGCACCCCCACTGCCCAGGTCTAGGCTTTTTTTTTTTTTTTTTTTTTTTTTTAAAGAAAGAAACTGATGATTATTCTCCACAGTGCTGTACTAGTTGGCATTCTGACCATCAGTATAAGGAAATGCTTTTCTATATCTTTACGAGCATTCAGTGGTGCCACTGTTTTTGATCTCCTCTCTTTATATTGAAAAAACTGCCATCATAATGTAGAAAGAACATCCTGGTAGATGTGTAGGTATTGGAACACATTTAATTTAAGGGAAAAAATGTGATTAGAACTTTGTCACTTGTCTGTTATGTTGATTTTATTGCTGTGAAGAGACAGCATTACCACAACAACTCTTACAAAGGAAAACATTGAACTGGGGGCTTACAGTTTCAGACACTAGTCCATTATCATGGCAGTGAGCATGGCGGCACAGAAGGCATGGTACTGGAGAATGGTTGAGAGTTGCATTCTTATCTGTAGGCAGAATGGGCTTTTCAAATCTCCATGCTCACATACTTCCTTCAGTAGGGCCTCTCCTAATTCTTCCGATTCTGTGAAACAGTTCCACTCCATGGTAACTAAGCATCCAGATATATGAGCCTGTGGGGACTGTTTGTCCTCAAACGAACAGTGTTATACATGTTTTGAAATGACTCAAGCAGAATGGGCGGAAGAGAATGAGAAAAGAACTGAAGATAGAATCTCAGGTATAATCGGTGTGTAAGTTGGGAAATAATATGGTCAAAAGGCTAGAGGTATACTCGGTAAAATCAGCCTCTCTCTCTCTCTCTCTCTCTCTCTCTCTATATATATATATATATATATATATATATATTTTTTTTTTTTTTTGAGACAGGCTCAATTTTTAGGTCAGGCTGGCTTGGAACTCACTATATAGCTCAAGATGGCTTTGAACTTGTGGCAAACCTCTTTCGCCTCCTAGTGCTATGATGACAGGTATGAGCTGTCATACCCAGCAACAGACTTTTGAAAATAAGGTACTGGAGAGATGGCTCAGTGGCCAAGAGCAGTGGCTGCTCTTCCAGAGGACCTGGTTGTGATTCCAAGCACCACGTGGTGGCTCGCAGCCATCTATCCATCTGCGACCCAGTCCCAGGGGAGCTGACATTTCCTTCTGGCCTCTTTGGGCACTGTGTGCACAGACATACACGTGTGTAGTAGTAGGCCATTATGTCTCAGGTGTTTTTTTCTCCCATCCTTTAGCTCCTGGCGTAATCACTCACGAGACTCTATTATTATTTTACAAATCCCGAGGCCATGTAGTGAGGCTCCTCTCTGACTAGCTCAGAACTTAATAACCCATTTATTCTAATCTATATTCTGCCACGTGGCTGGTTACCTGAGCTCAGGCACCACGTGGCCATCTTCCTCACATCTCGGCAGCTGAATCTCCTGTGCCTGGCTCTATCCCAGAATCCCTCTGTCTGTGGGATGTCCCACCCCTATTTCCTGCCTAAGCCATAGGCCATAGGTTTTTTAACTGACAGCTGTTGCATCCATACACAAGATTTCCCCTTTTAGTCCAATAAAAGGCTCTTTTTCTTTCAGTAATATACTAATACACAATAATGATTATGAAACAGTAATGAAAACTCTTAGGTAAGGCTTACATTAACAATGTCCTGTTCACATGCCTTTCACAACTTCGGAAAAATATTTATTACCTATCCTAAATTGGTGAGTTTAGAGTTCTGTACCCAAATAATTTTCTATTATTATTTGTGTTATCAGTCTACAAACATCTTAAATCCTAAACAACTTAAGCTTAATTTTAAGACTCTTAACTATTTAGTCTTCAACCCTGTCAGAGACTTGAGAAAGAATAACTTGAGTATGTAGGAAGTGCAGGCAACCAGCTCCCAAAATAGAGAAATGACAGTTTGCTGCCTGGACAGTCACCCAGTATAACATTGGAGCATCATCTTCAACCCAGTGTATCTGACAGACTTAATTGTGAAGCAGGAAATATGAAGAACTTGCTTATTCTGTCTTGGCAGAGTTAGGCAGTGGACTTGTCCACAATCAGGTTTTGCCCATATCTCACAGCATTCTGTCAGCAGTTGAGCAATCTCATTACTTTTTGCCAAGTGGCTAGCTTGCCAGATTTGAAGCCATCTCCCCACCCCCCACCCCAAAGAGAGGGTTTCTCTGTGTATCCTTGGCTGTCCTGGACTCACATTGTAGACCAGGCTGGCCTTGAACTCACAGCCATCTGCCTGCCTCTGCCTTCCAGAGTGCTGGGATTACAGGCATGCATAACACACATGGCTGAAGCCATCTTTTAGTGGAGATTCTTGGATGCTCATCATCATCTTTCAAATCGAATGGGCATTGCCAGGAGCTTGTAAAAGGAACTTTTATTTTCCTGCATCAATTGGTATCTTGATCTGCTAACCTAGGCCTTGTTTCCTAGCTTCCTAACCTAGCTTCTTGTTTCCGTACAATCTAACCTAGGTCTAGAATGTTCTCAGCCTTTGAGATTTACTGCTTAATAAGCTCACCCTTTCTAGTTCTTACTAAGTCTGGGCTGGCTGGTTCGATTCAGCTGTTCTGGCTCAAATTCTCCCAGCTGACTTATTCAATCTGGCTTTTCTCTTGGCCTCTGAATTGCTTTGCTTGGCCTCAAATTAACTTCAGCCCATCTTCTAATCTGGCTTCTTCTCATTCTCTGGATCTGTTCTGTCTTCACCTGTGTCTAGCTTGTTCTCTCATTCAACCTCTCTTTGTAAAACTTCCCTTAAGTAGCTTCCCTTTCCTCTTCTCATGAGAGTTGGGTGTATCCTATTCTCTGGGTCATCACTTTATTTTTCTACCACTCAATTAGACATCACTTTCAAACGTGGGTGCTTCCTTGTACAAACTGACTTTGCTTTCATTGTTTGGGATTAAAGGCATGCACCACAATGCTTGGATAAGCTTTTCTTTACCTGAAACTTGCTTTATGTCAGGCTGGCTTTGAACTCAGATCTGCTTGCCTCAGTCTCCTGGATTAAAGGTGTGTTTGTATTCCAGCCAGATCAGCCATGTTCAGAATTAAATTCATCCACAGATGAGGAAGTGACAAAGATATATAGAAAGTAGGTATTGTGGGGTATAGAAATGACAATGCCATATATCCTGCCAGCACTTGGCATTGTCAATTAACAATTAACAATTGAAAATACAGGGGCACACCTTTATGGCCAGTTGATACAATATGTGTGGGGGTAGGTTAACCCAACAGGGAGAAAGAGGCTGGACATCTAGGGAAAAGGTCTTACAAATTGTCAGCAAAGAACATGTAATACCCCAGATTTATTTTATTTTTTAATGTTAATTTTTTTTCTTTTTAGATTTGTTTTACAGGTCTGAGTGCTTTGTTAGAATGTGTAACTATGCACCATGTGCATGCCTGTGCCTGAAGGGGTCAGAGGAGGGTACTGGATTCTCTAGAACCCATGTTATGGATGGTTGTGAGCCAACGTGCGGGTGCGGGTGAGAATCAGTCCCAAGTCCTCTTGATAAATAAGTGCTCCTGACTGCTGAATTATCCTTCCAGTCCCCCAAGTTTTAACAACAACAAAAATGAAAAACAGAGATGGAATATATGGAGCCAGACTCTGAGAATATGGGAGAAATTCTGTTCAGGATGTAGGGAATGAGGTGGCGAGGTGAATTTTGAATTTGGGGTGGTTGAACGCTGCTGACAGGGGCTTTGCTCATTTTTGTAGGACTCTGTAGGATGGAGTGGGGGACTTGAGAACATTCCTGAAGGATTCAGAACAGCTACTGAAGGAAATGAGAGCTAGTTAGAGACAACAGGATTGGTTATTGGGTGTAAAGAAAAAGCAGCACTGTAAACACGTGTTCTTTCCCTCAGACACACACTTGGTCAGTGAGCACAACAGGTTAAAGGTCGTCTAGGATCGTTGAGTTGTGAGACACAAAGCAGCGAAGGATGCGTAGTCGGGGATGGATGGTTCCAGAATTGAGGAACGAGGGAGTTGGGAGCAGGTGTAGAATTAATAAGGGAAAGACAGAATAGGCTTGAAGCAGAAAAGAGGACTGCAGTGAGCTCAGGCTGAAGCTGCAGGACTGCCTCGAGTTTGAGGCTAGCCTGGGCTATGAAGAGAGATCTTGTATCACAGCACAAAGAAAAAAGTCTATTAGAGCTAAGATTTCACAAGTAAAGAAAATTGGAGGTGAGGATAGGAAAGGCACTGTTTCAACCTGATGCATTTTCACTACACTCTGATGGGCGTGTGCATAACGGACGGAAAGGGGCAACGCTGAGGGCAACCGGTCTCACGCGTTCTCTCAGACAGACCTGCATTGAACTTCATCTTGCTGTCGCACGGTTCCTAAACATTATAGTTTTCTGTTTGAAAACATTTAACACATGTTCCAAGAGTGAATGCCAGGAAAAAGGGTGGCTCTCCTCCATGATTTCAAGGCCCCAGCAAGTTTTTCTTGAAACAGCTCAGCTGTGCTGCGCAGAGTTCGCGAACAAAACTGTCACTCGTTTAGACGTGCCCAGTTTGCAGCAAAGGTGCGCAGATGCCAGGCCAGCGAACTAGGCTCACACCATCGGGCGGGCAGGTTAGGTTTCCGTACAGCACCATGGCGGCCGTCTGCAGTGGTGCAGAACCAGCCGGAGCACGCCGGCTTTCCCCAGTGGCGCGCCTCCGCCGCGCTGGCTCCCAGGGCACGAGCGGACCGTTTTCAGTACAGCATCATGGCGTCCCCCGCGGGCCCCATTGGTGCAGCACGCCAGGCAAGCGGCTGTCGTAAAGCAGTCGCTGCTTCCTCTCTGCCGCCTCCCCCCGGCTGTCGTAAACGGTGAATGGAGAGAGAGTTGTGGGGGGGAAGGAGGGAGCACAGGGGGCGCAGAGTCAGAGTGGCGCAGCAGGTATCCGCGGGCGGCGGCGGCGGCGGCGGCGGCTGGGGGTGACGTGGTCCCCGGCCGCGGCGGAGGGGCCCGGGAGCGGCCCGGAGACACCCCGGCTGCAACCCGGCCTGCTGGCCCTGGGACTGCTCCCCCGCCTGCGGACATGGACCTCAACCGGATCATCCAGGCGCTGAAGGGCACTATCGACCCGAAGCTGAGGATCGCGGCCGAGACGGAGCTTAACCAGGTGAGCACGGCCTCCCCCCACTCCTCCTCCCCGTTTCCTGCCCCCAGCCTGGCCAGGACCCCCGCGGAGCAGCTGGAGCACCTGTTGGCTGTCCGCTCCCTTCTTGGTGCGCCTGCCCAGTCCTCTGGGGCAGCACAAAGAAGACAGGAAGCCTTTGCCAGTGTTCTTTGGGTGTGTTTTCTTTTCCTTAGTGCGCTTACGTGGAGCTGTGGTGGGAAAATTAACCGGAGCGGAGCCAGCTTTTCTCCGGACCCGCCCTTTTCAGGTGCTGCTGTTGTAAACCCCGTCGCCTGCTTCTGGCGTCGGCAGTGCGGGTCATGGCAGTTTTGCTAGGGCGCTGGGCAATGCTGAGAGTTCTGGGAAGAGCACGCGGATTCCGTGGGCCGTGGACCTCTCAGAGACCGGCCCAGCAGTACATATTTGAGGCATTTCTCTCGAAGGCTGAAATGTTTGTGACTTTCTTTTATGCACTCTCCATTCCTCATTCTTCTAATCAGTCTTGACATTGTTTCAGGGTTACCCCCAATAATTCTTGTCTTTCTTTCTTTTTTTTTTTTTTTTTTTTTTTTTGTCCTTACCACCTTTCTTTTTCATTTCGGAGACAGGGTCTCACTGTGTAGTTCTGGCTAGCCTGGAACTCGGTGTTTAAACAGGCTGGCTTGGAACTCAAGAGATACACCTGCTGCTCCCTCCTCTGCCTCTAGACCGCTGGGGTGAAAGGTGTGTGCTATCTCATCTGGCCCAACATTTCAAAATCATGATTATCAAAACCTCTGGTTCCACACATGGGCCTCTTATTAAAAAGTACGAATTAAAATCCTCTTGCTTGACTTGACAATTGTTTGAGGTTGTGTGCACGTGTGAAGGGATCTTCCTTAATTAGTGAGCTTAAGGGGTTGCCGGGACCAGTGGCCTCTGCTTCTCTGAGAAATGTTGGGTGTGCAAATTATGGGCCTCATCCTGCTGTAAAGAATCTGAAAAGCTGGGAGTTGGAACAAGTTTGGGTTTTAGCTGGCTCCCAGGCAATTCTTTGCCTCCTAAAGTAGAAGGGTACTTCTTGGCCAGTATGGCCCTGGTTTAGTGTTTAGAAAACAGGTGTGTTTTGAATCTTTGAACAAGAAACATTAGCTGGCAGTCTGTGGAGTTGGAGATTCATGTGAATCCAGAGTCCTCAAGAGATAAGAAGGAAAATTGAGGCCCTGTTAGTGTCTGCCTGTGTTCTAGAGTGTTCAACAACAGTTCTGGAGGCTCTTTTTGATTTCCACTCCGTTCAAGCCTGTAATCCTGACACACAAGGCTTGTTGAACAGGCCAAAATGGATGCTTTGATTTCTCAAAAAGAAAAGGACTGTCACCCCAGAGTAAAAGGCCCTTAATGTTAGGACCTGTCCCACATCTTGTAGAGTACTGTCTGGAGTAACAGTCGTCATGGTTTAGTTAGTTGGAATGCCATGGGGGTTGGACTTGCAACCTGCTGGTGTGCACAGGGAGGCTGCCTGCTTGACACTGCTCTCACCACAGGGCCAGGTGGCCTTTTGATAGTGACAACAGGGAACATGACTTCGTTGCAATGCTATACTTTCTGCCCATAGCCTAACTGTAAAAAGAACGCCTGGTTCAATGTTGTGAGGCTTACTGCCTCTGTTGGCTAGCCTAGGCCTAGACCTGGAAGCTTCTAGCCTCCTAGAATCTAACCTAGGCCTAGAATGTTTTCAGCCTTAGAGACTTACAGCTAAATAAGCTCACTCGGTCTTGTTCTTTCTGAGCTCTGGCTGGTTCAACTTAGCTGTTGTGACTCAAACTCCTCTCCCAACTGACTGATTCAATCTGGGTTTTCTCTCAGCCTCTGAATTGCTCTGCTTGGCCTCAGACTAACTGAAGCAATCTGCTCTAATCTCCTGGCTCCTCATTCTCTGGCTCATTTGGTCTTCACCTGTGTTCTCTCTTTCTCTGCAGCCTGTTTCTCCATTACTGTCCTGTAAAACTTCATCCTCTCGTTTTCTGCATTGTCCCTGCAGTAGCTTCCCTTTCCTCATCTCCTTGAGAGTTGAGTGTATCCTAGTGTGTCAGATCGTTCTCTGATTTGTCACTGTTTCTGCCACTCAGTTAGACATCACTTTCAAATGTGGGTGCTTCCTTCTACAAACTAACTTTGCCTCCATTGTTTGGGATTAAAGGCATGCACCACCACACCTGGACCTAAGCTTTTCTTTACCTGAAACTTGCTCCATACCAGGCTGGCCTTCAACTCATATCAGTTTGCCTCTGTCTCCTGGATTAAAGGTGTGTCTATATTCCAGCCCAATCACACAGACCTAGAAGGTGTGTGAATGTGATCTCTTGCCAGAGCAGCGATGTTTTGGATTAACATTCCTCTACACTTAACCTTGCTTTTTTTTCTGATTTGTCAGCACATAAGTGCATTGATATTACGGAAGCAGGAAAGGTTTGAAGCCTGCAGAACTGGGAGATGTTCAATCCCTTGTTTCTTTTCATAGTATCTTAATCCAAATTCTGCCTGATCAGAAGACCATTTTCCTTGTTACTTATGAAAGTAGTGTGTTTTATTTAAAGTGTGAGGCCCTAGAATCATCCCCAGCACCTCAAAAATCAAACAAAAGAACAAGATAGCATTGCTGTATCATTCATTTAGATTTATATCTCCTACAATGTTCTGAACTGTAATATATCATCAATAATTTTTTGTACTTGAAGTAGAAGACCTAGATATGATGTCACTTTAGTAAGGTGTGATTTGGGTATTGGGTTTTGCAAGCTTGTCCCTTAGCCCCTTGCAGCATGAATGAATAGGTATCTACTGTATAGGATTAGAGTTTAGCTCCTTTAGACTTCCCCCCAGAGGGGCCTCATGTAGCCCAGGCTGTCCCCGCCTTACTGTGTCTGAGACGGTTCTTGTGACCCTCCTGTGTGCTGCACTACTGTGCGGGGCTGTATGGTGCTGACTATGAAGCAGGGGCTTTGGGTGTGGTAGGCAGGCACTCTGCAAACTGAGCTGTATCCCTCCATCTTTTTCTTTCCTTGCAATTTCTCCTCTTCTTCCTCCCAACCTCTTTGAGATACTGTCTTGCCCCGTAGCCTAGTCCTCCTACCTCAGCCTTCTGTGTGTTGGGATCAGGTGTGTGCTGTCATGCCTGGCCTTTTTTTCTTTCGGTTACAGGGGATTGAGATTGAACCCAGGGTCTTGTTCCTGCTAGGTCAATATAGTTTATTTTCAGCTTTAAGACATTTACTTTCATTACCAAGTTTTGGAATCCCCTACTTTCTGTATAGATAGGCATATATATGTGTGTAATCATTATATATATAATCATTAAGGATATATAATCATATATATATCATTATATGTATATAATATTTATTTATTTATTTATTTTGTGGTGGTTCTTATTGGATCCAAGATGCACATGTGAGGCATGCACCAAGCTGCATCTTTAGGCATCATTTTCTTTGCCCTTTAAGGGAGCTTTCTTTTAGGAATAACAGGAGTTATTTGCTGAGGTGCCCTGGGAGCTCAGCAGCTGCATGGGAGAGGCGGCCGTGAGTTCTGTGGAGAACAGTTGTAATCTGTGGGGATGGAGAGACGGGACAGCCATTTTCTGAGGGTGGCCTTAGTAGAGACCTGGATGTTGAAACAAGAAAGGCAGGCCAAGCCCAGGGCAGGAACAGAGGGATGGCAAGTTGAAAACCTTCACCCAGCACGCCAGCTGGGACTAGAGGAATGAGGGTCAGAGCCCAGGAGTCGCAAGTCTTGGCATTGTATGAGTTTTCAAAAAGCACAGAATTTAAGCAATACAAGAGTTTGTTTTCAGAAAGCTTTATAGATACAAAGCAAGAATACTCATGATGTCGTTGAGAAGTGAGTCATTTGTTAGAAACTCGAAGCCCGGTGAGGAACAAAGGTGGGCTATTATTTTTGAGGAAAGTTGCATTTGAATGCGTATGTATTTGCCTGAATGTTTCACAGTACCAAATTAACATAGGCCAAATCAGCAAAGAAGTCAAACTTTCCAAACTTCTTTAAAATGGCTAATAGTTGCAAAACAGGACTCTGAAATGTGTACAATGACTACAGTTTTAATATAGCGTTAGTCTATTATATAGGTTATTTTGTGAGTTTTAAAGAACTGAAGTCAGTTTTAATGATAAACTCTAAATGTTTATTTTTGATTTAATATAAGATCTTTCACTAGCTAAAAACTTATAAACCTAAATTATTTCGATAATATATATTGAAGTTTTAGAAGACTGAATTAAATCTATATTAAAATTTCCCCTCTAAAAACTGCTGTTAAAAACATATCTTTTAGTGTACGCCTTTAATCACAAGACTTGGGAGGTAGAGGCAGGTGGATCTCTGAGTTCAAGGCCAGCCTGGTCTCCATAGTGAGTTCTAGGATAGACTACACAGAGAAACCCCAACTGGAAAAACAAACAAGTAAACAACAACAAAATTTTTCCATTTAGACAGTAATATACTCTGTAATGGTGCTGTAGCTATTGAGAATGCCCTGTTTTTACAAAGTGTTTTTCTTGTAATTTCAGTCCTACAAGATTATCAATTTTGCCCCCAGCTTGCTCCGGATCATAGTCTCCGACCATGTGGAGTTCCCCGTGCGTCAGGCAGGTAAGCTGTGTTTTCAGGTCACCGAGAGTTACAGTGTCTGCACAAGACTCCAACAAGATCGTGACAGGCAAGGGGCCAGCATGGCTCCAGGAGGGCCTCAAAGCCCTGCCCTGTTGGGAGAGCCTGGCATTCTGCTTGTGGCTGCTGGGCTTGTTCATGCCTCACACACCCGTAGGGCATCACTGATTTGACTTGGGGTGTTCATGAAAACTGTAAAAAGTACCAAGGAGATGCTACAGGGACCACCAGGGGAGCTGAAGGCCTCCTGGGAGGGGTGTGGTGAGTGTACACTATCTAAATGTAAGGAACGTCAAGGAATTCCAGTATAATTACAAATAAGTATCTGAAATCTCTTGAAAAACTAGGAAGAACACACAAAATACTTCTGAGGCATAAAAATACTTTCTTTTCTCTTGGGAAGTTTGTTGTAAATAAATACTAATATTTACTAATAATTATCTTTTAGTAATGCTGCTGTTAATCTTAAACAGCTGCATAACCAAATCACCACACAGACAGACACTGGGTTTATTTAGTTAACCTAGAACACAATGCTGGGCAATAGCTACTCCATCCTAAACCTCCAAGCCCTCATAGTTTCCTAACATTTAGATTTCCCACATTATACTTGCCTTTAGTGGTATCTTAGGTCCAGTCCATCTCTCCACGCAGTTCCAAGATCTCCCCTCCAACTCCCTTTCCCAGCTCTCACTAAGCTCTTCTCTCGCCCCTTCTCCTCCCACCCCTTTCCTGCCCTCTAGCTCCTCCCCTCTTTCCTGTTCTCTGGCTCCTCCCAGCTCAACATTGTGTCTAGTTGCTTTATTTTGTCCTGTTTACACAAGAGTTGAGACAGGCTGCTTAGAATGAGTATCACAATGCAATATCCGGATTGAAACCAGAGAGGGGGAATCGGCATTTGAATGAACAAGGGTAAGGTGTATACATTTCAAAAGAACATTATACCAACAAAAGTTATTGATGGATGCTGAGTTTTCATGTCTACACCTGAGTTCTTTTTTTGCTATTTTACTATCTTTGCTTTCATCCATCCATTAGTTCCTGCCTCTTTAACATTGTTGTTTCCATTTTGCTTTTCCAACTTTGACAATTTATCTAACTTTTTTCTTTCTTCTTTTTCTTTCTTTTTTTTTTTTTTTAACACAGTGTTTCTCTGTGTAACTTTGGCTGTCCTGTACTCACTTTGAAGACCAGGCTGGCCTCGAACTCACAGAGATCTGCTGCCTCTGCCTCCTGAGTGCTGGGATTAAAGGTGTGCAACACCATTCCCGCCTTTTTTTTTTTTTTTTCAAAAAGTGCCAGGAATTGGACTTTTGCTTTAAATATGAAGTTTATTTTTATATCAGTGGGCTCTTACACAATTCCATGATGTGTGTCTTCCCTTCTTACTCTTCCATGAAGTTCAGGTTGGTTTAGAATTCATGGTTGTTCTGTGTTAGCCTCTCAGATTCTGGGATTAAGGCATACACTACCATGTCCAGCGTTCCTTTTACTATTGCATGATTATTCCTACCCATCACATTATAGAATATAATAATTGTACTAAGATAAACGAGATACTTAGTTCATAGTTTGGTTTAAATTAATAGCCTTTACACACTCACACACACACACTTCCACCTGCACATATGCGTGCGCACACCCCCACACACACTCATACACACTTCCACCTGCACATATGCGTGCGCACACACACACACACTCACACACACACTTCCACCTGCACATATGCGTGCGCACACACACACACACACACACACACACACTTCCACCTGCACATATGCGCACACCCACCCACACACACACACTTCCACCTGCACATATGCGTGCGCGCACACACACACACTCACACACACACTTCCACCTGCACATATGCGCACACACACGCACACACACACACTTCCACCTGCACATATGCGTGCGCACACATACACACACACACACACACACACACACACTTCCACCTGCACATATGCGTGCGCACACACACACACACACACACACACACACACACACGCTGACATAAGCACATGTTCATGTTTACCATGCTGTATACTTTTTAAATTTTCTGAGCTTTTTATTTTGTTTTAATTAACTTATTTATTTGCTTTACCTGCCAACTGCAGCTCCTCCCTCTCCTGCCATCCCTCCTTCCTCTGTCTCTCCCCTCCCCCAGCTTAAGGAGTCGCATCAGAGCTGAGCATGTCCTCCCCAAGGCTGTAGTGCAACCCTAAAACATCAGAATGTATGCAGGAGGGCTTCTAGGAGATCAGGTTCATGATTTACTCAAATATTTGAACAATACAGAGCATGGTGTTGTATTTCCATTGGGGAAATGCTTTTATCATCTGTTTTAATTTACATTGAAATTGGGGTAGAAACAACCTTGCTGAGGCAGAAGGGAGAGGCCGAGCTGAGGAAAAGCTGGGGTGCTCTTCACATTGGAGAATGTGTGTTTACACTAAGTGTCAACTGGACTGTTTAGAAAGCCTCCTGCTCCTTCTCTTTTATCTATTTTAGACAAGATTTCACACTGTAGCCCAGGCTAGCCTTGAACTGTTTGGCTCAGATTGGCCTGAGGCTTGAAGCAGTCTTTCAGTGTCAGCCTTCCCAGTGCAGGGGTTAGAGGTGTGTGTCCCCGTGTCAGTGCATCTCTTGTGCTGTGGAGCTAGCTCAGTGCTTGACCTGCGAGTGTGAGGACCCAGGTTCTGATCCCCAGAGACTTAGATACAGGCACGTGGTGGCTTCCTGTCACCGTCACTTGAAGGCAGAGATGGGACCCTTAGAGCAAGGCGACCAGCCCCATATGGTAACTTCCAGATCTGTTCAATCTGCCTTGGGAAGTGAGTTGGAGGGTGACCAAGGAAGGATTCATGGGCTCCTACTTTCACACATGTGCACACACTATCTCTCGCACATGTGCCCTGAATATACATATATGTGCATACCACACACATATGTAAAAGATAAACAAAACAGTCCTATAGCAGTAATTCAGCTAATTTCTTTTAAGGTTTTTTGTTCAGTGTTCAAAAGAATAGAAACAAAGTGGTTGATTTATGTATTTTGAGAGACATAGATACAGATTTCTTGAGATTTCTAAACATATTTAAAGGTGGATGTATATTTCCTTATGAATTATAAATAATAAATCTCTCAAAGGATTAGGTGAAAATTACCAATGCTGTAGGACCACACAGACTCCTGAGTGACAGTGCAGGGTGATAGGGACAGGATTGGCAGCACACAGCAAGCAGCTTTCTCCTGATGTCACTATGTTTGCGCTCAGGCTGAGACATGTACATAGTGCCGTGCTCATTTCTGTGTTGCATAAAGATGTCCTCTGGCTTGATGAGATCCTGCTGTTCGACCCCATGTCAAACTCTTGAGTTCTTCCTGTCTCCCCTTCCCAAGTCCGCTTTTGCACTTGTAAGGTTTTCCGTCTCTGTTGGGCATTCTGCATGGAAGGCTGATTTAGCCTTGGGTTCTGTGAGGCTGAGTTGAAGTGGGCTTCCTGATGGCAACAGGGCTGTTTTTCTCCTAAACTCAGCTGCCATCTACCTGAAGAACATGGTCACACAGTACTGGCCAGACAGGGAGCCTCCTCCAGGAGAAGCGATATTCCCGTTCAACATCCACGAGAATGACAGGCAGCAAATCCGGGACAACATTGTGGAAGGGATAATTCGGTCTCCGGATCTGGTGAGGTAGGCCCTCCCTGGCTGTGTGGTCTAAGGAGGCAGCTGCCCTTGGCTGGGACTGCCTGATCTTCTACTTTGTTTGTGCGTATGGTTTTGTTTTTGTGTGACATATATCCCAGGCCATTCTCCAGTCTACTACGTGACCAAGGATGGCCTTGAACCTCTAGTTCTCCTCTCTCCATTCTCAAGGGCTAGGATTACAAGTGTGTACCACTATGATTGATTCATACATGGATCTGGAGCTTAAACCCAGGACCTCATGCATTCTGGGCAAGATTTACCAACTGAGCTATGTCTCTAGCCCAGGAAATGCATTTTTAGTTCTATATATTAGCATAGTTGTGGAGTTAAAATTTTGCAATCTTAAAATAGAAGCAAGTTTCCCTCAACATATGAGCCAGTAATCATGCTTCCTTTGCAGATTGAGGGGGATGCACAGGTAAAACAGTGGTAGAGGTGAGATTGTTTAATATCAGTTATCAAATGCGACTATGATGAGGACAGGAAAGGAAAGGAGGTTGGAGGGCAGTGGGAGTAACAGAAAGAAGAGCATTGAATTACTGTCAGCTGCTCTTCTCAGCTAGGAAACAGGTGTGCTCACGGAAGAGAAGCGCCCTTCTTCTCATTGTTTGCCCACAGACATTCCCGGAACCTCTCAGAACCGTGGTGTGTTCTGTGGAGGTGCTTGTTTCCTGATCTGCAGCATCCAGTGGTTCTACAGCAGCAACAGGGCTCTGCCCATCTTGTGCTTGGCATGGCGTGAGCAGTGGACCATGGGGCCCATCTCAAGATGAAACCCTGAAAAGTGAAAGTTCAGCTTGCCTACAGACAGGGTTGTTTAAGGAGCAGCTGCTGGTAGTAGACAAGAGATCCCTGTTTAGTATGAATTGGTCTTTTGTGGCTTTGCTCCATGCTGTAAGGACCCCTGAAGATGTTGTCTGATTTTGTCTAAAAGTGATATAGAGAAAAATGATTTGATACCATAAGAATTTATAGTATGCTGCTTATTTATTTCCAGTTTTTGTGGACCTAAGTTGTTGAATATTCAACAGAATGCTAGTTTATTATTTATTTTTACAGTTTGGGATCCTGGGACTGGGGGTGTGGCTCAGCTGGTAGACTGCTTTGCTAGCATGCAGGAGGCTTTGGGTTCAGTTCCCAGCACTGCACACAGTGGTGTAGTATAGTGTGGGGTAGGGTACATGTGTGAATCTCAGTAATTGGGGTATAGAAACAGGAGGCTCAGAAGTTTAAGGTCCTCTTCAGCTGCATATTGCACGGGATGTCGTCAGGCTTGGCTACATAAAACCTTCTCACAAATAAACAGCCCACCAAAAATTACAAGTTGGAATCTTAAATTGCCCGGGTAATTTCTACTCAAATGGCCTTGTGAAGGCATTCTTGGTAATAGCAGTGGGAAGCTGGAGAAGGGACATTTTTGTTTCCCCTTTTTTTTCTTTCCAATCTTAATTACATATAAATCCTACTGAAGAAGTGAAGACTGCGCTAAGTGTTAGGGGAGAGCATCTTACCTACCCTTTTTCTGTTTTATTTCTTTTGTTGCTTTTTCTTCAGTTGTTTCTTTGGCAATGGTTCCTAGATATCTTGTTTTCAGAAATTGCCTAGCAAACTCATATTTGTTACATTCTAAGTACAAAAACTAGTGTGTGTTTTCATTGTACTGGCTCCTAACTGATGAGAACTAGGTTTGTCCATTTGATAGGTGTGTGTGTGCGTGTGTGTGTGCGTGCGTGTGTGTGCGTGTGTGTGTGTGTGTGTACATAGACCTTATACTCAGGGAGGTGCTCCACCAGTGAGCCACATACCAGTTCTCGGCTTGCCCATGTGGTAGAGAGATGTGTATTTGCCTATAGATCTGTATTTGTGTGTGTATATGCATATCTATCTCTCATCTGTGTTTATATAGCTCTGTTTATATTTTTGTGTGTATGTACGCATCATCTGTCTCTGTGTGTACATAATCTATGTCTTTCTGGTTATCCCTTCTTTCTTTGTGCCTGTCTCTGCCTGTCTCTGCCTGTCTCTCTCTGTGTCAAGTTCCTGCCCCCAGTGCCAGCTCCACTGTTAAACATCCAGACGAGGTGCAGGGCCCACTAAAATGCTTTTAGGATAAGACTCTGTTTTATTTATTTGCGGGTTCCCGCGTTCTGTTTATTTTCAGTAAACAGCACCACTGAGAAGATTCTTAGCAGGCTCACGTTTCTCACCCTGCACGTGTGTGCAGTCTTGCTTCATCAGTTAACAGTGCATGCATCGTGTGCCATGTTATACATCCCTTAGATATAGACAGGTGAGCGCCCTAGCTTCTGACAGTACACGCTGGGGTTCACAGTTTGAACTTCAACCTTACCCGTGCTCAGTGGTGCCTGCCTGTAGGTGTGTAACAAATACTACAGTTCTTTGGTGGATCGTACTTTAGCTGCTCACATTTGGGCATTTTCTTTTCCACCTTACAGAGTCCAGTTGACAATGTGTCTCCGAGTGATCATTAAACATGACTTTCCTGGTCAGTGGCCTGCAGTGGTGGACAAGATAGACTACTACTTGCGGTCACCGAACAGTGGGAGCTGGCTTGGCAGTTTACTGTGCTTGTACCAGCTGGTGAAGACCTATGAGTAAGTTCACCTCCACAGGCTGCGAGAACAGGGGGCCGTGGGCTCGGCAGAATCGGTTCACTGTGGAGAACCCCGAGTTCCCTTGCTGCCCTTGCTCAGCGGCACCCGTCCTTTCTGGTGTACTGCTGACTGCTAAGCTGGTGAGTGACAGGCGCCTCTGTAGCTGCTGCTGCAGAGACACGTCAGAAACCAGCTACTTTTCTTTTGTAAGAAAAGGTAGAACGTGTGAAAGTTCTTTGGGATATGTTCATGAACACTGCTGATGAGGTACAGGACTTGGATGGATTTTAAGATCAGTACTGCTTTTGGATGTGCAATCCTGCAGCTTCCCTATGTTTTGAGACAAGGTATCACTTGGTAGATGTAGCTGGCCTTGAACTCAACAACCGTTATCCTGCTCTAGCCTCGTGAGTGCTGACTGAAGCCCAAGTAGCTTTCCTCTTGAAGATGATAGTTCAGAAAGTATTTTAGATAGACAGCAGAAGACGTGAGCTTGACAGCACCTAGGCTTGTGAGGTCTGTTCAGGGTCAGTGTCGGGTGGTGTGGAGAAGCCTTCTTCATGCTATTTACTGTACACAGTGGCGTGTCTAAGCTGGGAGGTCAGCTTTCGCTTTATAGGATGAATTATGTCTTCGTGAAAGTTAACTTAAATACTAGAAACATTCCCGAATAGTCTTGCATCCATCCATCTTCCGTCCCTCCCTCCCTCCTTTCCTCCCTTCATTCCTTCCTTCCTCACTACTGCACAGTGCATTGACCCAGGGCCTTTTTCAGGAGACACAGCCCCAGCCCTTGGCATTCTCAGATAGGTTTTGCTTTATGAGTTCAAGCCTTGAAATCATGATCCTCTTGTCTCTACCTCCTGAGAACTGGGATTGCAGGCGCCCAGTTTTGGGCTCTTAAACTAGTCTAAACCTTTTAAGAAAGATTATGTGTCTGCCTGAAACAAGAATTTATTCTCTTAGAGTTTCTTCCAACTTAGAAAATTGAAGCCTGTGTTTTACATGTTTTTGGTTTTATGTGGTTAACAAGTTTTGTTTTTCTTTTTTTTTTTAACCGATCGTTTATAGCTCAGTGTCTCAGTGTGAAGGAGAAATCATCACCTTTTTTTATTCTCTGTCCTTGCTCGTGTAGATATAAGAAAGCAGAGGAAAGAGAGCCCCTGCTGGCAGCCATGCAGATATTCCTGCCTCGACTTCAGCAGCAAGTCCTGCAGCTGCTCCCCGATGCCTCCCATTACTCTGTGTTGCTGCAGAAGCAGATTCTGAAAATCTTCTATGCTCTGGTTCAGGTTGGTTCTACGGCAGAGGACAAACATGGAACCCTGTATTTGTGTCTGCCTGGTTTAAGTGTCTTAGGTTTTTACCTTATCTCAGAAATTAACTCGCTTAGTCTGATCCCTGACTATCCAAGTTTGGTATCTGTGTGCTATCTAAAGTCCCAAGTCATAAAGAACCCAGGCATTGCTTGACCCAAAACTTCAGCCTAAAATCAAGGCATCATGTCTGCAGGTTAGCTGCAGTGGTAGGAAGAGATGAGGGAAGCAGGGTCCTTCATCATGGGGGAGTCACATTGGTGGCCTTTTCTCTTCTTCAGCCAACTTGAAGCCAACAGGGGTTTAGTGGCTCATGTTGTGGGGTGTCCCTGCAGGCTCACAGCACAGGGAGAAGCCCTCAGGGTGATGTAACGATGGAACTCCGATCAGCCTCATTTTGGTAACTAGTGCTGGCCCAAGACTCTTTGGAGTCTGACCCAGATAATGTTGCTTCAGCCATATTTAAGCGCAGCATAATTTTGGGAAAAGTATTCCGATAGCAGTTAACCCCATGAGTATGACAAACCTTAGGGCATGTTTACACTGAGGCTCTTCTCAGAGTATATACGGCTTTGTCCTGAGATGGTTTTCTTGGCTTTAGAAGCAGTGCTCAAGATAAGGGTCTGAACTGAGGTAAACATCATGCCTGCCCGAAGATAACAGAAGTCACAGGCTGCTCTTAAGTACAAAGCACATCTCTCCCGAGGATAAGTTTCGTGGCCTGGAAGTGAAGTTTAGGGTTTTAGGGAAAAGTCTGGGATAAACAAAATTAATCTTCTGGGAGTTCTGCGAGGAGCCTGGCCTGACAGGTAGCGAAGGGTTGTCATTGCTCACTACATTGTTAACTCTGTTTTCTCCAGCACGCCCGACAGTGTCTTCCTCTGCAGAGAGCAGCTGTGTAGATAACTTCCCCAGGCTCCCCGCTCACATGTGTGCTCAGGCCTTTGCCCTCTGCACATTTTCCCTTTTCTTATGAGGACACTAGAGCAGCTACTAAAATGGCAATTAAAAAATTACTGGAAGAAAGCAATAGAATGTCTTTAAACTTTGAGAATATTCAACATTGAATCCTTCAAAAATAGGAATAAATTATTTCAGCCTGGGAAGAAGACTTGGGGTTAGCCTAAATGGAGGAATGGATTAAAGCTCTGTGTGTGCTTTCTTGCTAATTCCTTACTCATGAGAGTGGTTTAGTTGAGCTGGAAGGCAGGAGAGCTGGGGTGTGCTCTGCTTCACTGTGGCTTGAGCATCTTTGGACTGCGTTAGCACTTGTCACTGTAGTCTCCTCTCAGAAACCTTTTTTTCTTCTGGCTTTTGGAGACTGCCTCTCTAGTCCTGGCTGTCCTGGAGCTCACTACGTTAGACCCAGCAGGCCTCCAAGTCACAGAGGTCTGCCTGCTTCTTGAATGCTGGAACTAAAGGTGTGGCAGAAGCTTTTTTTTTTTTTTTTCATCAATTACACTTTATTCATTCTGCATCCCCCCATAAGCCCCTCCCTCCTCCCATCCCAATCCCACCCTCCCTCCTCCCTCTGCTTGCATGCCACTCCCCAAGTCCACTAATAGGGGAGGTTCTCCTCTCCTTTCTGATCTTAGTCTGTCAGTTCACATCAAAAGTGGCTGTATTGTCCTCTACTGTGGCCTGGTAAGGCTGCTCCCCCCCCCCCCCCCAGAGGGAGGTGATCAAAGAGCAGGCCAATCAGATTATGTCAGAGGCAGTCCCTCTTCACATTACTATGTAACCCAATTGGACTCTGAACTGCCCTGGGCTACATCTGTGCAGGGGTTCTAATAAAGGCAATTGAAGGAGGAAGTTAAAGGAAGAAGCAGATCTGAGAGAGAAGAAAGTAGACTATTAGGAACTACATTCTCGCAGGTTTTGTGAAGTATTTGGGTGGAAAGCTGCAGGGCCTTGTCTTAGGAATATTTGAGATCTCCTCAGCAGACCTTTTCTGCTGGGGCATCATAGCAACAGCCATGTGTTTGGGGTGCACTAGCCTTTTCTCTGGGAAGACAGAGCCTGGCATTGTCAGGGACATGAAGACTGTGACATGAGCTTTCTGTGCTTTCTTTACCTACTTGGCTAATTCACAGGTAAACAAGAATCTCTTATCATATAAAAACAAACAAACAAAACAGGTTGGACCACTACAACAGCTTTTAACTTTTGGTGATCTGTTATATATCAATAAATACGGTAATGTGCTCTTCTAACTGTTTTGGTAATCTGTTATATATTAATACGCTAATCTGCTCCTCTGGAGGCAAAATTAAAAAAATCTATTTGAGAAGTGAAACTGCAATCATTGTGTAAGTCAGAATTCGAATCGACTGGCTGGGATACAGAAGGGCTAGATGAACTGCTCTTAAATGTCTAGTTCAGTGAGACTGATTTGTCTTAAGTATGGGCTCTCTGTGTAGCACTACTTGGCTTTTGCACACATGTCCGGGAGCCACCACTTCTGCTGATCCCGGCCTGCTCTTCCGCTGGACCCTGGTTCTAGCCTGAACGCCTCCCTCCCATATGGCACTTAGAGTGTGACCTTTCTCAATCTTTTATTTTATTTTATTGTATATATATTTTGAGACAGTCCCGCTGGGTAGTGGTGGGCTCACACTCATGTCAGCCTTCCTGCCTCAGCCTCCTGAGTGACGGGAGTACTTGTGTGAGCCTCCGGAGCCGGCTTACAGGTGTGACCTTACATCCCCTGTCCACCTCCTTCCTCCTCATCACTTGCGTTCTTACCCTTGAACTTACACAGGTTCCCCACTGGAGGGTGAGCTTTGTGAGACCGTACTGATGGTGCCTTTATGAAGATGCCGTTAGCACCTAGTGGGGGCAGCCCCGTGCAGCCCATGACACAGCGGGGGTGGGGAGCCTGAACCACAGCACTGTGGGTACTGGGCCACAGAGCGGGGATTGAAGAACTTGGGATGTGTTTAGGGAGGTGAAGTTTTCATCAGGTGCTTACACTGAAAAGTCTGATCCATGAAGCCGGAAGGTGGTGACACAGGCCTTGAATCCCAGCACTTGGGAGGCAGAGACAAGCGGATCTCTGAGTTCAAGGCCAGCCTGGTCCACAGAGTGACTTCCAGGACAGCCAGGGCTACCTAGAGAAACCCTGAATAGAAAAGCCAAAAAAGTTTTCTACACGAAGAGACAAGTTGTAAAAATGACTCAAAATATATGTTAAATAAATGAGACCTCATTGATATTAAATCTTTCCTTTTAAAGGTAGACCAGAGAAACAAGTAATGACATGTATTTTTCTAAATTTAAAAGATTTATATATAAAAACCAGGTGTAGGTTTTATACATGTTTGTAATTCTAGTGTTTTCAAAGTAGAGATGGGAAGGTTAAGGTTTATCTATTTATTTATCATTTTTATTTATTTTTAGTAGTTTTTTCTTTTATAATTTTTTTAATAATTTATTGAAGATTAAGATTTCAGGGCTATCTTTGGCTCCATATCATCTCTGAAGCCAGCTTGGGCTACAAGAGACCCTGTTTCAACACGTCAGTGAGAAAGGAGGCTGTGGAAGTGGCTTGGGTGTGGGAATGCTTTCCCTGAGGGCGTGAGACCCTGAGGCTCCTACACTCAGGAAGTGGGCGGAGCGTCAGGGAGATGTAAGCCCTTGTCACCCTCTACCTCCCAGAAGTGTATGTTTGATTATGGATTTTTTAAAGTTAAATTTCTGGCTGAGTCATGGATCATGCATTGCTGTTTTCTTGCTCCGATGTTAGCAATTTGTTGCTTTACTTCCTGACATTAAGCTGATGTCCGTGAGCCGGAGGCTGACTGTCCACTGCTGCTCTGTTTTCTAGTACGCGCTGCCTCTGCAGCTGGTCAACCACCACACCATGACAACGTGGATGGAGATCTTTCGGACCATCATTGACAGGACAGTCCCTCCGGTATGTCGGGCCCTGAGGAGAGCCTGCAAAAACAGATTCACTGTCTAGTCTACGCTTAGGAAAAAAAGAAAAGACAACCTATTATCTTATACATAAGTAATAATGTTTACTTTAGAATATAAGCTCAGCAAGAATATTAAAATAGTAACTGTGTTTAACTTTACTTAAACTGGTTAAAACATTTTAATTCTTGCTATATATTCCTCTAGTATTTTTTCCTGCATGTATATTTAGAGTTTTACTTCTAAAAATAGTAATGTAGCTATACCCTCATGATTGTTTTTTCACCAAAAGGAAATATAAATATTATTAATACTTTTCTGGCTATAACTTCCTTAAGTTATAGCCAGCTTTTTAAAACTGATTTTTATTTTACATTTAAACTTTTTTTTATTGAATGTGTACAGGTAGGTGGTATGCATGTATGTGAGTACACCAAGGTGTGTGTTGAGGTCAGAGGGTACTAAGGGTTCTTTCTTTCCACCGTATGGATCTGGGGCTCAAACTCAGGTTATCCAGATGGGTAGTAGGCACCTTTACCTAATGCTGGCCCTTGACTGTCCCTAAACTGTCATTTTAATGGAGTGCTCCATTGCTGGACATTTGGGTAGTTTTAATGTTTAAGCTCCTAACTCTAAGAATGTGGTTTATAGCCGGGCACGGTGGTACATGCCTGTAATCCCAGCATTTCTGAATGCTGGGGCAGAGGTAGGAGGCCAACGCTACACAGAGAAACCCTGTCTTGAAAAAAACCAGGAAAAAAAAATGTAGTTTAGGTGTGGCTGGGATGGAGTGGTTGCTTCCTGAAAGTGTTGGGCCTTCGACAGACCTTGAAAAGCAGAAATGGTGCTTAGGCATGCACTTCAATAAACAGTGGCTGCCGGTGCACACTTGGTCCTCAGCCACCTGTCTTACAGGTGAAAGTGCCCCATGATCTGAAGTAGCAACAGCAGTGCCTTTTCCGTCTGTCAGATTAACCTTTGTATTTTCACATCTCGATTGGCCTGGAAATGACTTCTGGACTTTTTGTGTCTGTGTCTTTTACTTATTCATGTATTTGGATGCCAAGGTTGAACCGGCAGCTCTGACATGCTAAGTTCACTGTCCTTCGTTGTCCTTCTCCACTGTCCATGTTGGAAATGCTTATTCCGAATTGTAGTCTGCCCGTGTAAGCAGTAAATGGTTCAGTGGTTTTGACAACCGTCTTGGCCACGTTACACTCAGAACTGCATTGCCCTCTCAGTTCAACACCGCCTCCCTAAGGATGAGTGTGAACATGTAAACTGGCCAGAAAAGCTTTGCATCACTTACTTCATTCTGAAGTGTCTTCACGCAGCGGTTTCATCTCATATAGCTATGACTCACTCTACTCCAAAACTGATGCTGTTTTTTTAAGTTCTCTTGGGCAGAAGTCTGACTGGGATGCTCCTCTCCTCTCAGGAGACACTTCAAATTGATGAGGACGATCGGCCGGAGCTGGTGTGGTGGAAGTGTAAGAAGTGGGCGCTGCACATTGTCGCTCGCCTCTTTGAACGGTATTCTCCCTGATGCTGACGGTGTGGCCTTTGGCACTGTGCTGTTAGCTGTACCAGAACTGAGTGGCTCTTTGATGTTACACCAAATAGGATTTGGTCTTTTGTTCTTGTCTTTAAAGCACAGAGGTAGCTGGGCATAGTGATGAGTGCTTCTCTCTTAGGCCTCAGGGAAGTGGAGGGCAGAGGGCCAGGGACTTAAAGTCATTCTCAGCTACAGAGTTGGAGGCCACCCGAGCTCTAGGAGACTGGTCTCCGACCGTCAAAAGCCAAAACCGAAACCCTGCAGACAGCAGAGTTTTACCAGCTGCTTAAAGTAGGTGTGTGCCCACTGCCCCAGGGAGCAGAGCAGCTGGGCAGCCCTCTCTGGCTGTTCTACTCTGCATAACATGGAAGGCTTCTCACTTCCCCAGTGGGGAGCTCCCAGTGGGATTATGCACGAAGATTCATGTGGAGACTGGGCTCCGTAAGTAGTCAGTTTCATTTTGAAAGCTTTTACTGAGAAACATGTCAGGTCTACCATTCTTATCCTTTCGAGGAGTTACTGGCTTAGAAGTTCTGTCCAAAATGGTAACTGTATTTTAGAGTCTAAGTATTCCTTCTGATTCATATCGCATCTTGTGGAAAAAGAGAAAGTGTTCGTTTTATGGCCATAGGATCCATCTTTCTGTAGCTGTATTCGAAGTAGCAAGCATGCTTTGTTTTTAACTTCACAGTGCTTAGATGTTTCCTCTTTGAATTTTAAGGTATGGAAGCCCAGGAAATGTCACAAAAGAATACTTCGAATTTTCTGAATTCTTTTTGAAAACCTATGCAGTGGGAATTCAGCAGGTAATATAAGCTTACACTTTTAAAATAGAAGGATGGCTGTTATTGCGTGCTGTATCTATCTGTCTTAAAGTAGAGTGCTAACAAAGTAACTTGTTGCACACCTGAAGACGAAGGAATGGAGTTTGATGCAGGGTGGCTTAATGAAAATTCAGCATCCTCCACCTGCTTTCATCGCTGCCCTTCCTGACTCCTACACTGGAAGGAGGCTCAGATGATGACATGGACCTTGCCAGGGCTATACTCAAGACTTACGTGTTTCTTACTCCTTTGAGTTTTGCCTTGTGTATTGAGTATTTATACAATAGGAATAAATTTGTCTCAAGAGTCGTGAACCTCAACATTCACCCCATCTGTGAACTGCTGGAGTCAGCGAAGGGGCCGGTCCTGCAGATCTAAGGCTGCAGGGTCTCCATGACACAGGGCAAGGTCAGGATAGCTGAGAATAGCCCGAGAGAGGGTCCAGTATTGCTAGTACAGCAGGAGCCTCAGTTAGACAGTGACTCAGTGCAGTGAAGGTTTGAAAGACACGCTGCAGCACACTGCAGCCTCCAGGAGGTATTTTTCTTTTGGTGGAGAGTATGCGAAGGTGGAGTGGTGGGGAGATTAGGAGGTTTGGGGTGCATGATGTGAAATTCACAAAGAGCCAATAAAGCGTTAAAAAAAAAAAAAGAGTAGTCCAGCTCAGGTGCCAGTGAAGACTGTCAGGTCAGAACATACACATGTTCATGGAAGTTGGAGTATTCCACATAAGGAGAATGTGAAAGCTGCTGGTGTTAATAGTAGTTAGCTGTATCAGGATTCTTGTAGGAAAGCTAAGACTGCTTACTCAGACATCCCCCCCTGCGTCAGTGGTACAGAAGGTGTTTATAGGTTTCTCAAATCTCTCAGTGATGTCATAGTAGGTACTTCAAGACTTAAGGTGAAAGGCTTTCAGAAAAGTACTTTGATGTATACATGAGATATTCTCTAGGAAATATGAGTAAATAGTAAGTGAAATGATCTGTCTAGCTAGTCAGAGCAAACACCAGCCTGGTTAAGAAACTGACCAATTATGTCTTTGGCTCTTTTCTGCTGCGGTTAAATTCCAAGAAGTGTCTTGATGTTGATGGCACTTGAAGTGTGTTTAGAATTTTCCACTGTTGTTTAAGCATGTGTGTATATACCCATGCTTACATTTATATTAAAAATAAGTACCCAGGTGGTGGTAGTACATTCCTTTAAACCCAGCACTCAGGGAAGCAGGGGCAGGCAGATCTCTGTCTGGTCTACAAAGCTACTCCAGGACAGCCAAGGCTATACCAGGAAACCCTGTTTTGAAGAACCAAAAAACAAAAACCAAAAAAACAATTCAGAGGTTTAGTCCATTGTTTTCGTGGTCGGAAGCATGGCTTCATGCAGGCATACATGGTGCGAGACAGAATTCTACATCTTGATCAGCAGGAAGAGAGAGTAACACTGGGCCTGGCTCAAGCATTTGAAACCTCAAAGCCTACCCCTTCGTGATACACTTCCTTTAACAAAGCCATGCCTGCTCCAACAAGGCCACAGCTCATAATGTTGCCAGTCCCTATGAAGCTCTAGGGGGCAATTTTCATTCAAACCACCACACCAGCCATGGACTAGAACATAGACTTGTTCTGAGTAGCATATATATAGGCTAGGAAAAAAATGCTTAATATTCAGTGAGCTGTCTCTTAGGCTCACTGTAACACAGACCTATCTGGAAAGTAAAATTCCTGCATGAGTGCTTCTTACACTATCTCCCCAAATCTGCTTGCATGGATCACTGTCATGCCTTAATCACTCCTTTCCTCTTTAATCCAGTATTTTTTTCTGTGTTCCTCCCACTCAACCCCCACCTATTTTCCTTTAGGTACTACTAAAAATTTTAGACCAGTACAGACAGAAAGAGTATATAGCCCCCCGTGTTCTTCAGCAAGCCTTCAACTATCTCAACCAAGGGGTTGTCCATGCTGTGACCTGGAAGCAGATGAAGCCACATATCCAGGTCAGTGTTGGTGGTGGCTCTCTAAACCACTGTCGGTTAAGTTAGTTTTTCTAGAGAAAGTAGGTATTGTTTGTATTTAATCTCTAACTTCTAACAATAACTTCTAGCAATAATTTCTAACAAGTGCAGTCTTACATCATGAAGGGCAAAGCTTAAGCATTTGAGAAGAGAGGTCTTCAGGTCTGTGAGCTGGGAGGATTGCTGTTTGGAAAGAAGCAGAAGAGGCACAATATTGTCAATGTGTTGGTGCGTAGGACTAACGTGGACACAGGAAGCATTTTCAAAATGAGAAATACAATAGCAAATGCAACCCTGGTGGTATTTTCCTTCCACTGGAAATCATGGTGTGTTTAACGTTGATTTGTTAGTGAAGTTCTGTTGCACCATTTGCAAAAGGAGACCATTTGTTCTTTTCTGCTTCTGCCTCCAGTTTAAGGGTTGCGCCTTTCCGAGTCCTCAGTTGGTGCTGCTCTCTCTGCATGTGAACGCAGGCTGAGGAGGATTACTGTGAACTATGGAAAAACTAACGTCAGAGTCTTGTTGGAATGGCCTGTACCTAACTGTTTTGTTCATTTCTCATCTTAGAATATCTCTGAAGATGTGATTTTTTCTGTGATGTGCTATAAGGACGAGGATGAAGAGCTTTGGCAAGAAGATCCATATGAGTACATAAGGATGAAATTTGGTAATTGAGAAGAGTTTTCTCTCAACTGTTCCTGGGTATATAAATACAGCAAAATGTTTATTTCTGGGCAGTTCTGCTGTACTTGATGAACTCTGAAATTCTGAAAGGTTTGATGTTATTTTGCACCAAGGTGCTTGATGCCTCTGGGTGAGGGAGCTGAAAGCAGCTTTGCTCCTCTGTTCCATCAGAGCCTTGCAGAGCCTTGCAGAGCGGTGTGCCGCCCAGGCTGTGTGGCTGTCACGGGGCCATCTCTGTGCTGTGCTGCCGCATTGTGCTTGTGTTCTTGCACATTTCAGAAACTCCTCAGCTCGGTTTGCTTTCCTTCATTGGCTTCGCTGTGTGGCCCAGGTCCTTCCGGGGTCTTTTGGGCTTGGATCTTTGTAGAAGCTGTTGAACTGAGTAGGTTGTCTGGTAGCGACTCCGCCTTTCTCTGGGTGAAGCCCTGTTGTTAGCTGTTACTCTGTAAGTCTATATCCCATAGCTGAGATAGGTGAGAGATATTCATTTGCTTTATTTTATATTCTTTTCTCCTTTCTCATTTCACATTCTCCTGGTCTTGATTGGCACTAGTCTGCCTTCAGTAATGTTGAAGCACAGGTGCTTGTTTAAGATGTGTTGAAGGTACTGTGAGAAGAGTGTTTCCCTTGTTGAGTCAGGTGTCCAAGGTGCTGAAGTTCAGCTGAGACTCCTGCCTAGGCCTGCACTGTGGCGTCGTTCATAGGGCACAGCATCTCTTCCTCTCAGGAGAAACAAGGGAAGGAGCCACGTTGACCGTGTGTTCTCTCCATTCTGTCTTTTCCCTTGACAAGTCGGTGTTCTGCATAGGGTTTGCTTCCCTCTTTTCCTGTGTCTGCTCTGTGAAGACGGTCTTCCTTCTGTTTGTGCCTTGTGTGTATGGGTATGTGTGTGGGTACCCAGGGAAGCCAGAAGAGAGTGTTAGATTCTTAGAGCTGCGATTATAGGTGATTGTGAGCTGCCTGATGTGATGCTGGGGAACTGAACTTGGGTCTTCTGGAGGAGCAGCAAGTGTTCTTAACCTCTGAGCATCCCTCCAGCCCTTTGTTAACTGCTCACTCACCCCTCCACCCTTCTTACCTAGCACCTGTTTGTTTCTGTAATGTACAAGGTATTTGCTTAACTTTCCATAACCTCACATTATTTATTTTTCAGGTATTTAAGAACTGTCACATCTAATAGCCCTGGCATCTTTAGACTGTAACACAACAATAAAAAATAAGCTCTTTAATGCTTTTGGCCCTCCTGCTGTGGTATTTACAAATTCACCAGCTGAGGTGGAGAGGTGGCTCAGCAGCTACAAGCACTGGCTCCCTCTCCAGAGGACTCAGGTTTGATTCCCAGACCCGCATGGCAGCTTACAGCTGTCCGTAACTCCACTTTGAGGTCTGACACGCTCTTGTGGCCTCGGGGTGTACAGACATGCGTGAAGGCAAAATCTCACACACAATAAATTTTTTAAATTTACAAGTCTGTTAGAAGAGTATTGGTAACTGAGGAATAATCGCCGAGGTGCTTTTCCTGTAGCCATTTTCTCCAGCACACTGAGTGGTTGCTCCAGACGTAGGCACTGTGATTTCGTGTGACCGCAAGGAGAAAGGGACCACCTTCCTGTCTCAGCATATTGATTTCTATTCATACTGACAGTTTCATTATCGTACTGTGCAGTCAGATTGCAGCCAGTTCCCGAGAACAGTGCTTTTCGATTTGTAAACGCTGACCTGGGCTCTGGCCTCGATGTTGTGGGAGCCCGAAGGTGAGGCAGCAAGTTTGTGTCCTATGCACAAGCGGTTCAGGCTCATTAAGATGGTGATGTTAGCTGTGAGCAGGGTAGGATAAGTGTACTGTGGCAGCAGGAAAGGGCCTGGAGCCCTGGTGGGAGGCTGGAGTATAGTGCTCAGCATGGCGTAAGCGTGCGTGCGTGCGTGTTTGAGTCTCCGTGTGTGAGTGTGTGTGCGGTGCTTTGGAGAAAGGGTTTCTCTGTAGTCCTGGCTGTTCTACAGCTCACTCTGTAGACCAGCCTGGCCCCTGCCTCCTGAGCTGGAATTAAAGGTGTGTCCCACCATCCCCACCACCATTGGCAAGTTTTCAAGTTCTCAGTGAAACAGCTTGTGAAATCACGGAAGTTTTTATTCTGTTAAGTGGTGTGTAAGTCTTTCAGTCTCTACTACGTAATCCGCTTAGTGCTGTAAAGTGCCGGGTCCCATAGAACTTGTCCCGTGCAGCTCCTCTGCTTGTAGCTTCTGTCCTTAGAGTCCAGGGGTGGCTTCCCCCGCCCACTGGCTGCTGCTTTCCTGTTGCTTGACAGAACAGGCCAGGTGGGTTCTGCCTGTTAGTCACTCTGTCCTTGCCCTTTCCCGTTTGTTCTTTTGGCCTGCTTGCTGTAGTACAGTCATGTAATCCTTTCTCTTATTCTTGCCATGTAAGCGTCTGTGTTTGAGCCTTGCCTCCCTAGAACTGAGGCCAGTGCCTGGCGCATAGAACACTAAGGTTTTGTTGCGTTTAATAGACGTGAAGTACTTTCTTGTGTTCAGGGAGAGAAATGCTGGAGATAACGCTTTTTCATCTTACCACTTGAAAGCACACAGAACTTGCTAAACATGCTAAGTCATACATTAAATAATGCACTAACGCTGTGGGACTGTGACCTTAACATTGTTACACTGTAAACACTGGCTAGGTTTAAAGTCTGTATAATAAAGAGCTGTGTTTTTACTAACAATATTTATTTTGACATTTTAGATATTTTTGAAGATTATGCTTCTCCCACCACAGCAGCCCAAACCCTCTTGTATACAGCTGCAAAGAAAAGGAAAGAGGTATACAGTTATCCAGTCATCCTTTCTTCCCATCCCCCACCCCAAATCAGGGTTTCTCTGTGTAGCCTTCACTGTCTTGGACTGATGAGTTCTGCCCCCCGAGTGCTAGGATTAAAGGCGTGTACCACCACGTCCGGCCACGGTTGTCCTTTTTAAGTTCAAAACTGAAAAGCAGTTTGTTGATTTGATATTCTAGTATGTCCTCGGTATTTGAAAATTTATATAATTACTACTTATATACTGTCACTTTAAGTACTTTTATTTTTGCTGAGGTGAAAGGTTGAAGTATCTTTGATACCTTCTTGAACATATAGTTGATGAATAAAACACAGTAATATAGCTTTAATCTTGGAAATTAATTTGCAAATGCACAGCATAATTAACATGGTGGTGATAGGGTGGAGATTCATGCAGACTGAATAAATTCTTCTGTTTCTTTAGGTGTTGCCAAAAATGATGGCGTTCTGTTATCAAATACTAACAGACCCGAACTTTGACCCTAGGAAGAAAGATGGAGCTCTGCACGTGATTGGCTCCCTGGCTGAGATTTTGTTGAAGGTTCAGACTACCATTTTCTTTTCCTTTGTGGGGTGTGTGATGGTGTGTGTGTGAGCATGTGCATGCTCACTGGTTGGGAGGCTAGGGTCAGGCGTCTTCCCGTGAGGCTCCCTGCTTTATTTTTATCATTTCGCTCATTTGCATATGTGTCTGTGTACATGTGCATGTGTGGTGCCTGAGGAAGCCAGAAGGTGTGAGAGTGCCTGGAGCTGGAGTTACAGATGGTTGTGAGCCGCCATATGAGTGCTGGGACTTGAACCTGTGTCCCCTGGAAGAGCAGCCAGGGCTCCTAAGTGCTAAGCTATCTCTCTAGCTGGTATTTATTTATTTTTAAATAGGCCTCTCATTGGCTTGTGACCTAGCAGTTACTAGACTGGCTGTTGAGCCCGGGGGCTGCCTGGGGCTGTCCTCCGTGCCTTCCCCGGCTTGTGTTTCCATGTGCACTGCAGGTCACGCTGCATGCCACTCCTGACCCCGGGAGTCTCATGCTTCCATCGCTCACCCCTCAGCTGAGCCATCCTCTAGCTCAGGGTGTCAAAGTTTAACTCAGTACTTCTATTTTTACTATATAGACCCTTTCCTGTATACTCTGTCTTTTAAAATATATTTCTTATTCTCTGGGAATTTTTTTTTTAATATCTTATTTACTTATTTTGAGTGTGTGTGCATGTTGCTCTGTGTGTCCCACAACACAGGTGTGGTGGTCCGAGGACATGTGGGAGTTGGGAGTCAGTCCTCTCCTGTCTCCGTGTGGGCCCTAGGGGGGAAAACCAGATGACCAGGCTTGGTGGCTGGCACCTTTGTTTACAGAGCCATCTCTCCAGCTCTGCCACCTACTTCTTAGCCAAAAAGAAAATTTACTTGTGCTAGTTTACCATTGTGAAACTGTAGCTCTGTAAGAAAGCTCCGAGGTGATTTTAGGATAGTTTCTTCTTTCTACAAAAATCACTGAATGCAAAATTGGTGTAAGATAAATTCCTGACTTGTTTTAAAGATACATGTCTATATCAAACAATTTTACAAAGTTTGGTATTGAGTGCAAGTTACCATAAGTGTATTTTTTGGGAAGTGGCTCTTAGAGATGATGTTGTCATTGACATCTGAAATTTAATTTCTGTTCCTAACAGAAGAGTTTATTCAAGGACCAAATCGAGCTGTTCCTGCAGAATCACGTGTTTCCGTTACTCTTGTCGAACCTAGGATATCTTCGTGCTAGAGTAAGTTTTCCTTACGTCTCCTGTGACTCTTAAGATCTCCACCTGCGAGGGAGTTTCTGAAGTAAATGTGATGCTTCAGTAAAGGGCTTTTCATGTGTGACACTGTCACAGAGAGAGCTGTGGTCCCTGTCCTTGACCCTATCACTATCAGTCACTGGGCTGTGATCTCTATCCTTGTCCCTGACACTGTCACTGGGCTGTGATCCCTGTCCTTGTCCCTGACACTGTCACAGAGCTGTGGTCCCTGTCCTTGTCCCTGACACTGTCACAGAGCTGTGATCCCTGTCCTTGACCCTGTCACTATCAGTCACTGGGCCGTGATCTCTATCCTTGTCCCTGACACTGTCACAGAGCTGTGATCCCTGTCCTTGACCCTGTCACTATCAGTCACTGGGCTGTGATCTCTATCCTTGTCCCTGACACTGTCACAGAGCTGTGGTCCCTGTCCTTGTCCCTGACACTGTCACTGGGCTGTGGTCCCTGTCCTTGTCCCTGACACTGTCACAGAGCTGTGGTCCCTGTCCTTGTCCCTGACATTGTCACTGGGCTGTGATCCCTGTCCTTGTCCCTGACACTGTCACAGAGCTGTGATCTCTATCCTTGTCCCTGACACTGTCACAGAGAGCTGTGGTCCCTGTCCTTGTCCCTGACACTGTCACAGAGCTGTGATCCCTGTCCTTGTCCCTGACACTGTCATAGAGCTGTGGTCCCTGTCCTTGTCCCTGACACTGTCATAGAGCTGTGGTCCCTGTCCTTGTCCCTGACACTGTCACTGGGCTGTGGTCCCTGTTCTTGTCCCTGACACTGTCACAGAGCTGTGATCTCTATCCTTGTCCCTGACACTGTCATAGAGCTGTGATCCCTGTCCTTGTCCCTGACACTGTCACAGAGCTGTGATCTCTATCCTTGTCCCTGACACTGTCATAGAGCTGTGATCCCTGTCCTTGTCCCTGACACTGTCACAGAGCTGTGATCTCTATCCTTGTCCCTGACACTGTCACAGAGAGCTGTGATCCCTGTCCTTGTCCCTGACACTGTCACAGAGCTGTGATCCCTGTCAGTACCCTTCTTCCATTGCAGTCCTGCTGGGTGCTGCATGCCTTTAGTTCTCTGAAGTTTCATAATGAGCTCAATCTCAGAAATGCGGTTGAGCTCGCGAAGAAGAGCCTGATTGAGGACGAAGAGATGCCGGTAAAGGTGGAGGCTGCCCTGGCGCTGCAGTCCCTCATCTCCAACCAGACGCAAGGTGATGCTGCACATGTCTGTTATTTCGTTTTCGAGAAACGGCCTTAAATAGTCTTACTTTCTTCTTTAAAGAAGGAGATTTCCAAGCCTGTGGGTCAAGAGTTTAAATCCCTTGACCCCATTCTGAGTTTTATAGGTATTTATTCTATCCATTTTAGGACTCCTGTTAATTTAGATGAGAAACAAGTTAATAATTTCTGTGTATAGAGTAAGCTGGGCATGGGGGCGCCTGGACCAGCATTGGTGCTCTCTGGCTGACCGCATGCAGCTGGGCGAGGCACCCAGCTTCTCTCTGAAGCTTAACAAGGCTGGCAAGGCTGCCACCCTGCCAGACCTTCGCTTCCTCCTGTCTCAGTTTCAGAAGTTAGATTGGACAGCACCAGGATTCAGCTCCAGGGTTCTGTGGTTCTACCAGTTCAGAAAATAGCAAGAAATATTTCCAGTGGGCAGTGACACAGATATTTTGTTTGTTTGTTCATGAAGATATTCTACTCAAGAGCCTAATAACCTTTGCAAGTGAGTTCAGCTTTATGAGAACATGAGCTCATGGCCTGTTCTAGTGGGAAGATTGGCAGATCTGCAAAGATCTGGTGAGTGTAAAGGTGGGCCAGGGTTGTGACAGCTCCCATCACTGCTGCCCATACTCTGTGAGTTCACACTTGTCATTGAGATCCATAGGCAGGCTGATCACACAGCGTCTGTGTGATTAGCGTTTCTCATGGTGAGGGTGCAGTGCTTGCCTTGAGGTAGCACCATGTCCTGGTGCTGCATGACTCCAGGAGGTTGCTCCGCACAGCACGGCAGAGTCTAGAATCTTAACTAGGCTACCATGCGTGAGCAGCCAACTCCTGCTGACTTCCTTTGTCTTTCTGCATCAGCCAAGGAACACATGAAGCCACATGTGAGACCCATCATCCAGGAGCTGCTGCATATTGTTAGGGAGACGGAGAATGATGATGTGACCAACGTCATCCAGAAGCTGATCTGTGAGTACAGTCAAGAGGTGGCCTCCATCGCTGTGGACACAACCCAGCACTTGGTAAGTATTGGTAATTTCTACTGGAGAGATGTGACAGACCAAAGAAATGCCTGGTTCAAGTCTAGCTTAGTGAACAGTGGTTTCTTGGGGTTACTTAGAGGAGTGGCTGAGTCAAGGCAGCTGCAGCACTTAAAAGCTCATTTCAACACAGGGACTATGAGCGCTGCAACCCTGGACTCCCTACATAATCTCCAGGCCACTCTCTCCCCCAGTACTTGCCGTTTTTTATGATTTGGAGAGGGGCCTTGTGAGTCTTATGAACTTTCTGAATTCCCTTTTGTGAGCCTTGTAAGCTTCATGTACTTCCTGAGTCTTATAAGCCGTCCTCTTCCCTTCACCCCCTTTAAAAAGAAATAGCCACAGTAGGGCAGTAGGAATGAACTCAGGGTATATTAGGTTGGTAAGGAACTCTTAATGGGGGCTGGAGGTATGAGTAGGTGCTTAAGAGCACTTGCTGCTCTTCCTGAGGATCAGGGTTCAGTTCCTAGCACCCACATGGCTGTTACAACTGTCTATAAGTTCAGTTCAATGATCTGATACATTCTGGCCTCCGTGGCATCAGCCGCGTGTGGTGCACAGACATGTGGGCAAAGCACCTGTACACGTAAAAATAGAACAGCCCTGAGGTGTCTAAATAATTTTTCTCCCCACCCCAAATAAATTAAGCTCCAGAATTTACAGTTGGGTTTTATTTGTAAACAAAATATTAATCACAATATTTGCATTGGTCATTCAGTTTTTCCTGAGGTTGGACTGGTTAGCCTTAAAGATTGTCTCTTTGCCTGTGATATCCTGAAATGTCGTAAGGATACTCTGGATGTGAGCCTTCTGAACTCTTACATTTGTACTTGGAATTTCATTTTCCTTTTTTGGAAAATTTAAAATTTATTTTTATATAGTATAGGTACACAGTGTGGGGGTGGGGGAAGGGAGAGAGGGAGGAGATGCCATACTGTGCCGGATATGGAGCTTGGAGGGCAGCTCTGTGGCGGTGATTCTCTCCTTCCACCTTCATGTGTGCCCTGGGGATTGACCTGTCGCTGAGCTTGTGTGGCAAGTGCCTTCACCCACAGGACCATCCTGCCAGCCCAGGAGAATGTTTTCTTGTTGCCTCTTTGATAAAAATTTTCTTATTGTTTCCCTCTCTCTTCTATACTCCTGACACGGAATTCTGACTGGAACTGAGTCCCACCCTATACTTTTATCTTTTTTTCTGTCTGTTTCTGTTTCTTTTTCTGTGTGATCTTTGATTTCATCTTCTAAATATTCTGTGACATCTTTCTTTCTAGAAATACTTGTTTTCAGCGTTTCTAGATTTAAATTTTATTTGCTTGAAGATAACCAGAACTTAAATATTAATTACTGGTTACAGTAGCTAACGTGTTTCGTGTCTGTGACTACGATGGATACAGAAATATGGTTATCTCTCTCTCACACACACCATGCACATATACTGTGACATGACCTGTCATTATGGCAGGCAAAAGGGTGAGTCGGTCAGTCAGGTGCAGAACTTAGTGTCCGAGGAACACTGGCATTTGGGTGTGCAGCACTGCCCTTTGCCCCGCTGTGGTGGTACCAGCGACTGAGTATTCTACTGTAATTTTCACAGGCTGAGATATTTGGTAAAGTTCTTCAAAGTGAGGAGTATGAAGAAATCGAAGACAAAACTGTCATGGCCATGGGAATTTTACACACCATCGATACTATCTTAACAGTCGTGGAAGATCATCAAGAGGTGGGGCTCATTCAGTGTTCTTGTAATAGTTATGTTAACTGAAAGTTATATGACCAGTGCTTACAAATTCTTCTCTTTAATTTGTGTGCGCTTGTGTGTACACGTGCGTGCATGCACGTGCCATGGCCTGTAGTACGTGGAGCAGAAAGGACAACTCTGGGGGTTTCCTCTCCCATTCTTTGGGGGCTGTACTCAGCTGGCCAGGCTTTTGTGGACTGTGCTCAGCTGGCCAGGCTTTTGTGGCAAGTGATTCTTTTTCCCCTTTTAATTTATTTTTAAATTTATGTATTTGTGTATGTGTTGGGTGTATGTGTACGTATGTGTGGGTGTCCTTGGAAGCTGGAAAAGGACATCACATTTCTTGGAGCTGGAGTTACAGGTGGTTTTGGGTCACCTGACATGGGAGCTAGGATATGAACCCAGGTCATCTGAAGCCACTGAGCTCTCTCTCCAGCACTGTGAGCAGTGATCCTGTCTGCTGAGCCATCTCACCAGCCCAAAGTCTTGCTATTAAAGATTTATATTGAGTTACATTAGTAATTTATGCAGGAAGACTTCAAGTCCATGGCTAGTCTGGGCTACATAGTGAAATCCTTCTTCCAAACACACAAATAAAGTACTGTATTAAGATGATTGAGAAGGGAAATTGGAAGTAATCAGTGTAAGCCTTTGTACTAACTGGAGGTGGTCACGTCTGCTGTGTACCAGGCCAGGTTTCAGTGAGTTCCAGTGTGAATATACGGGCTTGCCTTCCGGAACCCACAGTCTGATCTTAGTGGAAAAGGGTGGTGGCTTCACATAGAGCGGCAGGAATTAGTAAAGGAGCAGGGTTGTGATGCCAGAGGTGCAGTGAGAATGGAGAGCAGTAAGCAAGAACTTGAGGACATCCAAATTTCAGAAGAACACTGAGATATAGAATTAAATTTTGAGACAAGGTCTTGTGTTACCCAGGTCAGTCCCAAACTTACCCTGTAGCCAAGGAGGGCTGTTGGAGGTTGGTCTGATGAGTGTTACTGGCCCTCAAGATCTGGTTACACCTATCCTTGTTTTGTAAACCTGCCTAAGACACACCTGATTGATTGATTGATTAAACTGCCTGTACCTGGGCAGGGCAAAATGAGGTAGGTGTAGCTAAGGTTGCCAGGATTGGAGGGGTTCAGGAGAATCACAGGACAGACTGATGGGAAGAGAGGAGGAAGGAGGATGCCATGATGGGTTAGCCAGGAGAAAGGACTCCAATAATGGTGGGAAAAGGACCAGATGAAGAATAAAAGCAAGTATCTATAAGATTATGGATGGAAGATAGGATGGATAAGGGGGATGGCATTGGGTGGGGGCTGGGAGATGGATGGTGAGGTTATTGAGACAGTGCAGGTAGGAAAATCTAACAGGTCTGTGCATTTATGATAGTGGGTTAAATAAGGCTAAATCATTGCGTAGCCCAGCACTCCTTGTTCACTACAACAGATGGCCCTGAGCTCCAGACCTTCCTGCCCTTACCTTTTCGGGTGCATATCATCACATGCATCCTATGCTGGGGATGACGTCCAGGGCTTCATGCGTGCTAGGCATCACTCCACCAACTCACATGAGTGTAAAATGCATAGTTTTTTTCATGCCTGCTCTAGCTCCCTAAGAGTGACATGGAGAGCTGGGCAGATACTCAGCTACTTTAACCCTCTAGTAGTGTCCCGGCCTACTTCCCAGCCATGTGACCTGTTACCTGACATCTTAGTCTCACCCTGGCACCTCCTTCATCCTTGTCCTATGGCCACTCATTCCTTTGGTCCCCACCTGACCGCCCTCACTGAGCTTGGAAGTCCCACCTTAACTCTCCTGCCCAGCAATATGCTTCTCAGCTCTTTATTAACCAACCAGAAGATGATGGAAAGTGTTATAGGTGACGATTAGTATTTACTAGTAATTATCTTTTAGTAATGCTGCTGTTAATCCTAAACCAGCTGTATAACCAAACCACCACACAGAGACTGGGTTTATTTAGTTAACCTAGAACACAGTGCTGGGCAATAATTACTCCCTCTTAAACCTCCAAACCCTCATAGTTTCCTAACATTTAGATTTCCCACATTATACTTGCTTTTAGTGATACATAATGTCCAGTCCATCTCCACATAGTTCCAAGATCTGCCTCCAGCTCTGCTCCCAGCTCTCTCTCACCCTTTATCCTCCCACTCATTTCCTGCCCTCTGGCTCCTCCCATTGCTCCACATTGTGTCTAGTTGCTTTATTTTGGCCTCTTTACACAAAGTTGAGGCAGGATGCTTAGAATAAGTATCACAATGCAGTATCCAGATTGAAACCACAGTGTGTGTGTGGGGGAGAAATCAGTATTTGAATGAACAAGGGTAAGGTGTATAAAAAAGAACATTATACCAACATTTCCCCCTTTAAGTCCAATAAAAGGCTCCTTTTCTTTCAATACAATGAAAATTATGAAAACTGTTAGGTAAAATCTACATGTGCAATGTCCAGTCCATGTGTATTTAGCACATGGAGAGGGTATCTGAGGAGAAAGTATCTGATTATCCTATCTGTCTTGACAAGTTAAAAGTTCTCTACCTAAGTTAACTTTTATCCTTATTGGTATTACCTATATGAAAGTATTTCTTAACTTCTAAACAACTTAAGCTTAATTGTGGCACTATAACTATTTGGTCGTCAACCCCATCAGAGACTTGAGAAGGAATAAAATTAGTTATTAAAGTAAATAGGAAGTGCATGTTAGCAGCTTCTACAAAATAAAAATTGACAGAAACAGTTTGCTGCCTGAACAGTCACCCATAACTCTTTATAACATGGGAGCATCGTCTTCAGCCTTCTGGCTCAGAATATTTGACAGACATATACGTGAAGCAGGAACTGTTTATTTAGGACTTGCTTACCCTGTCTTGGCAGAGTTCAGCAGTTGACTTGTCCTGCATTTAAGCTTGCCATTTTTGGGCAGAATTTGTCTGTTGTGATGTGAGGAAATTTTCTTTACCCGAGTGGCTTGTTTGCCACATTTGAAGCCATCTCCATATGGAGTTTCTTTGATGCTCATTATCTTTTTACAGGTAGGCGAGGTGCTGCCAGGAGATGACTTGTCTCATTGTCAAAGAATCTTTAAAATAATAAAGACACTTTTAAATGCCATATTCTGTAGGTCTCTGAAGTTTTTGAAGACTACCTATCTTTAAGTAATCGATCTGTCTACAAAATCATATCTATCTGTTAAACCTAGGCTGTATACTCCTGTGATAAATTAGACTAGTGTCTGACATGACTATGAGTTGAATAACTAGCAACTAACTTGCATTACCTAATACCCTAAACAGTTTTTAGTAACAATTTAAAAGTATTGGAAGTAACCTTGACTTTCTATCAGTATACTAAAGCTTATACCAATGTATCAAAAATACTTATTTTTGCATCAATATACAAAATCCTCTACCAATGAGTTAAAAATAACCTTATTTGAGAATAACTAATAAAACCCTAAGTTGAGTAGATTCAATAATCTACCTTTTTTCTATTCCTATAAGATATCCCTATATATTCCTTGTTTCACTTTGAATAAGACCATTAATAATAAACATCTCCCAATGACAATAAAATTTCGTAGCCATAGCAAACAACAAAAAACATACCCAACCCCCTTTAAGGAAAATTGGATGTTGTTCTCATGGATTTCTTCTAGCTGACATTTTGGACACGTAGAAATCCTGTAGGGGGTCCAAATAAAATTGGAAAAAATGGTTAATTAAGCAAGCATTAACATTTGTGGTCCAGTCTTTGCATGGTGAGAAACTTCAGGCTTAATAAAAGTCCTCTTTGGAACAGTCTAAAATGCTGCACCAATTAAGATTAGTAGCTTTTTCAAAGTTCTTTTGGGAGCAGGCTTTGATGAGAAATGGCAGTTGAGACAGGAACAAGCAGAATGCTGGAACATGCAAGATGCTGGAACAGATGCATCAATGTCTCAGCATGCTGAAGGATGAATCCTGTCAGGTTTGATCAGCATCTCTGGTGTCCAGTTCTTTTTTTTTTTTTTCTGCAAACATAAAATTTCTCACAAGCATTATAGAGTTCTAAAATTATAAATGTATGAGATGTGCAGGATGAAACTAAACTGTAAGCCAGTTTTATCTATGCAGTAAGATTAGCATAATAAACATGTGTTTAGGAAAGAATTGAGTAACTATGGCTGGAGGATTCTCAGGTTTGGGTCCAGAAAATGGTCTCTTAGTGTCCTGTTGAATTTCTTGAGGTGATGTTGTTGGCAGAGATTCATGGGAGTGTGTACTCCCGAGATGAGAGCACCTGTCTTTCCTGCCCCACACTTCTGACACAGCCTTACAGTCATGTTCAGTCCGTGATCTCAACATGTGTGAGAGTGACTATCTTTTTATGAGCTTTTTTTTATAGGCTTTCTCTGTTTTCCTGTTCCATTGTTAGATTTCATGTATAAAGGGATTTGATGTTATTTGTGACAGCACTTGACAGTATCTGAGTCTGTCTGTCCTGATCTGCTACTGCCCTATGCAGGAATACTTGATTTTTTTTCCTTATGGTTGTACAGGATTCTTTTACTTTTTCTGTTATTTTTTTCTGTTATGATTTTTTACATAGAAATCTTTGATCCCTTAGGAATTTATTTGGTGAAGAATATGAGGTAAAGCAGTATCTGATTCTAATTTTCCATGGATTTAACTTTCATTCCTATCATTGGTTTACTTACAGAATTTCCTTATAGTCTTACATGTTTACTTTTCACATGAAGATTGTAACTTCCACTCCCTAAAACTATCTTGTAGATTTTTTTTTGATAATAATAATTTGTGTATTAACTGGAAAATGATCACAGTGAATTTAGTTAAAATTTGTGTTTAGATCACGCAGCAATTGGAGAACATCTGTCTACGAATCATCGATCTGGTTTTACAGAAGCATGTCTTTGGTAAGTTCAGAAGTTAGAAAAAGGTAAATTGAGATTTTGTTTTTTCAATTTGATGAACTCAAAATGCATTTTTTAGCCTTTTAAACTTTGTGAGATAGATAGTTTTGCGAAACTTGCTTTTTTTCTGTTTTAATTTAGCAGTAAACTTTTATTGTGTCCAGTGAAGAGTTTCTGGTTTTAGAAAACTTGAAGGATGGAGAATGCAGTGTTTGCATTTTAAGGAATGAACTGGGCTGGGGTTACAGGACAGGTGGTGTAGTGCTGGCCCCGCACACCCGAGGCCCTGAGTTCTGTTCCTCCACCAGTGCTGGCGTGGGTAGGCGGGACAGCCATTAGGAGGTTGGGGGCAGGGAGAGCAGAAGTCCAAGGTCATCTGTCTTGGTCTCTGTGAGCCTTTGAAGCCAGTCTGGGAGCTATTTGAGTCCATTGTGGGGCAAGGGGAGGAAGAAGGAAAGAAAGGGAAGGAAGGAGGGAAGGAGAAGGAGATGGGGAGAGGGAAAGATAGGGACTGGGATGAAGCTTAGGTGAAATTGCTTCAGTCTGGGATTTGGAAAGTACACAAAACTAGACAAGTGTGTTTCACCAGAAGTATGAATTAGCAGAAAAGTGTTTTTGTTTTTTTGTTTCCTAAGTATGTACTAGCTTCTTTCATGAGAAAAAGCAGAATTTAAGAGTCAGATATTTTTGCTCAGAGATAAGAGTGACCTCAGAGATAAGTGTTTTCTGATGGAACATTTAGAGAGTTTTTAACTGAGAGTAACGATAGAGTGTATGAATACAGAACACTTCTTTGGGCCTCTTTTCGTATAGTGCGTGTAATGTAATCTGCAGTGAGCTGAAGAATACTGTTTAAATGGCAAGTCCTGTAACTTCAAGAAATGCTCTATATCCTATATATGTTGGTAAAACTATAGGTGATATAATAATATATGTTATCTCTGTATCCTTAAGCTCTCCAAAAGATATTAGTAATTGGATAAACATTTAAAATCTATATGATAGAGGCATGCTAATATAGCTTTCCTATACATTGTAATAGAATTTTGTAGATAGAAACTGTTTTATGTTAAAAAATAGAAATTTGATTTTGTGTGTGTGTGTGTGTGTTTTGTCTTGTTTTAGCTTTTGCTCTTTCTGTTTAGTGTCTCATTATGTAGCTCTGGCTGGCCTTGAACTCAGAGAGATCTGCCTGCCTCTGCCTCTCAAGTGCTGAGCTTCAAGGTGTGCCCAGCACGCCTCTGCTGAAATTTGATTCTCTCCCCCCGGGATTTTACTCTTTGCCTTGGCTGTCCTGGAACTTGCTTTGTAGACCAGACAGGCCTTGAATTTAGAGCTCTGCCTTCCTCTGCCCCCAGATGCTGGAATGAAAGGTGTGCACCACCGCACAAGGCCGGAAATAGAAAATTTAAACATATTTTCAGCGCTGTGAGCACTTGTTGGCCTGTGGGGTGGAAGGCGGCCTCTGGCTGCTGCCGAGGAAGGTGTTTGGGAAGCACGGGCGCGTGGCAGGGGTGTGTGGCGCCTGTTTTCTCGCGTTCTGACTGGAGCCCCCCCTCCAGAGTTCTACGAGGAAGCGCTCTCCCTGGCGCACAGCCTGACGCGCCGCGCCGTGTCGCCGCAGATGTGGCAGCTCCTGGGCGTCTTAGACGAAGTGTTCCAGCAGGACTGCTTCGAGTACTTCACAGGCAGGCATTGGCCACGAGCAGGTTCCTTTCTGCCTACATGCCCTTGCCTCACCCTGATGACTGGCGCACTCAGTGTCTTCAGGGACCGGCAGGGAAGGGCGGGTGGGTGTGGCCGTGCTTCAGCCTGAATGCAGCCATGGCCTCAGCACTGTTCTCGGCCAGCAGCAAGACTGCGCCTCTCAGTTTACCTTCTGGTGGGAGGAGCAGCATGGGTAAGGCCTGCAAGCTGCTACCCTACGTCAGGAGTGCAGTGAGAGGGGGATAGGGCAAGGTCGCACATGTTGTCTTGATAAACAATGAGCAGTGTTACCTTCCTAGTCCTCTTTTTCTTTGGGCATCAGTAGAGCAGGCGTTTCTAGTGTTTGTGGTTGCTAAGGGAGACAGTATTGGAGTGCTACAGAAATGTGGTTCCAGGATGCCATTTCTGCTCCCGTTGAGTGGTTTGTTTCTGCTCCGGCTGCACGAGTCTCAGTGTTACCTGGCTCTTCCAGACATGATGCCTCTCCTGCATAACTACGTGACTGTCGACACCTCCGCTCTGCTGTCCAACCCAAAGCGCCTGGAAGCCTTGTTTGCCATGTGCAGGAAGGTGAGTGCCGTGGGCAGCCACGAGACTCTGCATAGCGTTTAGGCGGTTAGTCTGTTACTTACCTGCGTAGATTCATCAGTTTCATTTTAAAGTGAGCTTGTAAGTGTTGTAATGTGACAGTTTCACAGAATGTATTGGAATTATAAAGGTTGCTTCAACACGAGACAGTTCTGAGAGCGTGTGGGTATCAGGCTCCGTTAGCCCCCAGTCCCAGACATCGCTCTGCGCATGCTGATTCACTTTTATAACACCCAATACAGGGTGATGTGTGAATCGTTGTTGAACTGTGTGGGAACAGCGGCAGGAAAAAGAAGCTATGCGCACTGAGTGTAGATCCAAGTTAAAAAGCGTTTTGGCTTATGGTTGGTTGAATCCATAGCTAGAGAACCTGTGCATATGGAGGCCAGCTTGCTACTTTTCTTTCCACATCTTTTTTCTTTCAGAAATAAAAACTTGTGGTGGTTAAGAATACTTGTTGCTCATGCAGAGGGCCGAGGTTCAGTTCTCAGCACCCCTATGGTGGCTCACAGCCTCTGTAACTCCAGTCCGGGGTTTCAGATGCTTCCTCTGGCCTCTGTGGCACCAGGCGTGTGCTTGGCGCACAGACATACATGCAGGCAAGACACTTACACACATGAGATGAAGCAAATGTAAGAAGAACATTTAAAAATGTGAACTTGTGGGAAAGTAACCGTACAGTCCAGCCAGCCTGTGGCAGAGTGGTGCCAGTCTTTAACTTTTAACTAAGTGTGTGTTGGAAGCCGCTAGTGCACCTATGTACACACGTGATTGTCCGCTTGTTACCTGAACCACAGATCAGCCATGGTTCTCTGCTGTGATAGCTTAGGATTTTCACCTCCTTCAGGTAAGGGGTGTGTGTGTGTGTGTGTGTGTGTGTGTGTACACTCAGCTCCAACACCGCTTTCTCCCTGCCCAGTGCCCAGTGTTGTACCCCTCCCTTCTAAGAACGTTCATGCCCTCCTCCCTCGTGACCCAGTGGTTCCGGAGGGTGCTTTACAGGAGCAGGGCATCTTGCCAGTGGCTGCACCTCTGCAGATAATATTTGTTCTTACCGCCATTCCACACTCTTGCATCCCTCACCTTATTTAACCCACTTTTATCGCTGGGCCTGCTGTTTAGTGATGGTTCCAGGTCTCAGAGCTCCTGTGGTGCTTGAACTCGGCTGTGTGGCTCCACAGTTCACCTGGGAATAAGATAGGACTTGTTTCTTTGCCTCTTTTCTTTTTTATCATTTTTTTATTATTTACAAAGCATTCTGCCTGTGCACCAGAAGAGAGCACCAGATCTCACTATAGATGGTTGTGAGCCACCATGTGGTTGCTGGGAATTGAACTTGGGACCTGTGGAAGAACAGCCAGCATTCTTAACCTCTGAGCCATCCCTCCAGCCCTTCTTTGCCTTTTTTCAAACAAAGATCAGCTAGGCATCAGGTTCAGAGAGACCCGCCTGCCTCTGCCTCCCAGCACCAGGACTAAAGGTGCGCACCGCAACCGGCCAGCAGGTAGCATACAGTGAGCTCCAGGTCAGCCAGGGCTACAGAGAGGTCCCATAAGAGCGAAACTGGTCTCTCTGACTGCATTCACAAGGGCTGGCTTCCTGTGGTGTTGACTGCCTGTGGCACTCACGCTGAGCTAACTTTTCACTCTAGGTACTGTGCGGCGAGGTGGGAGAGGATGCGGAGTGCCATGCTGCCAAACTCTTGGAAGTCATCATTCTTCAGTGCAGAGGAAGGGGAATTGACCAGGTGACACGCAGAACACATCCCCTGAGACACCTACACAGAGCCTGCCATTGCTGATTGGTATTTCACTCACACTGTGATGGGGAGTAAAAAGGCAGCCAGAGTTTGTGTTTGCTGGTACAAATCCAGTTTGAATAATAGAAAATGAGTCAGCAACATTCACAGTGGTAAGAATGCCAGACAGAAGACGCACGTGCAGTGGAGACCGTGTGTGGCTTGCCAAGTAAGAGTTGTGTTTAGATGCTGCTCTCAGCAGCTGCACTGAAAACCCTTGAGCAGAGAAGTGACAGGATCAGAGGCCAGGGATTTGGGTTGCTGAGTGAACTAGCAGTGAACAGGCCTACTGCAGATGAGCAAGGAAGCTGCGCTGGCAGAGGCGTGAGGACAGCAGTGGGGAGGGATTATAGTGGGCTGGGCAGGAGGCAGCAGAAGAGGATGGCATTAGAGCAGGGTAGAGACCAGGGCCTTGGAAGCCTGCAGAACCTTCTTCACAGGAAGTTGATGGCAGCAGCATGTGGGAACAGCTACCCCCCCCCCCCACCTCCCTGCACTTTCTGCCTCTGGGTGGAGATCCATGTTCATAAAACAAAAAGGTTTCTAGGATGGGAAATAGGAGGAGATGGGCCAACAGAAGTCAGCAGATTGCACTCTGCCTGGAGTGTGTCTAGGAAGGTGTGCTCATACTGTTTTCCTAGTTAAACACGGAACAGTGCTGCCTGCTGCCTGCAAAACCCAGGGCCACAGATTGTCTTGAAAGTGCTGTTTACATAGTGCTGATACCGGGACATGAGCTAGAAAGGAGGAGCGTGCTAAGTAGGAAGGAGTGGGGATTTGCCTGCATCTGGACTGGCCTTGGTGTAGTCAGTAAGAAGCAGCATGATGCAGTGGCTTTGTATTTGTTTCAGTTGCAAATGGATGGGGCAGCTCACGGCTTGTGCCAAGGAGCTGAAGCCTGTAGGTGATTGACTGTTAGTGTGGCTGCCGAATAGCACGCTCAGGTATAGCCTGACGTCATGGCTGCCGCAAAGCACGCTCGGGTATAGCCTGGTGTCATGGCTGCCACATAGCACGCTCAGGTATAGCCTTGTGTCATGGCTGCTGCATAGCACGCTCAGGTATAGCCTTGTGTCATGGCTGCTGCATAGCATGCTCAGGTATAGCCTTGTGTCATGGCTGCTGCATAGCACGCTCAGGTATAGCCTGGTGTCATGGCTGCTGCAAAGTACGCTCAGGTATAGCCTGACGTCATGGCTGCCACAAAGCATGCTCAGGTATAGCCTGACGTCATGGCTGCTGCAAAGCATGCTCGGGTATAGCCTGGCTCATGCCTCTCTATTTCCTGTCAGTTGCTGTTGCAGGTGGAGGCAGGGTCACAATCAGATTTGACGTTTATGTAAAAATACTTCATCAGTCTTCTTTTAAAGGCATGATTTTTATGTTAATTTCAAAATTAAAATTTTACTTTATATATGTGATATAAATATTTGTTAAACTTTAGTTTTAAAACTTGTCAGAAAGATTTCTACCCCCCCTCCCCCCAAGACAGAGTTTCTCTGTGTAGCCCTGGCTATCCTAGAACTTGCTTTGTAGACCAGGCTGGCCTCACCTGAGAGATCTGCCTGCCTCTGCCTCCTGAGTGCTGGGATTAAAGGTGTGCAATTCGTGCTCGGCTCTGGAAAGAATTTTTTAAGTTAACGTTTCTCTATGATTTTACAGATTCTTAACTAATTATTTCACCATGGCTTGTGATTTTCCATGTATTTGGTATCAGACATGCAGTCGAATCCAACACCCGTATCTAATGAGGAGTAGCGAGTCGGCATTGCAGTCAGGACTTGAGACCCACAGACCTTTCGCACTTTCATGCTTTGTAACAGTAGGATTTGATTTTTCAAGGGACGACCTGATCATGTCGGAGTCTCCTTCATTTATTTCCAAGTTGGCATAAACCCCGTCCTTGTCATTTACTTAAACGTGGTAACTGAGTGAGCTGTGTCAGAGGAGATCTCACAGGCAGTCTCCAGCCTCGGGGTGGGCCCCAGAGGAAAGAGCTTTCTTGGACTGTCGCTTTTTGTCTGCTTAGTCTGAGTTTGACGGGAGACAGGTCCTTAAGTGTCTTCTGTCCGCTGTTGAAATCGGCAAACACCTCGGTGCACAGAGACTCATTTACCGGTGACTCCGCCAGCGCCAGCTCTCAGGGCGCCCGGCCGCGCGCGCGCACGGGGGTGACTCTTGCTCTGTGTGCCCGCAGTGCGTCCCGCTGTTTGTTCAGCTGGTCCTGGAGAGGCTGACCCGCGGCGTGAAGACCAGCGAGCTGCGCACCATGTGCCTGCAGGTGGCCATCGCGGCGCTCTACTACAGCCCGCCGCTGCTGCTGCACACGCTGGAGCACGTGCAGCTGCCGCACAACCCGGGGCCCGTCACCGCCCAGTTCATCAACCAGTGGATGAGCGACACCGACTACTTCCTGGGGTAGGCGTGCCTTTCCTGTTGGAGGAAATGTGCTCTCTGATAGAGCGATATGTTGCAGGATAATCTCATACCAAGGGGACCGCTTGAGGATATTACTTAAAAACTGTGTGGACTTTCTGTGTCCACCCCGTTTCTGAAAGATGACACGGAGACACTTCTTTATTTATAATAGCTTTAGGCCTTTGCTCACTGTTGTTCCCAACTAGCTCTTTTGTTTTTTGTTTTTTTGTTTTTTGTTTTGTTTTTCGAGACAAGGTTTCTCTGTGTAGCCTTGCTTGCTGGACTCACTTTGTAGACCAGGCTGCCCTCGAACTCACAGCGATCCGCCTGCCTCTGACCCCCAGAGTGCTGGGGTTACAGGTGTGTGCCACTATGCCCAGCTAAAATTTATATATTTATTTCTGTATTTTTTATATAAGTGAGTGCCGTGTCTGCATGTACACCTGCACGTCAGAAGAGGCATCAGATCCCTTTCTAGATGGTCATGAGCCACCATGTAGGTGCTGGAAATTGAACTCAGGACCTCTGGAAAAGCAGCTCTTAACATCTGAGCCATCTCTCCAGTCCTCCCAACTAGCTCTTATAGCCTGTTTTAACCTATTCATATTAATCTGTGTGTGTTCTTTACCTCCCCTCAGTTTTATCCATCTGACTTCCTCAGTGTCTTGTAGGCCAATCTTTTTGCGCCTCTTTCCCAGAATTCCTGTCTTTACCACAAGTTCTAACTCCCTCTCTTGCCTCAGCTCTTGGCTGCTCAGCTCTTAATATAGCCAATAAAATGCTGATGGAGAACAATGTTTACAAAATACTGAGACAGGTGATGCTTAATGCCAAATCTGTCTGTCCTCCGCTCTCTGCCAGTACAGAGATTGGCATTTGAATATACAAAGACAAACTCTACACACTGCACAAAATCAGCACTCCACCATTATTTAAATTCTTGAAAATTAGCAATATTTAAAACATTATTTATTCTGTATGTGTGCCAGTGTGTGTGTGGGCACGCGTGTGTCCTGGCCTGTGTGGAGGGTGTCTGAGGACAGCCTGCAGGAGCTGGTTCTGTTCCTGAGCCATGTGGCTGCAGCACCTTTACTTCCTGAGCCCCTCTGCAATGCAGATGAGTGGACATGTGTCTTAGAGGGTGGCCCGGTGGAAGATACATTATATGGTATGTAGTACAGTATACTTGTTTTTAATTTTTTTTCTTTAGACAAATCTCATGTGGCCAGGCTGGCCTCGAACATCTATCTGATCCTCCTGCCTCTACCTTTTGAGTACTGAGGTTTTTATTTCTTTTTATTCATTTATATGTGTATATCTCTGTGTGGCTGTAAGCCCTGTGTATGCTGTGCATGTTGGGGTACCCTTGGAGGCCGAAAGAAATGTTGGGTCTCCAGGCGCTGGTGTTATAGGTGGTTCTAAGCCACTTGATGTGGGTGCTGAGGCTCAGTCCCAGGTCCTGGAAGAAAGCAGTTGCTCTTAACACTGAACTTTTCCCTAGCTTTTGTCTTTTGTCTTTTGATGTTTGAAAACAAAAGAGATATTTCTTACAAAATATGTCTAATACAAATTAACCAGTTATTTTTTCCTTTGGAATTAAAATTTTAAAATTCTTTTATAGCAGAGGCTGATGGCAGGTATGCATGTAGCAAGCCAGGTCAGCATGCTGGATGCTGATGTTCTGAAATAGCTTTTGGCACCTGAGGTTGGTGTGGTTGGACCAGGCTGAGAGCACAGTCTGGAGAGCTTGTCATCTTTCCTGTTGTGTAGAAATCTCAGTCAAGCTGACATTCCGCTTTAACGAAGCTCATTCTCCCAGCACACAGATACAGCCCTTTCATTAACTATAACTGGCTTACAGCAAGGTTCAGGTGTTACTGCAGGATCCCAAAAGCCTCTTCCCCTGCCTGAAGTCAAGTTGTGTTAAAGAGCCTAGGCTGGCCTCTATAGTCTATAGTCCACGCTCACCTTGCATTTACAGTACCCCTGCCTCAGCCTCATCAGTGCTGGATTACAGGCTTGAGCTACCCCACCTGGCTTCCCTCACAGGTTTTTGGTGATAACACTTGGTCTGTTTGTAGAATTTGGTTTGCCCAGGACTTCATTTGCTCTAGGTTTTCTAGAAGACTGGTTCTCAACCTGTGGGTCATGACTAAATAGCTCCAAAGATGTTTGCGTTCTGATTCATGACAGCAGAATTACATTTGTGAGGTAGCAATGGAAATCCTTTCATGGTTGGGGTCACACAACACGAGGAGCTGTGTACAGGGCTGCAGCGTGGGGGTGTGTCAGTGGTGACCGTCTGCATGTTCTTCACGTCTGCAGACACCATGACCGGAAGATGTGTATCATAGGACTGAGCATCCTCTTGGAGTTGCAGACCCGACCTCCTGCCGTGGACGCCGTGGCTGCACAGATCCTCCCCTCCATTCTTTTCCTGTTCCTCGGCCTGAAGCAGGTCTGTGCTACACGGCAACTGTTGAACCGTGCCGGTCACGCGAAAGCGGAGAAGGTCGACGTGGAGGAAAACGGTAATGGCTCCTTATGACCTATGTTGTAGCTGAGTTCAAAGATTAATTCATTTTCACTTATTGCAAAAATCAAATTATTACTCTATGTGCATGAGTGTTGCCAGCGTGTGTGTGTGCCACGTGTCTGGTACCTGTTGAGGCCAGAAGAGGGTGTAAGTGAGATTGTTGTGAGCTGCCATGTGGCGCCAGGAACCAAACCTTGGGGACTCTGCAAGAGCAACCACTGCCCTTAACCACTGAGCTGTCTCTTCTGCCCCAGAGTTTGCTTAAAAAGTTATTTTAAAATGAGGATTGTGTGTGCACATGTGTGGGAGTCGGAGAACAATCTGCAGGAGTTGGTTCCCTGCTTTACCAAGCGGGCCCTGCAGGTTGGACTCGGCCTCACCCAGGGGGCCATCTCACTACCCTATGCTTTTTGGTTTTTTTTAAAGATGTATTTATTGTCTGTACAATGTTCTGTGTGCCTGTACACCTGCACGCCAGAACAGGGCCCAAGACCTCACTATAGAGGGTTGGGAGCCACCATGTGGTTGCTGAGAATTGAACTCTGGACCCCTGGAAGAGCAGCTAGTGATCCAGCCGCTTTTTGTTTTTGAGACAGGTCTTGCTTTGTAGCTCAGACTAGCATTAAATTCGTCCTCTAGCTTTAATCTCCTCTGTGCTGGAGATGATAGTGTGTCCATGCGTACACTGTCATGTCTGGCTTGGATTTTGATTTGAGCGTGTGCTTTCTTTAAATTTTAGCCTGTTTGGAGTCTTTAAACAGATTGGCATTCTTTGGCCTGTGACACACTTAGACTGCAGTCTGCTCTATTTACAGATTTTGTCATGTAGGGTACCTTTATATGTGTGCCCCTCTTTGAGAACGCTCAGTGGCTTCTGAGTGGAGCCGGGTAGCTGCGGTTTTGTCCTGATAAGCTTGCAGAACCAGATGTCTTGGCTGTGAGTTGGTGACTTCACATTCACTTTCGTGTTTGTACTAACGCCTCCCCAGTGCACGCGTGTACTCTCTGTACACTGTCCGCGTCACAGAGATTGAGGCTTTTCTTCATGGTTCTTTGCTAATTCATCTTCAAAATTTGTAACTTTGACGGTTCAATTTAAACGTCAACAGATTTAAATATTTAGAATAAATACGCGAATACAGGTAGTGTAGACAGTCAAGAATCACAGGGCTGGCAAGATGTCTCACTGGGTGAAGGTGCTTGCTCCCTCCTGGCCTGAGTTCAAACTCTAGAAGCTACATGGCAGAGTTGTGCTCCGACTTGCACATGAGTGCACACACACAAGTACATGACACAGTAAGAACGGCCAGGTGGCTACCCTGGGCCGGCTCAGTAACAGTACTGCCTCGCACGTACAACTTCTGGAGTCTGATCTTCAGCACCTTAAAAGGAGTTGTTAGTGTCAAGGGTATTTGATGGAGCCTGGTGTGGTGTGCACCCCTTTAATCCCAGTGCATGGGAGGCAGAGGCAGGCAGATCTCAGTTTGAGGCCAGCCTGGTCTCCAGAGGGGTTTTAGGACAGGCTACACAGAGAAACCCTTTCTCAAATTGCTAGTTGAGAAAAATCAGAATTTCTGTAAAATGTACAACATTTTTTTGCATGCTAAATTCAGTGATTTCCACAAGTTTAGGCTTAAGATACTTTTCATCAATGAATAGGAATCATCCTAGTTCATTTTGAATAGTTCATCTCTCACCTTAGCATGGCTATAGTTTCTGAATTTTCTGAAATTTTTAGATCTTCTGAAATAATAACTTATTTCCAGAAGTAATATCCTTCCTCTTTCCTTCCTATCTCCCCTATTTCTTTCTTTCTTTGAATACCCAAATGCTAATAACTATTGAATTATTTTCAGCATATTGTGTCCTTATGGTTTCTTAATTATTTATTGGTTCATAATGAGTATGGTTGAGAGGGAACAGCCCAGGCGTGCTGATTTTCCTACGAAAGTGGGATGATTAAGTAGAATAGCTGTCTTTCCCTTCTGTGCTGTGCATTTGTCCTCAAACCGTGGTTTCTTGCTTCATCCATAAAGCCACCTTGTAGGTTTTGTCTTGCTTGTACTATTGGGAAGGTCTTGGGTAGAAGTCTGTATTGTGTGGGTCACTTGATGTTTGACAACTTAAAGCAGCAGAAACTTTATCACCGCTTTAAAGGCTGCAGAATCCAAGACCAACCTGCAGTCAGAGTCGGTGTCCAGTAGACTGGCCCCAAACTCATGATCCTCCTACCCTGTTATCTGCAGTTCTGGGATTCCAGCCAGCGCTACTGAGCCTGGCTCTTAGTTATTATTAGCATATCTTGATTGTTAGGGTGGAGGGTTAATTTCTATACAAGCATATGCTAGGCTGTGATCACTATCACCCTGTTATTCTTTGTCATCCTCATGTCCCTCCATACTGCCTTCCACATTCTTGATATTTCCTATTCAATTTCACGTCTTTATTGTTCTTTTGTTCAACCCTTCCACCTCCCACCCCAGTACATCTACTAAAATGTGATTTGTGTGTGTGTGTGTGTGTGTGTGTGTGTGTATGTGAGATGGTGTATTTCACTGACCGTCCCAGAGCATCTGTTTCCTGAAAGTGGCATCCATCTATCTTTCTTTCTTTCTTTCTTTCTTTCTTTCTTTCTTTCTTTCTTTCCTTCTTTCTTCCTTCCTTCCTTCCTTCCTTCCTTCCTTCCTTCCTTCCTTCCTTCCTCTCTCTCTCTCTCTCTCTCTCTCTCTCTCTCTCTTTCTTCTTCTTTTTTTTTATTTTTTGAGAGATTGTTACATAGTCCAGTCTGGCTTCAAACATACAGGAATACCCCTGTCTCATCCTCTGTAGTGCTGTGATTACAGGTATGTGCTTGACCTCATGTTTTTTCATGTTTCTTTGTTCATTTGTTGGTGGGTACCCAGGTTGATGCCCTAATTTGGCTGTTGTGAATAGTGCTGCCTGCCATGAACTTGGGCATGCAGATTTCTGTAGTAGTGGGTTCGATTCTTTGGGTGTATATCCACAAGTGAGATACCTGAATCATACGTGATACTGACTGGCTGGGGGTTGGTCCAGGCATTTTTCAAAAGTATGTCTTAAAATTTTTTTAATTGTGTGTGTGTCACAGAGAATGAGAGAAAGAGAAAGAGAGAGAATGAGGGGGGGGGGTCAGGCATATACAGCAAGTGTCTTGCTATGTAGCTCTTGCTGGCCAGGAACTTACTATGCAGGCCAAGAGTTGCTCTGAACTTACAGTGATCCTCCTGCCTCTGTCTCCTAAGTGTTGGCACTGTAGCCCTGAGCTGCTACACCTGGCTACACTTGTTAATTTTTTTGAGTAATTTCCTGACTAACTTCCTAATGGTTAGGTTGATTTTCATTCCCAATAGCAAAGAAGAAGGCTTTTCTTTTTCTCTCACCCTCACCAGCGTTTGTTTTCTTTTTAAATTTTTTAATTTTTAGGATTTATTTATGTCTAAGATTGCAGAGTTCAGAGGAGGGTGTTGGATCCCCTAGAACTGGAGTTAAGAGTGTTTCAAGCCTCCATGTGGGTGCTAGGAATAAAACCTCTTTATGGAAGAGCATGGAAAAGCAGTCAGTCTCTTAACCACTGAGCCATCACTGCAGCCCGTACTGTTTGTTTTCTTATGCCGTGCTGACAGGGCGGACAGGGCGGACATGGAGACTCGTTGTGTGCTGAGTTGCATTTTTCTCCTGGCTGGTGAGGTTGTGGAACATTTCCCACTTCTATTGGTCGTTTGTAGTAATTAATCTTTTTACTGTGTCAGTTCAGCTCCACTGCCCATTTTCTGTTTGGATGGCTTGTTGACTAGTTTGAGCATTTTGGTAGAGTTCTTTTCCTTTTTGTTGTTGAGACAGGGTGGCCTCGAACTCACTCTAGAGCTGAGCCTGGCCTTGTCCTCCCACGTCAGCCTCTCAGGTTCCTGCCCGGCTCAGTGCAGCATGTTCGGTGGGACTAATTTTAAATGATTGCTGCTTAGGTGGGTTCACTTTGGGCGTTCCTCTCGGTTGGTTTTGTGCCCTGCCTGTGCTCTGCGATGGTTGACATCCAGGTGCCATTCTTTCCTCTTGGAACAAAGCAGAACTGAAAGTTAGTGGTCTGTACTTGGGCTTACTTTTTATGTTTTCATGTGTGTGCAGGTTCACACGTGTGCATGTGCATGTGAAGGCTGCAGGACAGTCTTGGGTGTCGCTCCTAGGAGGACCTTGAGTGTTTGTTGTTTGCTTTGAAGACAGGGTCTGTGCTAGTTTGGAGTTCACCAAGTGGGTAGGCTGGATGGTCAGGGGCAGCCTGACGTTGAAGTCATGCCAGGGGCGTCACGCCAGGGTCAGGGGCGTTGAAGTGATGCCACCGTGCCTGGTGGGTTTGCTGCTGTTGTTTTGTTTTGAATATGGGTTCTGAAGATTGTCCTCGGGCTTGCATTGCAAACTCTTCTCTGACTGAGCTGCCGCTCTAGCCATTGGCTTAGCTGCTTGTCAGACGCAGCCACGCACTTATTTTCCCTACATATTTGTACTGTTTCTCTGTTAGCAGAGGTGACAGGTTTGGTCACTTGAGCACTTCATCATTGGTTTCTTGACGACTAAGAGAGCTGAAGTCACTGCTGCTGACAGCACACGGACGGTATGTCTGCGTGTATGGGGTCTGCAGTGGCAGGGTCCTGTGAGTAGGCGGCCACTGCACAGTGTTAGAGATGTCCAGTCCAGACCAGTCAGTCCACAGTAGAGATAAAGTTTATAAGTTCAGGTAGATCCAGTGCTGATTTCCTATTTCCAGAACAGTTGTGATCCTTGTTTTTTAATCTTTTACATAATCAATGGGTGCACAGAGGAGATTTCCAGTGAGGAGGAGGAGACCAACCTAAGTGCTCAAGCTATGCAGTCACAGACTGACAGAGGTGAGGAGGATGAGGATGCCGACTGGGATGAAGAGGTGCTGGAGGAGACCGCCCTTGAGGGCTTCAGCACCCCCCTGGACCTCGATGACAGTGTGGATGAGTACCAGTTCTTCACGGAAGCGCTGCTAAGTACGTCTCCAGCACCAGCCCCTCCAGGCCCTCAAACCCGAGGAACTTTTTAAGCATCTGTAGTTTCTCCCTGTTAGAAGTTGTTTTGGGATCTGCTCACATATTGGCATAGACTTTTAAAATGGTATCTTTTGTTTTAGAACTATCCAAACATACTTAAAATGACAAAGGTCAGCACAGCAATAACACTCACAATGACCCCATTGCTGCGTTTCCCAGGTCAGGGTTAGGCAGCGTCTGTAGCTGGGAAGACTTCCAGAAGATAGAAAAGACAGAATTAGGGGGAGCGCAGATAGCAAGGGTGGCTCTCCTTGGAGCTCAAGTGGGCCCTCAGAAATGATTGTCTGTTGGGAGCAGCTCTGTCACTCTGTTGTCTCTCTGTCTGACAGAGTTTCACTGTGCTTCGGTAGTGTTGCTCACTTTTCCCGAGATAATAATGGTCACTGGCTTTCTTGCTTTTCTCTGCCAACCCCCTGAAATGCTATAGCTGTGCAGAATCGGGACGCTGCCTGGTACCAGCTGCTGGTGGCACCGCTCAGTGAGGATCAGAAAAGGAAGCTGCAGGAGGTGTATACACTGGCAGAGCACCGAAGGACGGTGGCAGGTTAGTCCTTTAATGCTGTACTGACTGGATTTAAGTGGCTGAAGGGCAGCCCTTCATGACAAAGCATTCTGCTGACCTGTGGCTGTTCTGGCTGTCTCTAGGCTGGTCTGAACTTGTAATCTTCTTGTTTGTACGTGTATGTGCTAGAGTTATGGGGCTCTTCCTCCTGGACTGTACGGCTGTTATTTCTTTCTTTTTGAGATGCTGGGGTTGGAACGCAGAGCTTTGTACGTGCTGGGCAAATAATCTGCCAGTGAGCTACAAACCGTAGGCTTCCTCTCTTTGCCTCTGTCTGTCTCTCTTTGTCTCTGTCTGTCTCTGTCTCTCTGTGTCTCTCTCTGTCTGTCTCTCTGGAGAGGAGGGTGGGGAGACAGGGTCTTAGTTTGTAGCTGGCCTGGAACTCACTGTGTAGCTCAAGCTAGCTTCACACTCACAGTCCTCCAGCTTTACCCTTCCTGAGGGCTCAGATTCCAGCTGTGTGCCACCATGCCTACCTTTTTCCTTTCTTATAAGACCAGACGTTGGCTAGTGTAGCCTCAAATTTACGGTCTTCGGACTTGTGCTCCTCCTGCCTCAACTTTCTGGGTAGCTGAGATTACAGGTCCCAGGCCCAGTTCGGTGGCTTTTGAAATGATAATGTCGCAGCCTCGTCCACAGCGTTTCACAGGTTAGAGCTATTACTGTTTCCCCAGTCATGTCCCCTGATGCTCTGGGAGTAAGAGTTGGGGCAAGTCTTGTTGAGAGGCTTCAAGCAGCCTAGTCCCCGCCCAACAGCTCAGCCGCAGCCGGGCCGAGAGCTCTCTCAGGTCTTACACGGAGCTCGTGTTCCTGAAAACGGGGCGCCATGTTGCTGAGTTTACTGTCCGTGCCACCTAGCGCCTAGGGGAACCAGCTTACGAGGAGGGAGGTTTATTTTGGCTCTCAGTTTCAGTCCCTGGCACTTGGCCCCATTGCTTTTGGGCCTCTGGTGAGGTAGTACCTCCTCGGGGGAGTGTGAGGTAGAGGAAATGGGCCTAGGAAGCAGAGGGGCTGGGGTCCTGGTAGCCCCTTTGAAGGCACGCGCCACGGGGCTGGGGAGGGGCTCTGCAATAAGACTTCTTGCAGCTCTTGCAGAGGACCTGGGTTCTCAGCACCCTTGTCGGTGCTTACAGCCCTGTAACCTGCTTTCCTTTTCTCATGCCTTTTTCTGGCTCCTGCACACCTGCACACATGTGGCATACACTCACAGGAACACATGCGTGTACACACACACACACACACACACACACATAAATAAATAAAAACAATCTTTAAAAGAAAAGCATACCCAGTATTGTCAGTTCCTCTTAAAGGTTCTCCCACCTCCAGGAGTGCCAGCGTCCAGCATTCAGACCCAAACCAGAGCAAGTTCTCATTTACATTTGTTGGTTCATGTGTTGGCAGCTTGTCGACTTTCAGTTTTTAAGGAGAGGTTGTTTGCGGGAAGACTGTGGTGACAGTTTCTCAGTGGGAGTTGTAGGCAGGAACTCTTCCTCCCCGTCGGGGCTTTGGGAGGGGAGGGGGCATTTGTCCAGTGAGGAGTGGAGCCTGCAGCGACTAGTGTCCGAACTGTTTACATTTCACTTGAGTCAGCATCGAGGCCGTGGGAAACAGCTGCTCACTGCTGAGGTTTTGTTAGAGGCAGACACTCACTTAGGTGGCACGACCCACACCCCATCAGTTCTTTGGAAGTTGTAAATCCATAAAAAGAACCGGACATGGCAACAAGCCAGGAGGGAGGCAGGTCCCGTCCCAGCAGGTGAGGTGTGGAGCGCAGGAGGCTCGCGTGGGCAAGTGCTGAGCCTGGCTCCCAAGGTGACACAGCACACTTAGTGTCTCTATGTCTTCCCTCCCGCCCTTTTCCATAGCAGGGAGGCTCCACATCTGAGGACGAGGGCGTCTGCTCTGCATTTAGCTTTGGAGTTGCTCGCAGCGACAGCTGACAGGTGTGTCCACCGTTCACCGCTGCTGCTTGTGTCACGGACGAGGCCGCGTGGGAAGCAAGGGCTGTGCCATGGCATCTGGTAGCCGCGGCCTGCGCAATCTCCTCGCTCCTCCTCACCCTGGGGATAGATACATTGACAGCTACTGTAATGGACAAAACTCAAGAAACGCAGTCACTGACGGGAGAGGAGGGAGCTGAGCTAACCGTGGAGGGCTGGAGGTGGGCGTCGGCGCATGCGTCTCAGGTTTTTGCCCCGAAGAATCAGTGGATTTCCGAGGATAACAGTGCCTTCTGTTGTACATGAATAATCAGAAAAACATTTTTGGAGTGCATTGCAATTTTTTTTAAAGCATACAACATATTTCTAGATATCCTGTAAACCTTGGTCATTTCATCCGCATTTTCCTCTGCGCGTTGACTGACAGGCAGTTGTGCAAGTCTCACTCTGGTTTCACAAACGTCCCTGTTTCTCCGATCATCTGGTGCCCACAGGCTCCTTCAAGGGTTGGATCTCAACCAGCGGCTCTGGCTTTTTAGACATCTGCGGCGCTCCTGAGAACGGTTATCGACCCCCTCTGTCACGCTTCTCTTCTTGAATGTGGTGATGCAGTCAGGATCATGAGTGTATGATTGTGCCAGGAGGCTCCAGGCGGGGCCTTGGTAGTCACCGAGCGCAGCAGCGGTGAGGGTCCGGGACCCTGTGCTTGGCTTATACTGCAGGCCTGGGCACCCAGACAGGAAAGCACACTGGAGTCTGAGCAGGTGGTTTCTGCATGAGGGCTGGGTGGAAGTCACCATTCCAGCCTTGTTGGACAGGGCCCAAAGCATTTTGTGTATCTATCGTTTTCCTTTTCTCCTTCCAGCCCTCCCTGCTTTGTGATAGTTTTCCTCTGTATACAACCCAGGCTGACCTCAGACCGATGGCCACTCTCCTGCCTCAGCTTTGCAGGGGTTGGAATCTCAGCCACTACAAATGCTTGATATTTTTTTATTTAGTAAAAAGACCCAACAGATCTGCCTGCCTGCGTCCCCACAGTCTGTAATTTCTCTATCCTGACTTAGCTTAGCTTCTTTGCTCCTCAGTTGTTTTTTTTTTAGATTCTGCAAGGGTTGGTCCCTTGGTCAGCTGGGTTTGTAGGTGTCAGCATCGCAGGTGGGTTTTCCTGAACTGTTCAGGAGCAGAGTGTGAACCACAGTGCTTTCAGTTAACAAAGTGAAAATGTGTCATCAGGCCTTGACATATTTATGGATGTCATACAGACTATGTTTTTGTGAAATGCCTGCAGCTAAAATTTCCATCAGCAACTGGCAAGATTTTCTAGGTGCTTCCTGAATTAACAACCTCCCCTCCCCCCTTTTTTTAAATTTAGGTTATTTAATTTTTCGCAGAAGTAGCTTAAAAGCCATATGTTTTGTATTTTCCCAACAGTCGTTTTTCAGGGCACCAAAGCTGCATGTCCCCAGCAGTTAGGGAAGAGTGCATTGTGGGGGATTTTAGAGCTCTGAAATTCCTGGTTTCTCCCGTATCTCAACTGGTGTAATTGTAATGTAGCAACCTGCCTTCACACTGGATCTCAGGGGCACGGGGGGGGGGGGGTGTCGCTTGGTGGTGAGTTGTTGGCTGCAGTATTAAAGGGAAGACAGATCCCTGCACAGCACCACACCGTGTTGTTGAAGCCAGAGTCAGTGTATGGTTTTATTCCCAGAAGTGCTAACCAGGATCAGATCTGGTTACCGTGGAAATGCAGGAACTTACATGAATGTACTGTAAAATAAAATGTGGGCTAATTCCCAGGAACTGAACTCTGCTGTGTGGAGTGTTTTCTGGAATGTGGCATTGGCGTGTGTTCCTGGTTTCCTGGAGCCTGGGACGCGGAGCCTGAGAGCACAGGGAGACGTCAGAACCAGCAGCTCTGGCCACAAGCAGTGGGAGCATGGGGTTGCTTCTGCAGGCCATGGGAGTGCATCCTGGGAGGCAGAGGCCAAAGGGGATGAGACAGGAGGATCAGTAGTTTGAGGCCAACCTGCACTGTTGGAGCTGGGCATGGTGACACATGCCTGTAATCCCAGCACTCGGTAGCGGGCAGGAGGGTCATGTTCAAGGCCATCCTCATCTACACTGTGAGTGGGAGGCCAGCCTGGGTGATGTAAGGATATCTCAAAAATAAATGAGGAACTGAAAATGAAAGATAGTAAAAACTGAATTGAATATCATGTCAGAAAAGGGTTATACAATGGGTCAAATAAATTAACATGTCAACAGGACAAAAACATCATTATTTCAATAAACATGGAAAAGTATTAGATAAAATTTAGCATCCTCCAATAATAAAACCATTAAAAATCAGGTATAGTTAGAATTTGCCTCAGCATAGTGTGATAAATTCAGATAACACTATTAAATGGGGAATGCTGAAGGCCTTTCTTCTGAGAACTTGGAATAAGACAAGGCTGCTAACTTTGGATGCTTTTATAGCCCTGAAAGGCCTAGTTTAAAAAATTAGGCAAGAAAAAGAAGAGGACACCTAAATCAGAAAGAAGATTCTTTATCTTTGCAAATAGCATGGTTTTTAATTTTTAATTTTTTCTGACAATTTTTTTCATACAGTGTATTCTCGTTACACTTTTTTCCCTCCTCCAATTCCTCCCAGATCCTCCCCACCGTGTGTTTTTTGTTACACTTTGTGTGTGTGTCCTGCCATGAAGGTCCTAGGATCAGATTCAAGTGTTCAGGCTGGGTGGCAATCACCTTACCAGATGAGCTATCTTGGGGGCTCAGCATGATTGTACATGAAGAAAAATATAAAGGCATAACTGAAAATCTGTTAGGACTGATAAAGAAGTTCAGCTAAATTTCAGAACATATGATTAACCTATCAAATTAGCCTATTTATCCATGAGTAATGAACTAGCTGAAAAATCAGTAGTCATATTAATGAGTTACAAAAATAAATATCACCCCAAAACCTAAAATAAATTTAACTGAGAACAAATTGTAATGAAGATAAACCTGATGAAAGAAACAGAAGACAAAAAACTAGAAATGCATTCCATGAGCACAGGGAAGATTACTTTGTGTGTGTACATGCATGTGTGTGCAGATGAATGTGGGGCCAGAGATTAACATTGGGTATTTTCAGTTGATTCCCACTTTTTGTTCGTTTGTTTTGAGACAGGGTTCTTCTATGTGTAGCCCTGGCTGTCCTAGAACTTGCCTTGTAGAGCAGGCTGGTCTCTGCCTCCGAAGTGTGAGAACTAAAGGCGTGCACCATCATGCCCAGCTCTCACTTTATTTTTAAGGCATTGTGTCCTCATTAAATCTGGAGCTCATGGCTGGCCAGTGAGCTCTAAGGATCTACCTGTCAATGGCCCATCTACCACCAGTGCTACTCAGACAAGTACTCTGTACTGGATGATGTTTCTTGACTCCAAGATGGCCCCATGACTCCAAGATGGATCCCAGGGATTCTAAGATGGATTACCCAATTGGATCTTCTCATCCAGTTGTTGTTGTTGTGTGTGTGTGTGTGTGTGTGGTAATGATAACAGCAAACAGGAGGCATTACAGTACAACATTTAAAGATTTTTGTCAAAAGCCTGTGTCTTCCATCTTGGTGGATGCTTGCTCTTCCTGTTTCAGCACTATCATTTGCTCTGATTGGAGCCCTGTCATAAGCAGCTCCTTGGAGAAGTCCAGGAAGCTCAAGCCTTCAGCCTCCCAGAAATCCAAGAGGCAACCAACACTGAAGGTCATAGGGGCAAGGCAGCTAAGAATTCCCAAAGATCCAGGTAAAGGGCCAAGCACACAAGATAAATCATACTGCAGTGGCTGATGTTTCTTTCTGTCTTTCCTTTTCTTTCTTTCTCTCTCTCTTCCTTTCTTTCTTCTTTTTTTAATATGAGTAGGGTTTTCACTGTGTGTCCCTGAATGGTCTGGAACTACCTCTATTGATGAGAGCGGGCTTGAGCTCCTGAGCCTTCTGCACCCCCCCATTTGCTCTTACAAGTATACCCTTCCATGCCTGGATCAATAGTGTCTTTTGAGCAGCAGATTTTTTATATAATCTAATTGACCAGTTAACTGTTTATAGCTTGTGATAAGTTTTTGCCCAACAAGGACAACATTGTGGGATAAGCTTACTCCCCATCCCCCTTGAGACTCAATCCCCTAAGGAAATGATTTCACCTGAGACAAGATTCACAGAGGATCAAGTTGAATGAGGTTTGTGGGTACAACCTAATCCTAATGGCTGATATCCTTATATGACAGGGAAGTTTGAGGGTGAACAGTGAAAGGATGCCATACAAACAGGGAAGTATGGGGTCAAACCTTAGCAAAATGACAGTTCCAGAAGAGAGGCAAGCCAGAGGCCTGCTGGCCTACGTCTAGATTTGGGGCCTCCACCTCCAGAACCACAAAATGATGTGATTACTGCTGTTTAGAACTTTTATTTGGGGTAGGAACGGCTCAGTCAGTAAACAGCTCGACATGTGGGGACCTGAGTTCAAGGCCCAGAACCCACTCAGGAAAGACGTGTGTGCTTGTCACCTCCCCACTCAGCGTTGGGAGCATCCCAGAGGCCAGTTGATCTAGCCTAATTGGTAAGCTCCAGGCCAAGAAAAGGCCCTGAAGAAGGTCTGAAGAAGCTGGACTGTGTTCCTGAAGATGCACAAAAAATGCACACCTGTGCACACATGCTCTCAAGTGAACACGCACACACATGCACTAAATAAAAGAAGATTCACTTTGTGAGACTTTGTTATCACAGCCTTAGCAGTGGTCACTAGCTATGAAAATGTGCTTTTCATCTTTTTAAAAAGTCTGTCGCCATTTGGTAAGCCTGATCTTGAAGAGGCACGGAAGAGTTCTTGAGTTGGAAATTATTTCAGTGTGATCTTAAGGAGCCCGAAGATGCAGACAGTGCTAAGGTTTCTGTTGGATGACACTGCCTTGTTCCGGTAAGCTTGATCGTCCTCAGCGGACAGAAAGCAGTTCTGGCAGCAAGGAGCTGCAGCTTGCTAATCACTCTTCTGTGCTGTGTTTTCCTCCTCATCTGGTAGGCCGCAGACAGGAGGTTTTGGAATGGAGGGAAAGTACTGAAACTGTGTGTTTAGTACTGAGCATGGCAAGAAGGCTTGCGCGAGCTTTCAGCAGAGGCTGCTCTCAGAGCCAGCATGAGGTAAATAGTTTGCTGCTGTGGACCATCTGAATCAGTCCCACGTCCCACACCTGGGACCAAAACAAAACCATGTTTATATCCACAACAGAGCATCATTTCATACTCGTATTGGCCAGTTGTATCTTCTTCACAGAATACTTTAAGTCCTTTGCCCTGGCAAACTGGCATATCATTAACAATTAACTCTTATTTTAAATCCCCTCTGCAATGTACTTTCCTAAGCGGGAAGAGCGATGGCTGAATCCGAGGCAGCAGAGGCAGATGGTCCTTGCAAGGATTTTTCCAGCACAAGGGCATCGTGCCAGTCGGGAGCCAAGGAACACCAGTCACACCATGCAACAAACCTCACATGAGAGATTTATTGGGGAGAAATGGAATGACAGCTGCTTCTAAACCAGAAGGGAACGAAGTGGAGGCTTGGGGGAGGGGAGGGCTTTTATAGGGTTTGGGCATGTTCACAGTGAGCTAGTGGAGGTAGTATTGCTTGGCCACCAACTTTGGAACTTTGTTTGGCTGTTCACACTGAGTCTGGGGGTGGGGATTTCCAAGTCTGGGGTAGGGGGCAGGCCAGGACAAGGGTGATGTTCCCTTGGCCTGTTACCCTAGTCCTGTGCTACCTAAGTAATGCTCCAGGAGAGCTCAGAGGAGCACCAGCACTCTATAGAATTCACACCCTTCCCTAGCTCTGACCTTATCTCTGACACCCTCATCCTATACCTCACTCGGCAGTGGCCATCCCAGACATGGGAGCTGCAGGGCCTTCACAGTTCTCGTTTCCTCAAGAAATTTGTATTGGTTTTCTCTGTGACCACTGTGTCTTCCTGATGGAGTCTGTGTATCTTTTATTAGGTTTGGGGAGAAGCTGGGAAAACTCACTTCAGTGACAGAAGCTTGAAATGAAAGCGTTGCTCTCTGAGCCTGCAGGGAGGCGGCCAGCTCAGGATCTGAACCATGTCCCTTCAGGGACCTTGTACAGCATATTTGAAGGATGAAACCATAGGGCAAGGGGGAGTGGGTTGGCTGTAGCATTGTCCAATCAAATTTTGACACAAGGGGTTGAGCAAGGCAGTTTCCATCTTGGGTCTTGCTTGGACTCAGCCGGCTAGTCACAGGAGTAAACGTTGGTGACTGGGCCTTCTCTGGCTACCTGGTCAGGTCCCATCCTCAACATCTGCTCCATAGCTCACAGTGATCAGGGAACAATGTGGTGACAAGCTGCTCATGGTCACGAGGTCATCATGGGTAGTTATATATATTTATGATATGTACTTTAGTTTTGATAACAAGCAACGTCTTCCTTTATATTCTGTACTGGTTACAGACAAATCAGAACCATCTGGAACAGCAGGACAGGAGTTGGTTTCTGGGCCTGGGGACATGAGCTCTGTCTGGCCTTGCCAGCAAGATGGAGAAGACGTCCCTGACTCAGACAACTGTCTCCTTACACGTAAGACACGTGTTTTAAAGTCTTTGTCGTACGTTTGCTGCTTGGTCTTTCTCTGGGACTTTTCTTTGCGTTAATTTTTTTCCTTAAATGCGCCATATGCCTCTGTTTCTTCGAAAACCTTGTGATGTTTTTGTTGGCTAAGGACGTGAATCAGACAGCATGGAAGCTCCGAGTATCTAATTCTTCCTTTTCCAGGTGTTGCTGTTTGGGGTGTCTATTTTGGTTGTCGTTGACTGTCTCTGAACTGAAAATCAGCTTGAAGTCTACATATATGACGCTCTTAGGCCATTTCTTAGCCTGTGCCTTTCCTAGTGCATGCAGGACAGCTTCCTATTTTCCTAGGCGTATGCAGTTGCCTTCATGCATCTTTAATTCCTGGCCTCCAGATCGGGAACAGAAACTAAAGTGGACAGTAGTTTTAACTCTTCTGGAAGTTGCTTCCTCTAGAAAAAGAGAGACTCACACTGACAAGAAGGTGTCACAACACCCTGTTTGTATGTCTGCGATTAGAAGCAGCCATTAGCAATCAGAACACCAATCCTGACATAGGATGCAGGCATGGGCTGCCTGTAAGCTTTATGTACTTACACGTGGCGACCTGAGACCTGAGCTGGAGGCAAGCTGTGCAGTCAGCTGTTGCTGAGTAAGTTTCTCCCTTGACTGAAAAGCTCCCTGCAGCATCCTTTAAGCAGAAAGGTAAACAACGAAAAATAGCTTCAGGAAGTCCCTGAAACTGACCAGATTCACTAAGCCCCTCCCTGCCAGGTAAGCAATAAAGGCTCTGAGTCTATGATACATGCCAAGCTGCAAAGAAGATTCTTGAGCTCAGAATCAGAACCAGGGAGAAACCAGCTGGTTTAGAATGTGTGTTTGGAAAGCACACTCTAACCTACTGAATTGCCAGCAGGCTGTGCACCATGCTCCAGGAAGTAAGAAAAGACACTAAGAAACAAGGGTCACACATTTGAATTAGCACCTTAGTGCTGACATTTGGGTAAAAATGAGAAAAACAAAGCTGCTCAGTGCAGCAGGACTTCAGCTCATTGAACGGAGCTGTCATTGTGGTGTGCCCCAAAAAGGCCCCTCCACCTTGATCAGGGTGGTCACTAGAGACCAGAGCCTCACTCCACAGTAACATGCTCGGGGTACTAGGGGAAGCGAAGCCATTTTTAACCGTTAGGAAGGAAGGGCTGACAGTGTAGAGGATGTTTTTAAAGTCCCTGATCACCAGAAGTTCTGGAAGGCTGAAAATTTGGAGATTTACAGCCTAGCATCACTACCTTTTCAAGCTCTCTGTACTCAGGATTTTGGATAGAGCCTCCTTTAATAAATTTGGGGATTGAGACGGCTCTGTGATCATGGGCTCAGTAATGAAGCAGAAGTTCAAGATGAGCAGTGGCCAGCTGCCAGGGAGGGGGAGATGAGCCCGCCACCTCCTGCTTTTCTTTCTTTTTAATTTAACTTTATTTTATTAAGCCTCCTGCTTTTCTTAAGTCTGAGTGTGCCTCATCCTGAAAATGGACCATAACAATGTATCTCTTACACTGTGCAGCCTGGGTAAGACAAAGGAGAGCTATGATAGTCAGCAATCCAGATAGTGGAAGTCAGGGTTGTAAATGCCTGAGTCCATTTTATTTTGGGGTGTGTGTGTGTAAACGAGTGTCATGATGAGAATGCAGAGGCCAGAGGACAGCGTTGTGGAGTCAGTTCTCTTCTCTCGTCAGGGGATTGAATCTTGCACAGCATCTTGTCTGCTGTAAGTCGGCTTTAAAAGTCGCAGGGCTTGAAGGAGAGCTCCGTCTGTTAAGGGGAGCTCTTTCTCCCACACTTTTGTTAAAACCCTTTTATTGACTGTTTGTGAGTCTCACATCACGCACCCCAATCCCACTCATCTCTCCTTCACATCCGCTCTCTGTAAGGAAGCTGTGGTATGTCACAGTGTGTCCCATAGTGCACACCTGTTTGTCCACACATCCCTAGTTGCAAATGTTCCTTGCAGTGAGTTGTTGGTTTGGTCCAAGGTTGGCTTCGGTGACGCCATCCATACTGGATCCTCACTGGGACTCCTTCCGGTTACCTGCTGTTGTCCTGTGACACGGAGATCCTGCAGCCCTTTCACACGCTCCATCAGTTCACAGAAGGGTTAGAATCTGGAGTAGGGCAGCTCCTGTCCTGAATCTGGGCCTGGGTGTCCTGCACTGTTTTTTTGTTTTGTTTTGTTTTTTGAGTCAGTTTTTGCCCTGTGATCCTTCTGCCTCAGCCTTCGTAGTGCTGAGGATTGCAGGTGGCAGCTGCCTGCCCTTGTGTCCAGTGTTTGGATAGTTTGTGGTCTAGGCCAGATTGAGATTCCACAGATGCTTTATAGCTTGTGTGTGTGTATCTGTGTGTCTGCTGGGGTCTGAAATCAGGGCCTTGTACATGCTAGGTAAATACTGTACCACTGAGCTAAACCCCTAGCCCCAATAAAGCTCTATGGAAACAAATAAAAAAATGTCCTCAGTTGGATTATGCGAGTATGTCTCTACCACTATGCGGTAGAGGAAATCACATATAAACACGCAAACGGTTATGTGATAATTGCTGGAGCCTGCTGGCAGAGTCGAACAGTACCTGAGTGGGGAGTGAGGACAAATCTCACTACACACGGGATCGGCTTGAGAGGGCTGTCAGTTTGACTGAAGCAGCAGCAGGTTTATTCCAGGGTTCATTATTTATAGGCAAAGCAAAAACAAGTCACATCAGTACAAAAAGAAAAAGGTGTGGAAACACCTAACTTCTTTTCAAAAACTGCTTCCCCAGGTGAAAACATGACAAAGCAGCTTAACAAGCAGCTCTCCATACCACAGTCCTGGTGTGAGTCCTGGTGATCCAACTCAGTCAATCTTGGCCACAGGTGTGTTGCTTTAGTAAGAGGCCGTTTGCATACAGGTGCTGGAGGCTTCCAGGTTACCTGGAGCATCTGGGACTGTTTCAGGCTGGCTTTGTCTGTAGCTGCGGCCCATGGCTCTCCACGGATGATCACTGTCGGTTTTTATTATTTCCAATAATGCAAATCCATTCACTGTCCCTCTTTAATGCAGAGCACAGGCTGCTGATTGCTGAGTGGAGGGAATGAGGGCATGTGCTTTTCCTGCAGGGAGCGAAGAGTGAATCTATCTCCTGGGAATCTAGGTGACTTCTGTGCTCCTAGAAACCTGTGCCTACAAGAAAGCTGTTATGGAATTGCTAAGAAAAAAACGTTTAAAAATTACAAGTGTGTATGTGTTTATGTGTGTACACTTGTGTCGGAACATGTGTGAAGGGACCAGAAGATAGTTTTCAGGAGTCAGTTCTCTGTGGACCCTGGAGATGGAACTGCTCGCCAAGCTTGGCGCCTTTACCCCTGAGCCGTCTCAGCTGTGCAGAAACACATTCTCCTCTCATTACTACTATTGCTGTTGTTAGTATTTATGTTGTGGTAAAATACACATGAAGACAGGGGCAGGAGAGATGGCTGCTCTCACAGTGGACCTGGGCTCCGTTCCCAGCTCCCACATGGCAGCTCACACTGCCTGCAACTCCAGTTCCAGGGGATCTGACACCCTCCTTTGTATTATCAGGGTTCTTCAGAGGAGCAGAATTGATGAATGAATTACATGTGTTAGGAGGGGATTTAGTACAGTGGCTCCCAGGCTGTGGGCTGGCAAGTCCCGCAATGGCTGACTCCCTGTGGAAAGGCTAAGAATCTGGCAGTTGTTCAGTGCAAAGGCAGGCTAGCTCAGTGGAGGTTGGAATCCTGAGGAAGAAGGTTCCGATGCCAGCAAAGGGATGCTTAGCAGCAGGAGGGAGGCACAGCAAGGGTGTGGGCAAACAGGCAGGGTGCAGAAGCCTCCTCCTCCTAAGCTGCAGCTAGAGGGCATCCCAGACTTAAGGCGCGCCTTCCTGGTCACCTCAGGTGATCAGGATTTAGAGGAGTCTTCACCTTCAAATGACCCAAACAAGAATATCTCACAGCTGTGTCCAGCTGATCCCCGACGTGGTCAGGTTGGCAACCAGGATCACACTCTTCTGGCCTCCACAGGCCTCAGTTAACAAGTTTGCATAAATATTCACGCAGGCAAAACACTCATTTACATAAAAAGTAAAGTAAACAGAGAGAACCCTCCTCTGTCAAGGAGCCCGTACCCATTCTTGGTGTGAACCATCTATTTCTAAGTGGCCGCTCTTGCATTTAAATGTGCGATAAAAATCTTTTCATAATAAACTTTTTTAAAATGCAACTTACCATTTGTGATGGTTTGAAGGAGGTGTTTCCCATGAGCACAGCTTGCACACCTACGGAAGGAGGTGATGGTAACGGGGTGGCTCCAAGAAACGCAGAGATCATTTCTGCATTGAAATGAAGCGTTGACTGGCTATGTCAGAGCCTGACTCCGGGCCACAGAGCTGAAAGGGTTTATGTTTTTAGTGCACAGTGCACTAACTAGAATACCTTTGCACTGAGCTTCTGAGATGGCTCAGCAGGCAAGAGTGTGGCCTGAGTGGGTCTGATGACCTGAGTTTGACTCCCAGAACCCACAGTGGAAGGGGAGAAGCAGTTCTGAAAATTGTCCTCTGACCTGTGTGTGTGTGCACACACACACAGACGATGATGATGATAAACAATGATAAGATAAAAAGTCATATGAACCATGGTCCCTCTTAGCGGAAATGTGAAGTCCAGGGCTGCAGAGCAGAGGCCACCTCTCTTGTCTGGACAAGGCAAAGCTTACTCTGGAGGCTGTGCTTTCGGGCGGTAACTGTGTCTTTCTGCCACCGGCGGGGTCCAGCTTCACAGTCTTAATTCAGGCTAGTCTGTAGAGAACCGGCAGGAATGAAGGAAGGAGAAAGGGGACCATCACTGCTCCAGGCCACCACATTCCTGCAGTGTAGCAGTTGGCCTTTAGGTAAACAAAGATTTACTTTGTGCGTGTTTGGAGGTAGGGGTGGAGGGTGGTGGGAAATATTTGCACAAAAGTCTCACAAAGTATTTGATAGAAAAGACTTATGTTTGATAGTTCTCACAGTACATGGAGAGTACGGAGGCTCCTCAAAGAGGAATAAGCTGGAATTATAGATGATGCAGCAACCCCACTTCTGAGTACAGATTAAAGGGCAGATGCTTCTGTGCCAAAACCCTCTCTGCAATCCGGCTGCTAATGGGAATCATTGGCCTGAGTCAAGGTATGGAAAAAGCCCAGCTACATTCTTATTGATGAATACATAAAAAAATATTATTTTGGTGAAGGAGAAATTCAGAGTAATAGGATTGGTGTTACAAAGATTTACTAATAGATTTATTTAGGAGACATTACATTACGCAGTCAAGGGAGCACTGATCCCCAAACACCCCAAAGATAAGTAGTATGCAAACCAGACCTGTTACAGATAAGCAAAATTCATGATGCTAGGATGTAAACGTCTGTCCACCAGGACTAGTTAACCATTAGATTAATCTGCTGTTGTAAATTTAAAAGGTATGGCCTAACAAATGTTTATTATTAGGCTACAATTATTATGGTGGTATTATTTAACCTGCTGTCACAATCAAATAAAACACAGACACCCATTAGATTTTATAATTTGCCTTAAAATGTTATGCCCAGTTCATGAGATACCCAAAGACCACCAGGAATGGACTGAAAATACATGAGGGTTTATTGTATACATGTTTGAACACGGGCCACAAACTTCCTGTGGAAGCAGGAGAGGACCTAGGGGAATAAGATTTTTTTAAAGTGAAAAAATGCCAGCAGGGACTTACATGCTTTGGCGTTACCTGATTGGGTAAGGGAAACTGACTTTTGAAATGATTGGTTTACTTTAGGTGCCAAGACCATACTCGGTTCTGGCCTGGCCATCTGGGCTGGTTTCCTAGCAACTGTATCTCTAGTGTGCAGGAAAAGAATTCCGTAAAGCTAGTTCCTTTCCCCAGGTGGCTGGATAAATCTACACCTGGCTAGCCTTTGTTCAGGCTTATGCTTTAAACTTTGAACAAATACCCAAAATTCTTTGGTCTCTCAAAACACCTTGGGCTGGACAGATAATTCCTTCTACCCCATCAATAACCTCGCCATCCACCTTCCAGCCCCATCCAATGCCTCCTGCCTTAACATCCTCGTCTGGGCTACCTTCCTTCCATAATCTTATAAATACTTGTTTGTGTTTCAATGCCATATGAGTCCTTCCTCATGGCCCATGTGGTTTCTTCTTCCCACTAACCTGCTGTGGCATCCTCCTTCCTCCTCTCTTCCATCTGTCTGTCTCCTTCCCGGGGTTCTCCTGTTCCCAAAGCCTGGGAACCTTAGCCACACCCACCCCATTCTGCCCTGCCCAGGTTTTAGGCCTTTAACCAGCCAATCAGGTATACTGTCTTAGGCAGGTTTACACAACAGGGATAGGGGTGTCCAGGCAGGAACCAGATCTTGAGGGCCAGTAATTAGCATCAAAATACAAGCATCAGACCAACCCCCAACACTCATCCCCAAAGAACTTGTCTCTAACAGGAAGCTCAAGGGCTCAGTGCAGGATCATAGCCAGTGTTCAGTCTTGGGCAGCCATAGAGCCCCCAGTTCTCTTTTTGAGAAAATCATAACTGCTAGATGGGCAAGATGGCCCCAGGCGACAACTACTCCATACAGTAACACTGTGTTGTCTCTGCCGGGTAACATCTGACCAGGTGGCTAGACCATAGTCTCCTGCCCCTGTTTATTGTTCCAAGCACAACCTGGGGCAAAGCCTAAAAGAGATTTAAAGATGGTGGCGAATGTAAGATGCGCGGGCCTGCGGTGTGACACAGTGCTGCACGTCTCACATAAGCTTGGATCTCAGAGGCGTGAGTCCAGAACGAGAAGGTGGCGTGATGGTTTCCAGGCATGGTCGGGTGCAGACCTAGAAGTTGGTCAAAGGCACAGGGTGTCAGTTACTCGGGAAGAGTAATTCTGGAGACTTTAGCATTGTGGCTGTAGCTGACATACTGCATTCTTGAAACTAAGGACGGACCTCCAGTATTCTCACCCTGAAAACCAGAACAAACCAGAGTAGTGGTTGCTCTTGGCGGTAACTGCTAATTAGCTGGTGAGGCCAGTCATCCACAGTGTGTTAAGACCGCCTTCAATGCACATTAAACATATACAGTTTTTGTAAACATCTTTCTCTGGGAAGACCCTCTGTGTGTGTGTATTTCATGAAGGTTCTGTGTGTGTGCGTGTGTGTGTGCTGCGTGACAAAGACGTCAGGTTCATGAAGATGATGGTTAAGGCTTTCGTTGGTATTTCCTTGCTGTGGAACATTCCCGCAGCCCTAAGCTGGTCACACGGTTTTCTCTTCATGCAACAGCCAGTCTGCATTCCCTGCTCCTAACCCCGCTCAGGCAGGACACAGCTCCTAAGGGTCCATCCGAGTGTAACTGTGCCCGCCCTGTGCGCACACTCCAGTGTTGTCACTTCTGGCTTACGCAATAATTATCGGTATGCATTCCTCCAGGAAGGAGTGCGCCGTAACCACGCTGCCTCCGAGAATGCACATAGATACAAATGCTGTGGTTAGTCTGCTTACAGAATGAATTAACGTTTAAAATCAGTTGCAAACTTTAAATTTTTACATGGACCCAGCGTTTTGACTTCTTTTGGGAAGCTGGAAGATCTGGCACCCGAGGCTCCCAGTTGCTTAGGTGTCTGAGCTGGGCTGACTGTGTAGTAGTCCTCAGCTCAGTTAATCCGCCGCCTCGGGACATCGTGTGGGAAACTGGGAGACTCCCAAGCTTTGTACCCGTTACCCCAACTCATTGTTGGATGAACCACGCAACAGCAGAGCAAGCTGGTCGCCTGCCTGTTTATAACCCACTCTTCCTGTTCACAGTGTCCGCTGCTTCAGGCCTTCACCCAGCTTAAGCAGTCACAGGACAGCACTCAGTCTCTCTACTCCAATCGTGGAGAACTTGGCCTGCCGCTGCCCCATCCCTGGTCATGATTCTATAGGTTTCACGGCTGGCTGGTGCTCATATTCCTTTTACCATAGTCTCAGGGTTTGCTGCCCCTTAATTCACCTTAACTGGTTTTTCTTTTCCCTTCCTTCCTTCCTTCCTTCCTTCCTTCCTTCCTTCCTTCCTTCCTTCCTTCCTTCCTTCCTTCCTTCTTTTTTTTCTTTCTTTCCTCCTCTTCCTCCTCCTCCTCCTCCTTGTGCTGGTGTTTTCTTTCAGTTATTTTCTCATTGCTGCAAACAAATACCAAACAAGAAGCACTCAATGAAGGAAGAGTGTGTTTTGGCTCATGGTTTGGGGAGAAAGTGGCAGGGGCTCCATGCAGCAGGATCATGAGGCTGAGTCTTCACTTACTGGCAAACCAGAGAGTAGGTAAAAGAATGTCAGCCCCTGGCTCTTTGCTTTTTCTCCTTTTTATGCAGTCAGACACCATAGCCTGGGGAATAGTGACACCACGTTAAGTTGGGTCTCCCTTCCTCAGTTAAATCTTTCTGGAAGCTTCCTCACAGACTTGCCCAGATCTGTGTGATTCCAGGTCCAGCCAAGGTGACAGTGATTTCCCATGGTCTTGCACAGGATTAATTTGCTTTTTGGAGGAAGTTCTGAGTCCATTTAAGGAAGCCTTTGGGTAGCTCTGGCTTAGGTAGGTTCTTTCACTTTTTCTATACTGCCTTACTCTTTGTTTTCAAACTAATCCGAGGAGGACAGTGTGCTCTCTGCGAGGCCATATGGGCCAGTAAGTCACAGATGTGCTGTGAACCACTGGGAAGCACTTGCTGCTCTAACCCAGGCCAGAGCAAAGGCAGAGTTCTTGGTGACAGCTGCCTTAACTATTTCTCAAAGAACATTATGCTCTGCAGAAAAGGACATGGCACAGCGCCCATAGCTGGCCTGTGTCTACTGGTCACACGCTCTGCTTGCCAACATTTACTGCACAAGCCGGAAGACTTCACACTACACATTTTATAAATTAACATCATCTGTCAGATTTTTTTGTACTGCTACATTATGGTTGGGGGTAGGAAACTAGCCATTTTTAAACTACTAAAGTTCCACCTCGCCTTGACAATCCACAACTTCCTGGAGGAGCTCTGAAGGTCAGTCTGAGGCAGCCCAGCCCAGCAATGTTTTCTTCAGCTTTGAGTTTTCATTACCAGGCGACAGCTTGCTGCTCTGGGGTACTCAACCAGAAAAATGAAAAGGGAATGAAGAGTGAAAATTAAATTAACACATCCTCAGAGATAACACCTTTAGCTCATGAATAAAAATGTGCTAGAAATTCAAATTAGGTGTTGTCAAGATCTAAATGTCACCCCACCTTCCATACCTGTTACCACTGACACTACGTCTGCAAAGCAGTGCTTAAAACAGCCTGAAAGACCTGGGATTCCAAGAGCATAGTTCATACCAAACACTGATATTACAAACCTTTTCTTGAAAAGATACATTAAAATTAACTCTCTAATACTACACCTTCGAGAAGTAGATACAGCAGAAAACAATAGTAGCAAAATTACCCATTTAAATTTTCTTCAAAAATGTCAAAAAGTTTTTTGAGACAGGGTCTCTCTAGATAGCTCTGGCTATCCAGGAAGTTATGTAGACCAGGCCGGTCTTGAACTCACATAGATCCACCTGCCTCTGCCTCTTGAATGCTGGAATTAAAGGTGTGGCACACATGGTATGTTTTAAACTAAAATGTTTTGTTCCATTTTTGGATATCTGAGCTTTTCAGCTTTTAGCATCTGAAAAGGTGGTAAGGGAGTCTAAGTGACTGTGCATTTTAGGAATAAATAATCTTTCCAACAGCTTCAGTTTAAAAAATGCCCATAAAACTGTAGTGCAGGGAAGTGTTGCCAGCAAGTGGCCTTCTTCTCCACAGGTGTGTGGCTCATGTATAATCCCAGCACGTGGAGGCTGAGGCAGGAGGATGACTGTGAGTTTAAGAACAGTGTATTTGTTATTTTTCTCTTCCTGTGGTAAAAATATCATGACCAAGAGTATGGTGGTTTGAATAGGTTTGGCCCCTATAGACTTGTGTGTTTGAGTGCTTGGCCCATAGGGCATGGCACTATTAGGAGGTGTGGCCTTGTTGGAGTAGGTGTGGCCTTGTTGGAGGAAGTGTGTCACTGGGGGTGGGCTTTGAGATCTCCTATATACTCAAGCTACAGCCAGTGCAGCTCTCAGTCTCTCCCTGGTGCCTGCAGAACAAAATGTAGAACTTTCAGCTTCTTCTTTAGCATCATGTCTGCCTGCACACCGCTACGTTTCCCACCATGATGATTGTGGACTAAACCATCTCTTCACAGAAGTGGAGCATTGCTGTGATAGGCCTGACCATGCTTTTGTTTGGAGGAATGTGGATTTAGATTAACAGAACCGTAGAATGCTTTAAGCAGGGCTTAACAGGCCCCGCCAGTAGGAACATGGAAGACTGTGGTACTTAGGGCGGCTTGAACTGTGGGGCCTGGCTCAAGAAGTCGCAGAGAGGAATTTTAGTATGGTGCCTAGAGATCATTCTTGCTATATTTTATCGAAGAATGTGGCTGCTTTTTGTCCTTGTCTGATGGGTCTGCCTGAGTCTAAACGGAAAAGATTTAGATTTTGCAGTAAGGCAATCTCAACGCAGCCTAGAATGGACTATTTGTGGGTACTACTGTTCACTCTTAGGAAGAGCCTTCCCATGAAATGGAGCAAGCTGAGCAAGGCAAAATACAAAACAGAGTGAGAAGAAAAGGGGCAGTAGGCCGTGAAGTGGAGCTAAGTCCTATGTTCAAGGAGAGAAAGAGATTAAGAAATGGAATAAAGGGAGTGGTGACTTCGGATGATCCCACCCAGCTAATCTTCCTGTTGTGAAAAGGAATTAAAGAAAAGTTTGGGTTGAGGCCTGATGGCACATGCCTTTAATTCCAGCAGTCAGGAGGCAGAGGCAGGTGGGTCTCTGAGTTCTGGTCAGCCTGGCCTACAGGGCAAGTTCTAGGACAGCCAGGCTCAGGCAGTGGAGGAAACCATCAAAAACAGAAAGCTGGTGACGATGTAATTGAAAGAGAGTCCATGTTTCAGCTCCAGCAGCAGCAGAATTTGGCAGCTTCTGTCATGTGGTTCTGGGTTTTACTTCCATGTGTTATGCCCAGTTCGTGAGACCCCCAAACACCACCAGGAATCATCTCTGCTGCAAAACACATGAGGGTTTATTGTATACAAGCTTGAGCCCAGGTCGAAAGCTCCCTGTGGAAACTGAGAGGTATATGGCCAGGCAGTTTAGGGGAACAAGGTTTTAAAAGAGAAAAAACGTAAGAGAGTTATATGCCTTGGCATTACAGGATTGGGTAAGGGAAACTGACTTTTGAAATTAGTTTAATAAAGTGTAACTAATAATAATAATAATAATAAAAAGAAATGATTAGTTTACTTTAGGTGCCAAGTCCATAAAAGATTCTGGCCTGGCCATCTGGGTGGGTTGCTAGGAGACGGTATCTCTGTAAGTGGTTTCAGCCATCTGGGCCTGTTTCCTAGCAA